>NC_041393.1:163037721-163177077 GCF_002162155.2 Triticum dicoccoides
TGCGGTACGCCACACCCCTCTCGATCGACAGGACCCCCGTTTCGACCGTAGGAGGTCCGTTTCGTCCGTTTTGCGGTACACCACACCCCTCCCGATCAACATGACCCCCGTTTCGACCGTAGGAGGTCTGTTTTGTCCGTTTTGCGGTACGCCACACCCCACCCGATCAACAGGACCCCCGTTTCGACCATAGGAGGTCCGTTTCCTCCGTTCTGCGGTACGCCAGGCCTCGTTTCCATCGCCTGTTCCATCCAAGTCGGTTGGCTCCCATGCATTTCGTTGCCTCCCGATGAACACGACGCATTCCATTGCCTCCCCATGAACACGACGCATTCCGTTGCCTCCCCATGAACACGACGCATTCCGTTGCCTCCCCATGAACACGAGCCCTCGCCGTACGTATGCGTGACTAGGCGTTCGAGACCCCGCCTGTATGTACACATACGTGGCCGTATTTTCTTTCTTGCACCCTGGCCGCTGTACGTACGTGTACATGCTACATGCACGCCTCTACTACGACACGCGCGCGCCTCTACAACAACCAGTATGTACGTACACGTTCACGACCAGAATGATAACGCTACGTACGCTTCGACCAGGTGGGTCCTGACTGTCAGGCAGTTCCTTGCGTGCGAAAATGTAGCTGGTGGGTCCCAGCAGTCAGAGGGGCGAATCATTTTTTTTGCCCGGATGAACTTCCTTTGTGTGTGAAGATATAGCTGGTGGGTCCCAGCAGTCAGGGGGCGAATTGTTTTTTTTGCCCGGACGCACTTCCTTGCGTGCGAAGATGTAGCTGGTGGGTCCCAACAGTCAGGGGGCGAATCGTTTTTTTTGCCCGGACGCACTTCCTTGCGTGCGAAGGTGTAGCTGGTGGGTCCCAGCAGTCAGGGGGAAACGTTTTTTCACGAAATACGGTGGCCTGTCCGGTGGGTCCCCGCTGTCAGGTGGAGGAATAATTATTTTGTGCATAATAAGGAGGCACTTCCTTGCTGCGGCCGTGGATCCAGCTGTCAGCCTCTCCACGTACAGTCCACGTCCGATGGAAGTTGTTCCTTGACCATGTTGACCACGCCGCGCCGAGAGCACCACGGCGGTGGACGACAGCGAGGCCTAGGAAGGGGACGACTCAGAGCTGGGGAAGATACAACAGTGGATGCCCACGCGAAGAGGAGTACGAGGGTTCACTGGTTTGGCTGCGGTGTGAGGCTGCTGTCGCCGTAGATTAACAGGGGGTGTGGGTGAGTAGAGGGATGGCATGGCCAACGGTGGGAGTAGTAGGGGGCGGTGAGGCCTCCGCGGCATCACAGCCGGCCACAGGAGGCAGGAGCACGCGGTACGACCGACGCTGGTTTGGGCGGCTGGAGCAAGAAGACCAGAGGTTGAAGAAGCACTACAACCATTGGATGAACATCGTATGGTAATAGGAGCTAGAATCGTTCATATTGACTAAGTTGACAAAGCCCTCCGTCCCCGTCAACTTGGTAGGTCCACAAGTCAGCCTCCTAGTATGCTGGGTTCCAGCTGGCAGGGGGAGTATTCATTTTTTGTGCGTAATATGGAGGCACTTCCTTGTGTGCGAAGATAGCTGGTGGGTCCGACAAGTCAGCTGGGGGCACGTTTTTTCGCGAAATACAGAGGCCCTTCCGGTGGGTCCCAGATGTCAGGTGGAGGAATCATTATTTTGTGCGTAATAAGGAGGCATTTCCTTGTGTGCGGCCGTGGACCCAGCTGTCAGCCTCTCCACGCACAGCCTACTTCCGATGGTGTCGTTCGTTGACCACGTTGACCACGCCGCGCCGAGTGCATCACGACGGCGAGGCCCCGGCCAGCAATGAGCCGGAGATGGGAAGACGCGGGAGTAGAGTCGCAGACGGAGAGGTGTACGAGGGTTAACTGGTTCTAGTGCGGTGTGGTTCGGCAGTCGGTGGAGAAGAACAGGAGGTGTGGAGGGTTGGAGGGATGGCCTGGCCAACAGTGGAGTGGCGCTTCATAGCGAAGCGTGCTAAGCAGAGCTGCTAGCAGCAGGAGGCGGGAGGTGATCCGGCGGCGCTGGAGGAAGAAGATGAGAGATTGAAGATGGATGCCGGCCGTTGGATGTAAATCCAACGGCTAACATGTCAGAATCATTTGTTGACTAAATTTACAACGACTTGCGTTGGCTTCGAGCTATTGGCCCACATTTCAACCTCCAAAAATGTGGCACGTATTCAACCCATTTTTTCAGAATTTATAGTCTTTTTTTGCGCTGTAGAATTTACAGTCAATTTGATCTTTTTTTGAATTACAACCATTAGCTGGGCTGGGTGAACAATTAATGTAGCTTTCATGTGGCCCATTTATTTTATTTCCTAAAAAATTACAGGCCATTTGCACTTTATCTAGATACACGATTTTGCTGGGCTGATTCTAATTATAATGTTGGGTTGGGCCAGCAGTGTTATCAAAAAATAAAAAGGGCTGAGCATTTTGTTATAAATATATTTAAATAATAAGTGATATTATTACATTCGTCCTTAAATCTTACCAAGCTTTTGTACACAATCACTAGGATTTTCGTGCCAAAACAATCCAGGATTTTATTTGTTAAGAAATTATTTTTATAAGTTAATAAGATGTGGGATATTGTTTTCTTACATATGTAAGTATCTGTTAAATATATGATGACAATAAAAATAATATATAATAACATATAAAATAATTTAAATATACATAATATAGTTAAAAGGGAAACATAAGTTGTACCTGGCGTTCCTATTCTTATATAGAAAAATAGAACAGACCGTTGCGTTTTCTTCAAAAAAAATACATAAATTGGGCTGCCAAAAATAAAACCTCGGATGGGAGGTCCATAGGCCGGTCGATACATGACGGCCCTAAGAAAATACAAACATGCCCTCCCATCCGAGGTCGTGGGCTGCGCATGTTAAAAATGAAAGCCTAGACGGGGCAGCCCAAAACCACGTCCAACACTTGCCAAAACTCCGTCCCTCGTTTTCTCTTTGTTTTGCACACTCAACATTGTGTGGGCATTTTGACTGTGCATCATATGAAGATGTGCTATGCATGAATGTTGATCAACATGATGTTAACTGGCTGGTAGTTCCATTTTCAACCACGAATAAAACTTCCAACATGATGTTAACCCTGTTTGAAAAGGCCGTGTTAATATAAATGCTCTGCCTCTGAAAGTTGCAGTTTCTTATCTGAAACTGAACTTGTAGTTTCTTATCTGAAACTGAAACATGTAGTTTCTTCTCGTCTGCACTTTTATACTCCTATGAAATTACATTTTTAAGTGCTAAAAATAGATCTCTAGAATTCATAAAATTCTTCATATGCTCAATACTGCGAATCTGAAATTCAAAAGACATTCATATCTGAAAGTACTCTCAAAATACACAACACAAAACACAATTCACAACCTGCAAATACTGACAACCCTAAGCTCCTCCTGACAATTCACAACCTGCCCGACTATTGGGCTGGTGGGCAGTCCCCTCCTATTCCTCGGCGGCAGACAGCCGCCCCGTGAGAGGATGTGAACGGCGAGGGAGACGATGGCGGGGAAGCGTCGTCGGGCCAACTACTTTTATCCTCACGTATCGGTTGTAATCCTCCATCGATCTACTTCTCCACAATACCTTCACTCGCCGGCGGTGGTTTTAGAATGGAAGAGGAGAGGAGCGGCGCTGGTTTTGGATTAGAACGGGAGAGGAGCGACGCTGGTTTTGGACTGGAACAGGAGAGGAGGGGCGGTGGTTTTGAAATGGAAGAGGAGAGGAGCGGTGCTGGATTTGGATTAGAACAGGAGAGGAGCGGCAGTGGATTTAGATTGGAATAGGAGAAGAGCGGAAGAGCGGCGCTGGTCTTGGAAGTATTTTTTTGTTGTTTTGCGTATTTTGGGTCAAAGTTTGACCACGTACTGTATGTGACAAGCAAAATGTGAATGCATGTCACCAAAAATTGTATCGTTTGGTTCGTATCTGAATGTACTTTCAAATTATATTATTTTTGCAAGGTATAACCTATATTTTATGTGCGAAAATCATGGTCAATTATGACCCAGAATAAAAGGGAGACTAGTTAATGTGGGGTCACTTTCTTAATTGAAGGGTAAATTGATTTTGATTTTGATCCAGTCATAGCGCGCCGGCCCTCTCGCCCAATCCTAAATCGCTGCCGCACGCTCCTCTCCCTCTTGTCCATTGCAAAACCACCTCCTCTCCTCTCCACCATCTCCATTCCAAAACCACCGTCTCGCCTCTCCCTCTTCTGATCTTCTCCATTGCAAAACCACCTCCTCTCCTCTCCATCATCTCCATTCCAAAACCACCTCCTCTCCTCTCCCTCTTATCTATTGCAAGACCATCGTCTCTCCTCCCATCTTCCAAAGCTAGCACCAGACCACTCAGAACGACATCTATGGAGAGGATGCAGCAGCGAATCAGGCAGATCGCCGGCGGCGACCAGGCAAAGTTAGCCAGGTTGAAGGAGATCCTTAGTTGGTTTGACAATGAGTGGGATATTTCGAGGATGGTGTGGGCCATGTGGCAATGTATGTGAAAGAGCAAGACGGCGACGATGAGGGCGGCGATGTACATGTACTCCTCGGCGGCAGTCACGCCGCAGTCCTCCGAGTTCATTGAGTATCTCCTATGGGCGATGGAGCAGACAGATTCGCCCGAGGCGACACAGGCGGAGGTGGTGGGCGTACAGGTCGAAGGTCGAGCACCCAGAGGATAATGAATCGATCGAGTATGGTGTGCCGTTCATGAGGGTGCAGAGCCAGCCGGAGCCATAGGAGTATTCGTTCTCCCATCGCAAGAGGAGGCCGGATGGCGTGACGTCGCTTCCCCGACGTTCTCCACGGTTCCCTCGACGCTCGCCTCGTTTCAACGGCGGCGGTAGGGTTTAAGGTAAGCTTCGCACTAACCTAATCTTACACCTGCTCATGCTTACAATCAGTGCGACAGCTAATGAAAATCATGCTTACAATCAGTCTCTGAGTACTACGCCAATCACCGTAAAATAGCTCTGGACCTTTGGGTCAAAGTTGTGACACAGTGTACAAATAAAGAAAAATAGATTGGTGCTTCTTTCAGAAAAGAGTACTCCCTAGAAAACTGCCAATATAAGCTACTAGTATTTGGTTAGAGGATTTGCTGCCGAGAAAGATCCATCCACAGAGAGCGCCACACATCCCACTAGTTGTGGTGGATGCCAATGCATGCATGCATCATGGTTGGTGTCGGTAATTTTTACTTGGCACACCTCGCACTCTGCATATATGCCGGTTCCATACGTACATTTGTGCAGTTCCACCAAAATGCAGCTGAATAACCCTGTTTGCACAGATAATGAAAAAGCGTGATTACATTATAGTGGCACTAGTTGATGAAACACACAAAATAAACAGAAGAAAATATTGCGATAGTATCATAGTATGCCATGCTACGAGGGCGAGATGGGCCCTGCGACGCCTCATACGGTACACCTCATACTGGACATCGTCCCAAGTCTCCCAGATGCACCTTCTGCCAGTGATGAACATCAGTGTACAGCAGTAGTACAAGGAGGCGCCTTGAGACATTCAAATCTCTATTTTTGTACATATCAACTAAAATTAAGCACCCCAGTTTGCAGAAACGCTTAAACATTAACAATGGGACTAGTTGATGAAACATACTTTAACAAAGAGAAGCACTTTCTTTATCTACATTGGAAATGAAATGATAGAGATGACACTCGCTCTATTTTAACTGTATTATTACTTCATTTTATCAGTGACACTAGGGTCGAGCAGGTGGCAAACGAGGTGTACCGTGCATCGCAAGGATGGAGGCCGGGGGTGCTTAGACTGGGATGCTGAAGCTGGCTCTTTTAGTCACCAACATGGATGATTCAATTCATGGGACCTTTTGGTGCAGATCACCTAAAATGAAGCAATGTCCCGTGAGCTAGCAGCCTCTTCTTCATTTTTTTTAAGAAAAGGGCTCCAGCCCCGGTTCCATTTCCATCAGAAAACGAAACCCACAGAGCTTCTTCTTCATTAGTTGCAATAAAATTGAGCAACATCAAGGTTGGTTGTGAAGCTCCTGGAATGCTCAACCATAATTTGGATATCATTTGTGCAGTTCAACTAAGATCGAGCGTGAAATGTATATCTCTGTTTGCACAAAAAAGGTGGAAAGGAGGGTGACTAACAAGTGATGAAACATGCATCAAATGAAAAGAAGCATGTTCCTTATCTGAATGGCAATCCTACAAGGATAGTAGCAACTTCTAGAGCAGTGGCATTGCTAGATATTAGTGTGGGCATTAGGATTAACTATGACAATCGTTAAATATGACATTACTTTGGGCACGGGAGAGTAGGCGGACTAGGACAGTTGCATTTCTAATGAAAAGAACCAACTTATCTTAATGAGAAATTTTAGTAGGACATGTAAAGAAGTGCCATTGATTCATATTACTGGAGGCATTACATTGAAAACAACATTGGTTCAATGTGTCCTTACTTTTAACAGTGCGACTGCTACATTTTACCAGTGGCATTACATAAGAGTGGCTCGGGGCAACAAACATCAGAACAGGATATCTGGGTTGGTCCCATTTTTGTTCGGTATAGCCACCTTATACTGTGTGAGGCTAGCAAATCTAGTGCTGGAATTACTCTGTTGACTTGTCCCCCAGTCCCCACTTTCTTTCCTTTTTCAACCAATAGATCGGGTTTATATTGAGTTTGTACTGCATTTCTCTTTATTTCCCTATTCGACCTAGAGACCAGTTGGATAGCCAGTCTCTGCTACTTTTCGCCCCCATTATTTCCTCTTTTGACCAAGTCCTATATTTAGGTAACAAATCCTCCCCCACCCCCACCCCCTTTCTTCCTTGTTTGAACCAAGTAGTACTAGATTCGAGTGCACGAACTAGTTTTACCTCTTAAACATAAAAAAATTAGGTGGTTTTCGAACAGCCGATCGATCCTATCTACGAGGGGGGCCTGAGAAATAGTAAAAGTTACAAATGCAGCGACGTCAGGAGCTCGGGAAGTAGAGCAAGGCCGGTTTCGAAGGAAGTTATACCTGATGGTCACTGGGATGTCTCTAGGTGGGCGGCGGGAGGCCGGATCTGCCCACACTACGACAGCGAGGAAGAAGGGGTCGGAGGCCCTCCCTCGCCAGCGGTGCTTGAGAGAGAATGGCAAGGCAGGCTGATCGGGACGCGCCCAGTAGTGGGTAAGAGCCGTCGCCGAGGACGACCGCATGTACGTTGCACCTTCTCACCTTCCCCGGCGGAGAGGATCCGACTAGATCTGTGACCAGCGGTGAGCAGACAGAGAGACAGAGAGTGTAGCCACCGCTGTCGTGTTTAGATCTGGAGAGGCCGAGACGGTGTGAAGAGAGCAACACTAGCAAGCAAGCGCGGAGGCTCCTGCCTATATAGTGGAGTAGTACTTAGTTTTCTTTTGTCTACCGGAGCTGGCTTGACCTCGTCAATGACTGTCGAGAAGTCTTCATGCACGTGGCCCGGAGGCGCAGTTGTCGTCATTTTGATCTGAAGCACCGGATTATAACATATAACACGAAAAAATGCCACATGACAAGAAATCATAACCTCACTGCCCAAAGGAGACAACATGAATCCTGACGGACAAACTAGACGAGGAAGAAAGCTCAAATTAAAGATAAACTCGTAGAAAAGGGGTCCGTCGATAGATGTCCTAATTAACATAGCCGGCTTGACCTTGATGGCAGCCGAGTAGTCACTATTCGTGCATGTGCCCCCAATGACTAGCCCAACTCAGTTGTCGCTATTTAACCCTCCGCAGTGATCCGAAGCACATGACACATTATTTTGCGAGATGACAAGAAACCTTTTTTTAGATTTCTCACCACAACTACAGCCATGTACAACACAGCCTGCACGATATGTAGACGATAGCCAATCCATGCGTGTCTGCTGGAGTCTGGTCACATGCATTGACGAACTGATCTTCCGTGTCTTGCAGGGATCGTCCAGGCACCAACGTAGTACAACACTTCTCTAGTACTATCGCTCGTCTCCCTCTTCTATTAAGTCACCCGACTTGTGGTGCTGGGGAGTGCGCCTGTGGTCGGTTCTCAATTACCGTCCCACATGTGTGTACGAATGCAATATGACGCGCGTTCCATTCGGAGAGCAGCGTGCCAGACCGACCGGCCGTCTGGGGTGCGACACGAACGCGACGTGCGTGCTGTATACCCCGTACATGTGTACCGCCGTTTTCTAGACGATTTGCTCCATGGCGCGGGCGCAATCCATGGATACAAAATTAGTATACTGTATACTATTTAAAAGTCGAGGGCGGGGCTTTTCCTGCCCGGTAGGCGGCGGGACAGTTCCGCCTAGTTGGTTCGACAGAGACGCGAGAAGACGAGGGAGTAGGCTGCTGCAAACGTAGGGCTGTGTGATTTGACAGCCAGTTACTGCTGGACAGGTGGGCCCCCGTGATTTGACTTGCCATTATCATTTTAACTGCAGCGCTACGACCGGCATGAGTCTCCCGATTCCTGACCACCTCCATATAGGTGCCTCTCCCAATGCTCCACCATGTAGTAGTAGAGGCTGGCTCTTGCATGAGAGCCCACTTCTCCACTTTTTCCTTGCCTCTCTTTCCTCCACATATGCAAAAATGCCATGTAAAGCGCACTATTGTACTTACTTGCTCCTACAGGTGCTTAAGCTTACCGCATAGGCATAAAGTCTGATGTGGCAAGTTATCAAGAAGAGAGAGACTAGTTTGGTGACCCAAGGAAGAAACGGTGCTAAGCACGTGTACCTAGGTGAAAAGACAATTTTGAGTCTATAGCTAATTAAATGAAGCAAACTTAGCAACACCATTTCATTGCAAGAGGTCACTCCTTGGCAAATGCAATAAATACTAGTACTCCTTGTGGCACATTATATAAGAACGTTTTTGACACTACACTAGCTACTGTCAAAAACGTTCTTATATTATGGGACGGAGGGAGTACGAAGAAAGAGATAGAGAGGAGTAAAAAAATACACTTATAGCCAACCTTGTTGTAGTATGAGTGACTAAGTGATGACTATGTATGACATGCCAACATCAGATAGCCTAACGCACCGTGTTAAATCTCCAAGGGCGTGACCACGCGAGCGACGCGACGGTCGTGGTAGGCACAACCATGATACGGGCTGCTGGCAGCCCTTGGATCTGAGATCAAACGGTCGCATGCTAAGTTGCTGAAAATTTTAAGAATAACCCTCCAGGATAGGATATTCACCCATAGGTCGAGAATCACGCCATGCAACCGTTCTATCTCAGATCCAAGGGCTCCCGGAAGCCCGTATCATGGGAGAATGGAAAGCCACTACCCTGCCGTTCGCATGCTGGCAGTTCGCTCCTACTCTTTCCCGCACGTCCTTTAATACTATGATGGTTCGCTCCTAGTCGTGCCGTCCATTCACATTACGGTAGTTCCACTAATCCTAACCCTCCTCCCAAATCCATGGCGTCCCAAATCTCCCCGATCGGCAGTGAGTACAAGGTTAGAACCATCACCGGCGATGAGTTCGACGTCATCTACACCCGTACTTCCGCGACGGTGAAAGGATGCCTTTCTCGCTTCAGACACATGTTCGAAAACTCACATGATGAGTGGGTCGCTGGGCTAGATGTTGAGTACACCATAGTCCTGGGACGAGAGAAGGATCTAAAGGACGAAGAGAGGAAGAAGCCCGCCATGATCCAGGTTTGCGTACATAACGTTTGCTTGGTCTACCACATATGCCATGCCGACGTTGAGTGCCAGGATTTTAAGAACTTCCTCAAGGACAAAATAGTCAAATTCGTTACTGTAGACTTTAAGAACGACAAAGAAGTCCTATGTCGGATAGGCCTCGTTGTAGGCAACCCCTTCGACCTCCAGAAGAATTGGCTGGTGCCCTCTCGTCAGCCCTTAATGCTGACCCTGGAAGGAGCCATGGTTCATCCTTTGTACCGCAAACTGGGGAAACCTCATTACACGTTTCATCGTCATGCATGGCAGCTGAATGTGCTAGATATATACCACATCCAGTATGCTGCAATGGATGGCTACCTTTGTTTCAATATATACAAGGGTTGGATTAAGAGCAACAGCCAAGTTGGCGGTTCAAGCAAAGAAGTATCGGCCAAGAGGAAGAGGGACAAGGACGAAGTCGAGGACGTGGACGAGGACTCTGAGTAAGGTGGCAGTGTCGTTTCTCATGGCGGTTCTAAACTTCTAATGCAGTGTCTACCGGATTAGTTGCTTAGTTTAATTTCAGGTGTGCTTAGTTTAATTTGAGGGGTGTGTTGTGCTGAGCCCCCAACAGAACTATGTTATATTTCTTCTCGTTACTTTAGCTCATCAGTATGTACATACTAGTACTAGTATTTCTTTAATAGAATTTAGCACCCCAATTAAGCACGTACTAGCTTTTTTAATAGTACTATATGCATAATTTGGTGACGAGCGCTCTCTATATGTACCACCTTTTTTTTAAATTTCAATTTTTGCTCCATAGCGCAATCCATCGATAGTGGAGTACTACTATACAAAAGTATACATTTTTTAAAAGGCTAGCGTACTGTTCATCACATATATATATAGCCAGTTAAATTCTCAACCTAGAATGACGTGCATGTCATGTAGTAAACCGATCCGGAGGAAGTATAGTAAAAATGAGGTGATTGTACCCAGCGATCGGCGGGGGAGCATGGCCTTTCATGCGGTCCCACGTGTCATGATGTACCAAGGCGATGTGCGTGTCCCTCTTGAGGCAGAAGCAATACTAGTACGTGGTTTGAGATGATGTCGAACCGAAGTGTGAAATAATGGTTGCTTCGTCCGTCTGGGAACGTGCGACATTGTGATTTGACGTCTCATTGCTCATTACTAACACTGGGCCGGTACGAGTGGGGTGCGTCCCCCTACTGTTCTGCACTGTTATTTGGTGCTTGACACGTCGACCCGGTTGCACATGAGATGACCCCCACATCCTTTGTCAAAATAAACAACACCCCGATCAATGCATTTCACTCTTCCGTGCAACGGACGGGCACCTTACTTGCTCCTACAGGTGCTTAAGCTTGCCACATAGGCATAAAGTCTGATGTGGCAAGTTAATCAAGAAGAGAGAGACTAGTTTGGTGACCCAAGGAAGAAACAGTGCTAAGCGCGTGTACCTAGGTGAAAAGACAATTTTGAGTCTATAGCTAATTAAATGAAGCAAACTTAGCAACACCATTTCATTGGAAGAGGTCACTCCTTGGCAAATGCAATAAATACTAGTACTCCCCGTGTCCCATAATATAAGAACGTTTTTGGCACTACACTAGTGTCAAAAACGTTCTTATATTATGGGACGGAGGGAGTACGATGAAAGAGATAGAGAGGAGTAAAAAAATACACTTATAGCCAACCTTATAGCCAACCTTGTTGTAGTCTGAGTGACTAAGTGATGACTATGTATGACATGCCAACATCAGATAGCCTAACGCACCGTGTTAAATCTCCAAGGGCGCGACCGTGCGAGCGACGCGACGGTCGTGGTAGGCGCGACCATGATACGGGCTGCTGGCAGCCCTTGGATCTGAGATCAAACGGTCGCATGCTAAGTTGCTGAAAATTTGCAGAATAACCCTCCAGGATAGGATATTCACCCATTGGTCTAGAATCACGCCATGCAACCATTCGATCTCCGATCCAAGGGCTCTCGGAAGCCCGTATCATGGGAGAATGGAAAGCCACTACCCTGCCATTCGCACGCTGGCAGTTCGCTCCTACTCGTCCCCGCACGTCCTTTAATACTATGGCGGTTCGCTCCTAGTCGTCCCGTCCATTCACATTACGGCAGTTCCAGTAATCCTAACCCTCCTCCCAAATCCATGGCGTCCCAAATCTCCCCGATCGGTGGTGAGTACAAGGTTAGAACCATCACCGGTGATGAGTTCGACGTCTTCTACACCCGTTCTTCCGCGACGGTGAAAGGATGCCTTTCTCGCTTCAGACGCATGTTCGAACTCACATGATGAGTGGGTCGCCGCGCTAGATGTTGAGTACACCACATTCGTGGGACGAGAGAAGGATCTAAAGGACGAAGAGAGGAAGAAGCCCGCCGTGATCCAGGTTTGCGTGCATGACTTATGCTTGGTCTACCACATATGCCATGCCGACGTTGAGTGCCAGGATTTTAAGGACTTCCTCGAGAGCAACCTAGTCAAATTCGTTACCGTAGACTTTGGCAACGACAAAGAAGTCCAACGTC
The DNA here is from genome assembly GCF_002162155.2 of Triticum dicoccoides. Classification (NCBI taxonomy): domain Eukaryota; kingdom Viridiplantae; phylum Streptophyta; class Magnoliopsida; order Poales; family Poaceae; genus Triticum; species Triticum dicoccoides. The sequence continues at coordinate 163,050,019 of NC_041393.1, forward strand.
GGATAGGCCTCGTTGTAGGCAACACCTTCGACCTCCAAAAGAATCGGCTGGTGTCCTCTCATCAGCCTTCAATGCTGACCCTTGCAGGAGCCATGGTTCATCCTTCGTACGGTAAACTGGAGAAACCTCCATACACATTTCATCGTCATGCATGGTAGCGGAATGTACTAGATATAGACCACATCCAGTACGCTGCAATGGATGGCTACCTTTGTTTCAATATCTACAAGGGTTGTATGAAGAGCAACAGCCAAGTTGGCAGTTCAAGCAAAGAAGTATCGGCCAAGAGGAAGAGGGACAAGGACGAAGTCAAGGACGTGGACGAGGACTCTGAGTAAGGTGGCAGTGTCGTTGCTCATGGTGGTTCTAATGCAGTGTCTACCGGAATAGTTGCAAAGTTTAATTTCAGGTGTGCTTAATCTAATTTGAGGGGTGTGTTGTGCTGAGCCCCCAGCAGAACTATGTTATGTTTCTTCTTGTTACTTTAACTCTTGAGTAAGTACATACTAGTATTTCTTACATTTCATCTTTTAGTTGGTATAGTACTACCACTCGTTTATTCACATTATATACGTACAATATATATGGCCAACATCATATAGCCAGCAGTTTAGTTGTCAAAGAATTTCAGGGTGCTTAGTTTTGTCAAAGAATTCCAGGGTGCTTAGTTTTATTTGAGGGGTGGGTTGTGCTGCACACCATTATTGTGACTAGACTTTTTAATAGTACTATATGCATAATTTGGCGACGAGCGCTCTCTATATGTACCACCTTTTTTTTTAATTTCAAGTTTTGCTCCATGGCGCAATCCATCGATACTACTGCTGTACAAAAGTATACATTTTTTAAAAGGCTAGAGGGCGGGGCAGTCTAGCTTGGTCGGTTTCACGAGAGGCGAGGGCCTTTGTGATTTGACGGCTCATTACTGCTGGAAGGCGGGGCCTTGTGATTTGACTGCTCGTATAAATGCGCCGACGACCTGATCAAGGAGGAGCAAAGAACCATGCGGTATACTCAAGTTTTCCACTGGAGTAGTACTGCGACGGAGGAGCACGAAACACGACAGCCCAGTGCCATATGGCGATAAAAATGATCTAATTTGCTAGTCATCTCATTGTTAGCATTGTTCTATTCATTCCCGCAAAAAACAAAAACCATTGTTCTATTCATGCCTCGCAGAGAACGTGACACGTGCGGTGAAACACCCGAAGCAAAAGATGAAACACAACAGCAAAAGAAGAAGGAAGATTATCACCCCAAATGATCTAATTCACCGCGGAGTCGTAACTGCTTCTTCATCGCCTCCACGACCTCCATCTCCTTGCGCGTCTCCTCCGCCATCTTCTTAATTTTGTCCATGACGTGGGATTTCTCGACACGAGCCTTCATCATCTGTTCCACGGCCGCATTATGTACCTTGACAGCAGCCGGGTGCTCAATGCGGAGCTTCGCCAACTCCTCCTTCTATTCCATGACGAGGGCCTGCAGCATCTTCATTGAGGAACTACTATTCTCATGCAGCTTCTTCCAGCCGACGTTCTTCTCCTTCAACAGGTCGATCTCGTGGTAGAGCTTCGCCTTCTCCTCCTGAAGTCGTAGGATTTCGCCGGTCGCCTTCTTCTCCGAGGCAATGCTCTTCTTCAACAGCATCACCAAGCCGGCGGTCAACTCCCCCTGCTGATTGAGCTCAGCGGGCATGTCATCGAGGCTCTCCTTCAGCAACTCCATCAAGCCTTGGATGAACTCCTTTTGCTTATTGAGGTGCTTATTGAGCTGATTGGGCATGCCGTCGAGGGATAACGACTCCAGGTTCGCCGGCTCGGCATGTTCGCCTCCACGGCTAGTGCGCTCCTGGGAGCCATCGCCTACCCGTGAGAGATATTTCGAGGTCTCTGCGTGGCAGCGAGCCCTCTCTTTTTTTTCTGCAGCCTTGGTTGCCGCTCCCTTGTTACGAGTAGTTCTCGACCTAGAGCTCTGCTCACCGGCCATGGCAACGACGGACGAAGAACAAGCACTTATGAGGAGGAAAGTTAGATTAATTTTCGGTTAGGTAGTTCCCCCTTTTATAACCTAAGTACTAGCAGTAGTAGTACTAATACCTGCATAGTGGGAACACATTCAGGTTTGGTACGTAGTACTAGTAGGTGTGAGCAAGCTTTCGAATGTGATGGGAACAAGGTAAAGATTAATTGATGGTTTTGGTTTCGAGGCCCAAAACAACTCCCGATGAGTTTAGTGGAACATAAATTTCAAGTAGACTACACTGCTCAAATGCGTAAATATTACGTTATTGTCAAAAATTGGCACAAAATACGAAGGAGACCAATGGAAGTACTACTGGCAACCCACGATTTAACTACTCGCATGCGTGCAGTGGAGTAATTATGTCTTTCTTCCGCCCTCACGTCCACTCAATTTGCATGCGCTGTATTAGTTGACCATAAATGAAGTGAACGACTTTACACGCGTCAAAGTATCACATGGGGTGGATCTTGGTACAAAATTGCGTCCGCTCGTGTACCCGTGTATGTGTGCGAGGGAATGAGTGCGTGCGTGGCGTGCGTGCACATCTTCACTTCGTGCATGTACCGCCAGTATGGCTCAGGGAGGACGAGTACATTCTTCTGGAACCAGCAGCACATCACTGTGATCAATCCACGCAAGGAGGTCGCGACAATGCCTCCACATGTGCCACGTGGCTTCATGAACTGTAAGAGAGACACTGCATAGCGTGCCATTGGTATTCTAATTTACGTGTTTTTCACATACTCGAAGTACTAGTAATTTACACGTGCATTGCACACATCAGATTTTGCAACCAAATTATGAGTAAATACCACACTATAGCATGTAAGCTCTTAGTCATATATGTGTGATGTAGCCCTTCGTTTAATTCTTATAGTTCATCTCATTCAAAATCAAATTAGTTTTTATAAAAAAGCTAAGAACGCGTGAATAGGAAAACATGGGATTATAGTGGAATGTTGTATTCTAATTAGTGTTTGATTGTGCATAGAAAAAACGCAGAATTCTTTCAAAGAGGTTTGAGTGGATGGGATGTTAATTCCTATGGTTTACAATCCTACAAATCAAACAACCAAGATAGGAAAATTTCCTAATGATTAGAATCCTCCAAAATTCCTCTGAGAATCCTTTGAATCAAAGAAGCCCTTAATCTATTTTATGATTCATGGAATTGTGCGTTGTAAAGCATAAAGTAAAAACAAATAATGGCAATTCAACTAGAAAAAAAGTTTGGGCAGTTATGATACGGAAGATTCTAGAACAAAAGAGAACCACTGTTGTTTTGAGGTTTGTGCATTATGCTTAAGTTCAACCATGGAGTTTGCTAGATTGTACATGTGGCAAAATCCGGTGGGGGGCTAGAAGATGGTGCGAGGGGCCGAGTGGAGGGAGACTATGAAGGAATGCACAAGTGTGAGATCGATAGAGAGAGGGGGCGAACACGTGAGCTGTTACACGCAGTGGCGGAGCCATGAAAAATAAATGAGCTAGGGGGCCAAGCATTGCTAATCCTTTACGAGGAGGGTCAATTCATGAAATTAAACCTTTTTAGCAGCAATTGTCTAATGATCACATTCATATTAGCCTCGATATATAGTGATGTTAGGGGGGGGGCAGGGCCCTTACTGCCCCCTGTCTTCGCCATTGTGAACGCATCTGAGAGATGAAGCGAAAGGCATGGATGATGAGAGGGGGACGTTGGATATATAATTAATGTGGGTGTATTAGCTATTTATGTTAATCCTATATAGAGAGGTATAGATTGATCGATGTGGACGTGGGAGAGGTATAGATTGATCGATGTGGACGTGGGAAAGAGGGTGAGACCTCACTGGATATATCGATTGATCGGTTTGTGTGCAAAACTATGAAAGACCTAGCTATATACACACATACATAGAGGAACATTGATTGTTGCGCATGCACGCGTGAGAGATAAAGAATGCCCGGTATGAGGGAGAGGGGGATGTGTGTGGGTGTGTGCCTTCATGGGAGACCGACCTGAAGAAAAAGATTGCATGCGTGCGATAGATAATGCCGACTGGTAGTGTGTGTGTGCATGCACGAGAGAAAGTTAGTGGTACAATTATAAAGAGAGGACTACTGTGTGGGTGTAAAAGAATAGGTGAGGTCATAATCAATGTAAAGTTGAATTCAAATATTTGAATAAGAGATCCTGATGTTTGAAACCCATGCATGCATGAATATAATGGAGATCTGCGCGGTGTGCTTTGGAAATGAGCATGTTGTAATGTATACACATTGAACAAGGTGAGACTGATTTGAATTTGAGATACCGATGCCAGACATCATTTGCCCATGTCGCATCCGTGCATGTAATTGGAGATGATGGGCGGCTTTCGCATCACATATCTATATCTATACCCCTATATATATTATATATTTTTTATATTGTGAGCGGGTAACTTTAACTTTGAAAGATGGTCGTTCGATGAGGCGAATCCGAATGTCCAAAGATGGCAAATTTGAGCACTATTGGCCGTTGGATATCATCTAGATTCCACCAGATTTCGCCACATGTATAATCTAGAAGACTCCATGGTTGAACTTAAGGACAATGCACAAACATCAAAACAAAAGCACTTCTTATTTGTTCTAGAATCTTCCGTATCATAATTGCCCAAATGTTTTTCTACATGATTTGCCTTTATTTGTTTTTACTTTATGTCTTACAACACACAATTCCATGAATCTTAAAATAGATTAGCTTTCTTATAAAAACTAGATGATTTTGAATGAAATGAACTATAAGAACTAAACGAACATCTACATCATGCATATATGACTCAAAGCTTGCATGCTATAATGTTGTATTTATTCATAATTTGGTTGCCAAATCTCATGCGTGCAATGCACGTGTACCTTACTCTAATCTAAATGGTGTTTGTGTGTGTGTTGTGCGTGTTGAGGTGCAAATTGTCTTTTTTTTGGGTACACGTTAAGCTTGTTCTTCCGAAATTTCAAGCCGCGCCTTGTTATGCCGAAAATTGAAGCTAGCGTCTCTGTCTATCGTGCTGCAAAACTCCCGCCTCTTCAACCCGCGCCTTGTTAGCCCGAAATATTTAAGATATATCTTTGTCTTGTTGTGCTCCGACAACTCCCTCCATCTCAACCCGCGCCTTGCTATTCCGAAATTACAACGCGCGCGAAAACTCCCACCTCCTGCGAAATCCCGACACGCGAAATGCCCGTGGTACCCCTGAACCGAAAGAACCGCCTCAAATCGGTGGGGGGTACTTTCGTAACTTACCCAACATTTCGGACAAGCGCGTCTCTAAGCCATGGTTCCCCACTGCCATCCCATCCGCCCACCCATTCATACACTGAGGCCGCGAAAACCCACGATGAAACCCCACACCCTGCTCCGTCCGCCACCCAGCCGGAGCTTCTTCCCCGACAACGTCGTCCACAGCAACACCTGGACGTCCCGCATCCACCATACTGGATGAGGATCCGTCGTCGATCTCATCGTCCCGCCGGTTCAGCCACCCCGTCCTCCACCTCCAAGGAGCTACCCTGACGTTCCCCTCGTCTTTCGCGCCACCTCCATTCCCACACCACCGTCTTCACCTGCACCACCGGAAGAGCATCATCATCACCGTTTCCTCGGATGAAGCTGCGGCCTAATCGACGCCACCAAAGAGGTTGTACACTGATCACCGCATTTTCTTCTTGATTCGATCTCACGATGCTGCCGGCGCTCGGTCCCGAGCCGACACGGCGCGGCTCCATCCACGGCGGCGTCGCCGGCCACTTCCTCCACGACGTCGCTCCCTCGGCGGCGATGTCCACATCAGTAGGAGCTGCTGCTGCTTTAGCTCTCGCTCGCGCTGCTGCTCTGCTCTTGCTCTCAGTCCCCTGCCTGGTCTGCTCTTGCTATTGCTCTTGCTCGCGCTGCTGCTCTCGCCCTTGCTCTTGCTTGCGATGCTGCTCCAATTTGGCTACACTTCAGTTGACTGAATCGACTTTTGGGTCAGTCGATTTCCAAGGGGTGGGCTCACCGGGGTGAAGGAAGAACTAGCCGCAGTGGGGAGGAGGGCTCGCCGGAGAGGTACCCCACTATCTATCTTAGGGTACAGGATGGGGGCGGTGGTCGCCGGCGGTGGCGGGGCGTTGGCGGGGCGGTGACGTGGGGATCACCGGAGAAAAAGCTCGGCACGGGGGGGCCTAGAGGGATGGATGGGGCGGCGGCGGACCGACGGTGGGGAGTGTTTTCGGGGCGGGCGGGGCGGCGCAACGCCGGCCGCGGGCGGCGGGGGGCTGCTGTTTGGCCGGTGGTGGCTGGCGGCTCAGCGGGGGTGGAGGTTGAAGATGAACCGCAGGCCCTTGATTTCGTATCCAACGGCTATAAAATCGACTGACGTGTAGCCTCACCTTGCTAGTGCGTTCAGTTTCGATAGCAAAGTTCAGTTTCGACAGCAAAATTCAATTTGGACAGTTAGGTTTAGTTTCGACAGTGAAGTACAGTTTCGACAGTTAAGTTCAGAGATGAGCGGCTGATGTATTTTACATCTAGCACTTCGTGGTTATGTATTTTACATCATGTATTGGAGATGCTATTAGAATTCCACTCAGGTTAACGTTGTTCGTTGTCTCTCTTGTCCTACTTCATCCTCGGCGTCATACAACTCACCGGAGCTGCTCCAACGACGAAACCCTCCATCACAGCGGAGCAGTACCTCAGGCTCCATCTCCAGATGCCTAAGATCTTCTTCCCCTCCTCCGACAGCAAAGTCAGCCGGAGCATCCTCACCGCCAACCCAATCACGCTGAGATCGACATGGCTTTACCAAAGAGGTTGTACACTTGTTGCATCTCTTTTTTACTCTACATGTTATATATATTGTCCACTGAGCACTCATAGTAACGGGAAATACGATTATTTTATCCTACTATATGACAAGCAGTGAGGTACCAGGCAACTTAGCTATCCGTGATGGACTCTCTTGAATGCCATCATTATTTATCTCTGTGCGTTTGAGCTATGCATTTGTCGATGGGCCTGGGAGTTGAGCTAGTATGGCAGTGGCCTGGGTCCAAAGTAATAGAAGTAGCACAAAAACTTTTTTTAGTGTAGGATTTTCCTTGCTCAAGCCTGCCTACTAGAATCGCCAGTGCTTGAAAGGAAAAGTGAATGAAAAACATAGGAATTGGAAAGTTTCCTATGGTACTACTTTTCATGAATTTGGTGCAAATGAATGGAGCAAAGGAAAACTGTAGGATTTGTTCCTTTAGTGTCTCCTTGAAAGAAAAACCGTAGGAATTATAATTTCCACTTCTCCTCCTTTTGATATTCCTATTCATCAAGCACAAGACTAAGAGATAGTAGCATAATAGCATTATAACCGTACATTTTCTTGTGGTTTGACTTAATCTCACCATGCTTTTTTGCATCCTGTGATCTTCCAATTGTTGTGAATCAAACACCCAGATTGGCAGAAATCCTGTGTTTTTAAATTCTCTGTTTTGCACGTGCATTCCTATCCTATTCATGTCTATTTCCTATCCCTGCATGGTTAGAATCCTCAAATTCAAACAAGCCCTTACTCAATTACTTCTGTTGCAGATATGTGTCAAAGAAAACCTTGTGTGGTTTGTCCTGCTCCTGCGGCGCTGTGTTCCACCCCAGCTCAGCTGCTCCAACGACGGAAGGGTTCACCACAGCAGGGATCCCCTCTCCAGACTGTCTTTCACCGCCTCAGATCTTTTTCCCCGCCACCGGCAGCCACAACAACTGCATTACCATCATCAACTGAGCAGATGACCTTGAGGACTACACGGGTCCGCAAGAGAGGTCGCACTCTTCCGTGTCTGCTTACGTTATGCGTCGCTTAATATGATGACATGCTACATTATCATCGTGTTCACCTATTAGACTCTGAGTCAGGTCCAAACTAATGCTGAAACTTGAGTTTTTAAATGGTTGTGGGGTACATATTGGGGCAGCAATCAGTACTATCTGTCTACTATCTGGTTAATCTCTGGTGTCTACTATGAGTTTCATGTTGGGTGCAAACAAACATTAAAGGAGCCATTATCTGTATTTTTTAACTAAAGCTATTATCTGCCTGCTATCATTGGTTTTGGATCTATCCACAGTTTGCTACCATCACTCTGGATTTGTGCATGCACTCCTTACATAATCTCACTATGTTTTATTCCTATGCATGCCAGTTATTGTAAACAATGGAACTGATCATGTAGAGCAAAATAGACGAGCCTTGCGTGGCAATAAAATTTCATGCAGACGTCGTTCCATGGTGGGCGCAAAGGCAGCCGCCCCTCCACCCATTTCGGATCGTAATCAAGAGGAAGATAACTGTTCTGAGGGGGATTCAGAAGGAGAAGACCACTCCTATTTACCCCATGAGGTTTTCGCTCTAACTTGGCATGCTGATGTTGGTAATATCATGCATATGGTGCCTTGCATTACTTACTGTATACATTAAAGATGTCATCTGCTTAGTTTAGACATGCTTTGTGTCAATGCCATCTGTTTTGTTTCTTTATCGTATATGTGAACCATGCAATTTCATCTTGTCTAGCCAGGCATCATATATGTGAATTTTGCAATGCCACCCTGGTTAGCGAGTCATCTTATATGTGAATTATATCATGCCATCATTTTTTTATTATGTGTTAAATTTGTCAACAATTTTAGTACATTCAATTACTCTTCCTGTGCATCAGCCATTCGGCATGGTCATGGAAAAATATGGAGTGGAAACAAGGTCTTCAGTGCAGACAATGCTATCTGACGAAGCGCATGTCTTGCTGGTTACCGATAGCTCCTCAGAGGAGGATTCAGAGACAGATGACCAGTCATATTTCCCCTTTGAGGTGCATGCCTTAACTTGGCAGGGTTATGTTACTCATATCATGTGTATGGTATCTTGCATTGCTATGTCATTTGCTTAGTTTAGACATGCTTTGTGTGAATGCCACCTGTTTAGTGTCTAATTACCATATATGTGAATTATGCAATGCCATCTTGTTGCAAGACATTATATATGTGAATTATGCAATGTTATCTTGTTGCAAGGCATTATGTATGTGAATTATTCAATGCCATGCTGTTTAGGCAAGCATCATGTATGTGAATTATATCATGCCGTCCTTTTTTGTATTTCTCATTGCTTTTGTCGATAATGTTTGTATATTCAACTGCTCTTCCTGTGCATCAGCCATTTGAATTGGTGATGGAGAAAACTGGAGTGAAAACAAGGTCTTCAGAGCAGACAATGCTACCTGCTGAAGCAGATATCTTGCTGGTTACAGATAGCTCTTCAGAGGAGGATTTAGAGGCAGATGACCAGTCCTATTATCCTCCTGAGGTGTATGCTCAAACTTGGCAGGGTTATGTTACTCATATAATGCATATGTTGTATTGCAATGCTTATTTTTTACATCATATACACAATATTGAATGCCATCTCCTTAGTTGACACATCATATATGCAATTGCCCTCTGCTCACTTCCTTAGTATGTAAATCATATATTTGAATTATGTCATGCCATGATGTTTACATAGACAGCATGTATCTGAATTATGGCATGCCAACCCATTTTCTAAAGACATAATATAGTTATATCATCTCATCCTGTTTACATAGTCATCACACTTTAAATTATGTCATTCTATCTGTGAATTATATCATGCCATCATGTTTCCATCGACGGCATGTTTGTGATTTATGGCATACCAACCACTTTAATAGACACATCGTATAGTTATATCATGTCATCCTGTTTACATAGTCATCATATTTTGAAGTATGTCATTCTATCCTGTTTAGTTAGCCATCATACATGTGAAATTGTGTCATGCTATCCTGTTTAATTAGCCATCATATATGTGAAATTATGTCCTGCTATTCTGTTTGCTTAGACAACATAAATGTGAATTATTTCATGCCCTGTTTTCTTCCCTACTATCCATTGCACCTGTCTATCTTACAATGTTTGTACATTCAATTACTTTTCTTGTTTATCAGCCATTTCAATTGGAGGGAGTGATGGCAGTATCTGTGGGAGTAAAAACACGGTCTTCCGAAAAGATCGTGCTACCTGTCGATGCAGATAGAACCACGGTTGTACTTGCCCAAGAATCAGCCCCACCACACATAAGCCACGCTCATGCAGATTGTACCCCTACCCAGTTGGACAGAGAACCAGCTACACCCCTTCTAACCCCAACCCCAGCAGATAGACACCCAGTTCCCGTTGACACAGCACCGTCTCCACCACAGAGCACCCAAACACGAGCAGTTAGTAAGGCAACTGCAGTGCCCAAATCACGAGGACCGCCACTCTGAGCCCGAAGTCAACGCTTAAAGCAGAAGAAGAATTGTTCTCAGGTCAGGTTCTGTAGCTATGGTTCATACTACTTTGCTCTTGCATCACTGTATTTACTGATACCAACCAATTTCAAATTTGAAGGATGCAATTGAAACTCTAATGGCGCAACAGGTATGTTTTAAACCTGTTTCTTCAACGTGTTTGGCTGTTTGCTGTTGTAACTTGCTCTATGTTGATTTCAGTTTAAACAGTTATGTTCTCATGCCATGCACATTACAAGTGTTGTTATTGCTGTGTAGTTTCCCACACTTATATTCTGTCTATGCTGCTTTGTCTTAAATAGATATGATTCAAACTGTATCTATCTTGATTTGGCAACATAAACTAGAATGATATAGACCATACAGTGACCATACTACATAGATATATGTTTGTTTCATGCTGTTATCCTGTCCACCTTACTACTGAACTGGTTTACCAAAATGAGTTTCATATACTACATTGTAAACCTAAGATGTGTTTGTTTGTTTCCCTTTTAGAACGCGGATAAAATATTGGAGAAGAGTACCCTGTTATGCAATGGTAAAGGAAGTAATGCAGATAAGGTTCAAGATAGTGAGACATCCCTGTTGGTCTCCAAGAAAGCTGATAAAAACTATACTGAGGACACTGAGACAACCCCAAAGTCCTGTCTTGATGTAGTGTTCGAGTTACTAGCTACCACTGATGGCACCAGCTCTTCGAACTCGTTGCCTGAATCAGTTCGGCTTCTTGAGTCTCAACTTCAAGTTGAAAGACATCGATCAGATGTTATGCGACAGGAAGCCGAAGGACTGAGGAAGTCCCTGCAAAATTCAGATGCATACTTTCTGGTGCAACAGCAGGCGCTGGAGGACTTAAGTGCCAAACAAGAGAAAGTTAATAAGCTTGCTAAGCATCTTGCTAGCATTATGGGTACCCAGGATATTGTTTCTTGAGCTCTTCTGAAGTGGTTTCAGTTCTGGACTTGTTTTGCTGTGGCGTTTATATGCTGCAGTGTTCCCTATATTTGCACTGGTGGCGAACTTTGATGCCCAGTGGATGTAATATGTGTAATAGCCATGATAGCCTAGTGTAAGTTATTTGCTTATTTATTTCCTTGTTGTCTTGTTTATTTGTTTGCTTGTAGTCAGTGTAGTTCTTTTTCTGCGGTTTGCTAGTGGCTGCAACAACCTATTTTTTAAAACTAGGCCACAATAACCATGGGCTAATATTTACTGTAGTGACATTGGACCTACGGGTCGTAGAAACAGCGGGCCTTGTACGGGACATATAAACAGTGGGCCTTCTACGGGCCGTAGAAACAATGGGCCTTCTACGGGCCGTAGAAACAATGGGCCTTCTATGGGCCGTATCATCAATGGGCCTTATACGGGCAGTATGATCGATTGGCCAAACATGGGCCAATAACAGGCCGCATTATGGCCGTAAACGGGCTAGAGTTGAAATCGTCAGTTCATGGGCTGACCATAACGGGCCATCGTTAATAGGCCGTATTTCATGACGCTATGAAAATGGCCCAACGTGTTAACGGACCACAAACGGGCCGACTGTAACCACGGGCTGAATTTAGCCTATAAGCAGAAAATGACAGTAACGGGCCGTAAGTAAACGAATGCTGGAAACGAGCCCAAGAATAAATGGGCTCTGAGAAGGCCGAAAGATAACATGGGCTGGAAACGGCCCAATGGAATAACGGGCCCTTAATGGGTATAAAGTGATACACTGTTCATTACGGGCCAGTTTCACCACGGGTCGTTAATGGGTGTAAAGTAATACACTATTCATTACGGGCCAGTTTCACCACGGGTCGTTAATAGGCCAAGAGTTACATAGGGCCTCATATGGGCCGAAAGACATCATGGGCCATACATGGGCCAGAAGTGAAAACAGGCTGGAATCATATTGGGTGGCCCAGATGACGCTACTGGGCCTAATTCAGTTAGGGTGTAACGGGCCTTGGGTTAGCAGGCTGTAAATGGGCTATATGCGAATAGGCCGTTAACAGGCTTTACATGGGCCGGCCCGCCACCTTTTGACCAAGTCAAACGGGCCGGCCTTTTCACAGGAATGGGCCTCTGTTGGGCCGTGCCATGTGTCGACGTATCATAGGCGCCTTCTGTCCAATGAGTGGATGACATCTATCCCAACGGTGAGCCGACACGTGTTTCCTCCAGCCAATGATGATTTTACACGTGGAAAATCCCCATTGGTCGGGGCTGTTAACGGGTTATCGGATCCAAAACCCGACCCGATAGCTTAACGACATTCTGTTATGGCGGATGCCATGTGTCGGTCACCCTTGACGAAAGCACTTCTGTGACCCGCGATTTATTGTCATGGAAGTGGACACTGCTGTGATGATAATTTTGGTAATGTCATGGAACACTTCTACGACAGCACAGGTATGACTATCTTGATTCTGTCATAAATTTGTCATGGATGTACATGCATGACAAAAAACGCGACCTACTATGACAAACACGTATCATCACGGAAGTGTATTTTTTTGTAGTGCTTGGCGAGGGCCACGGTCTTCCCATTGTCCTCCACCTCTTCCTCCTCCTCGGCCATAGCCCCGATTGTTGCGGTCGGGGCGTCGGCCAATACGCCCATCTCTCACGGCCCTGAGCTCTTGACATTCGTTGGTGTTGTGGGTGTGGAGGTCGTGGTACACGCAGTACCGGCTGCCCTTGGATGACTCAGGCTGATCCCTGCCTCGCTTGGTGTCTGGCTCTGCTGCGAGCACAGCAGCCCCCTTGCGCTTCACATCCTTGACCTTGGGCTTCTTTTCTTCTGGGTCGGCAACCGGAAGCTCGAGGAGGGAGAGGCGCCCTTCCTCAGCCCTGTCGCACTTGGTCGCCAAGTTGAACAGCTCCAGTGATGTGCACAGGTCTTCATGGATTGCTAGCTCCTCTTTCATCTTGATGTCACGCACGCCATCACAGAAGGCTGAGATGATGGCCTCCTCAGTCACCCTAGGGATCTTGAGGCGGGCATTGTTGAAGCGCTGGATGTACTTCTGCAGGGTCTCTCCTGGCTGTTGCTTGATGTGGCGCAGGTCACTCATGGCCGGGGGCCGGTCGCGAGTACCTTGGAAGTTGGCGATGAAACAGGTGCGCATCTCGTCCCAGGAGGAGATCATGCCAGGAGCCAGGTTCAGGAGCCAGGTGCAGGCACCGTCCTTGAGCGCCATGGGAAACCAATTTGCCATGACCTTCTCGTCCCCATTGGCGGCTTCGATGCCCAGCTCGTAGAGCTGGAGGAACTCCGCGGGGTCTGCAGTGCCGTCGTAGCGAGGAGGCAGGTCCGGCTTGAACTTGCTGGGCCACGCGACGCTACGCAACTCGGAGGTGAAAGCGTGGCAGCCTGCTGTGGCCACCGGAGCTCTCTGCTGATGTGGGGCTTGCTCCTAGAGATTCCCGCGCACCGCTGCCTGGAGCAGCGCGGGGTCTTGACGTGGCGGTGCAGGGATGCGGTCATGGTGCACTGGTGCTGGGAGCACGCGAGAACCTTCTTGGGGGCGAGGGATCTCTTGGCAGCTCCTTTCTTGTCGCACAGGCGCCGGACTCTGTGGGTCTCGTCTCGGGGCCGCGTGCCTTGGAGCCAGGGCACCTTCTTGGGGAGGAGGTGGTGGAGGCACCTCCTGCTCCTCACCTCCTGCGCAGGATGGAGGGTGAGGCAGCGAGAGGGACGGTATGAGAGAGCCCCCTGCGGCGCTGACGAGCTCGGTGATGCGGGCGAGCCAGTCCTCGTAGAGGTCGTCGACGGGACGGTAGTGCAGGAGCTCACGCGCCAGGAGCAGCGCGGCGTGCGCGTCCGTGGAGGCACGACGGGCATGGGACGACAAACCGGCTGGAGTTAGCGACGGGTGGTGGTGCGGTCGTCGCGCCGCACCGAAGGATGCAGGGATGAGGCCTGCTGCTCGTTCCCCGCCGGGCCGGTGGCGGCGTTGGCGGCAGGCGACGGGGAACGACGGGGGCGTCCGCCGACGGGCGCCGTCTGGGCGATGCGGGTGGCGAGAGCAGCCCGACGCTCGGCGCAAGCTCGGCAAGCGTCAGCCATGGTCACGGCGGAAGATCAAACGCGACCAGCGGAAGAAAGATTCCGGCGCACCCCTACCTGGCGTGCCAAATGTCGGATTTCGGGTTCCGGCAGACCCTTGAGGTTCGAACACTGGGGTGCGCATGAAGATCTCTCCCCTACCAGCTCATGTCTTGAAGTCTCGCAAGGATCTAAGCTAGAAAGATGAACACACAAGGGACAGGAGATTTATACTGGTTCAGGCCACCATTGTGGTGTAATACCCTACTCCAGTGTGTGGTGCGGTGGAAGGCATCAGGGGTTGATGGTGAATAGTACAAAGGGAGAACAGCCTCGCGAGGGGCTGTTCTTGAGCTGGTGCGATGAACTGCTTGGGTGAGTTCAGTCGCTTCTCTCTCTCCCTGATTGATCTGTTTCTAGGTGCCTCTACCCTGTGGTGGCTAGTCCTATTTATAGGGGGAGGCCCTGGGCCTCTTCCCAAATAATGAGCGGGAAGGGCGCCAACAATTGGCCATTTTGAAGGGGAACATCTGGTACACTTATCCTGACTAAAGTTGGTCTTCGGCTGCCAAAGGCTCTAACGATGACGCCGCCCTGGGCTCCACGATGACCTTCATCCTGCCGTTTTGCCGGTCTTGGTCTTGTTGCACAGAAATGGTAACCTTTGTCTGATGCCTTAGTCTGTGCTTGCCCCCTTTGCACCGAAGGGGAAACAAGGACACTGCACAGGCCGGCGCCCGCCTGGCTCCCACCTGGCCTTTGATCGTCATGGCTTGCGTCACGGGCCCCTTGGGAGGTGCCTCGCCTTGATCTCTCCGCCTTCTCGTGAGCCTGTCTGAGGAGGCTACTCCTAAGGAAGCTTCCTGTCATCCGCCCCGCGAGGCTTGGCCCCTCGCAAGGGTCTTGAGCTTGAGCTGATGACGCTGGGCTGCATTGGGCCCCCACTTGAGCCACGCCGTGTTCTTCAGGCAGGCAAGTCTGGGGACCCCCGTTCCCAGAACACCGACAAAAGTATAGCTGGGCTAGCCATTTTCAGCTTGAATTTTTTTTTATATCTAGGCTGGACTAGCCCAGCTATACCTCAAGGCCTGGGCTAAACGGGCCACAGCCGGCCTAGTTGATACCCTGCTCATCTGAACAACGACAAAAAAATCGCTCACACCTCAAAAACACAAATAATGTTCAAGCTGATGGGTCCCAGCTGTCAGCCGGTCCTTGTACTATTCTCTCATTTATTGACTATATAGGTTGACAATGGTGTGGGACCGTGATGTATGGAAACCAGGAGGAAGCAAAAAAATAGTTGTATATAATAAGGAGGCGCTGGCGTACGTGCGGCTATGGCCCTGGTGGGTCCCCACTGTCATCCTCTCCAACGAAAGTCATCTCCTAATTCCTCATGTTCGTTGACCATGTTGACAACGCGAGACAGCGGCGCCACGGCGAGCACAACAACTCGAAGGACGACGGAGAGGGTCTCGCGGGTCCTACGGATGGTCTGATACAGCACCCGCTGCTCATTCAGGAAGCTAGGATCATATGCCAAATGTCCGCGACGACATTGTGGTTCGCTTGTTCGTCGGTGATTCGTATTTCTGCGAGCTAGTGCTCGTTGAGGAGAAAGAGGTTGCAGCACAGGTGCTCATGCGCTAGTAGATCTTCCGCCATTAGGGCGTCGAAGTGCGGCTGCACCTGCTCTATGGTGAACACGACATGAACCGGCTTGGGCAGTGGCGCCGGCTCCTGGTCGGAAGCCACGTCCATCGTCTGATTGTTGTTGCTCAGCTCGACGAGCTCGCTGGCGAGCCAGCATGTCCGGCTGCTGGACCGGCCCGCTGCCAAGCACGAGTCTAACCGCCCTGGCCCCACCCAGACCGCCTCCCTCGCCTGCGCGTGCATTCTTCCTAAAACGGTCAGCGTCACTCGCGCTGCTTCCCGGTGCAGGCGATTGCTCCGCATTCAAACGACATAAGTGCCGTCCGCTCGTCCATCTGCCGCCCACATTAATGATACACGGTTGCCAAGGCGGCTACTTCAGCGCCACCCGTCCGTCCTTCTGCCGCCCACCATTGCTATATAAACTGCTGCGCCAGCCATAGCCGCAGTCATCCGCCTCCGTTCCCTTTCTCCTGTCCACACCACTCCCACCATGGTTTTCTCGCGCTCCAGCTCTCTTTGGGATGGGCGGACGATGGACCAAAAGGAGATGGCAGCCATTGTTGCTGACTGGCTGGCCGACAGGCAGTCGAAGTACGACGACGTCCCAATGGAGAACATGGTAGTCGATGATCCGACGCCAACCCCCTCCTCCGCGCCATCCTCGCTGGTGCATTGCACCATGACCATCGGCGAGGATCGTGCCCAATACATGGGCACTGTGAGGCAAAAGTGTCAGGAGCAGTTCCAGGAGGCGCAGGCCGATGCCACCTACAACCACCATATCCTCTAGGAGCACCTGTAGGCGGAGGAGGAGATCGCTGCAGAGTGGGCGGAGCAGGAGGCGTTGCTCGAGTCGTACCGCTCCGCCCGCGAGAACCGCCTCACGCAATGGCGGTATCGCATGCGGGTGGCGGAGGTTGCGGCCACCTACAAAGAGGACGATGAAGCGGGCGAGGCGCTATTTGGTGAGACGACGCCGATGCGGGGGACAATGTCAGCTCCATTGAGGCCCCGCCTTGCCAGCACCGAGGCGGAGGACTTCACCGGCTTTGGCAAGGCCCTGCTCTGCCGAGGCCCCGCCCCGCCAACAACGAGGCAGAGGACATCACCAGCTCCGCCAAGGCCCCGCCCCACCGGAACCAAGGCAGAGGACTTCGCCTGCTTCGGCGTGGCCCTACTCCGCCTAGCCTCCGCCCCGCCAACAACGAGGCAGAGGACATCGCCGGCTCCGCCGAGGCCCTGCCCTGCCGGCAATGAGGGGGAGGATTTCCCCTGCTCCGCCGAGGCACTACCCTGCTGGCAACGAGATAGAGGACATTGCCGGCTCTGTTGAGGCCTCGCCCCGCTGCCAACAAGGCCGTGCCACATAGAAAATGAGGAAGAGTAGTACACGGTTGGTCGCCGTCGCTCGGGTCCAAGTAAGGCCAACGCTGCTACCCTCTGGTTAAAGCCAAGCTAAGCGGGTTTACCATTGATGGCCGATTAGCTTCTTGGCGGTGACGTGGAGTCAAAGAGCTGTGTTGGAGAAGGACCCTGCTTCAGTTACTTAACTGCAGGTGCAGTTGGGTCACTAACATGTGGGCCCAATAGGCATTGATACGTCTCCAACGTATCTATAGTTTTTGATTGTTCCATGCTATTATATTACCCCTTTTGGATGTTTATGGGCTTTATTTTACACATTTATATCATTTTTGGGACTAACCTACTAACCGGAGGCCCAACCCATATTGCTGTTTTTTTGCCTATTTCAGTATTTCAAAGAAAAGGAATATCAAACGGAGTCCAAACGGAATGAAACCTTCGGGAGCGTTATTTTTGGAACAAATCTGATCCGGAGAGCCTGGAGTGCAAGTCAAGAAAGCTCCAAGGGCCCCACGAGATAGGAGGGCGCACCCTTCCTGTAGGGCGCGCCCCTTGTCTCGTGGGCCCCTCGGGCGTCGACCGACGTACTTCCTCCTCCTATATATACCTATGTACCCCAAAAACATCCAGGAGCACCACGAAACACAATTTCCACCGCCATAACCTTCTGTATCCACGAGATCCCATCTTGGAGCCCTTGCCGGCACTCTGCCGGAGGGGGAAGCAACCACAGAGGGCCTCTACATCAACATCATTGCCCCTCCGATGAGTTGTGAGTAGTTTACCACAGACCTACGGGTCCATAGTTATTAGCTAGATGGCTTCTTCTCTCTTTTTGGATCTCAATACAATGTTCTCCCCCTCTCTTGTGGAGATCTATTCGATGTAATCTCTTTTTGCGGTGTGTTAGTCGAGATCCGATGAATTATGGGTTTATGATCAAGTTTATCTATGAATAATATTTGAATCTTCTCTGAATTCTTTTATGTATGATTGAGTTATCTTTGCAAGTCTCTTCGAATTATCTGTTTGGTTTGGCCTACTAGATTGATCTTTCTTTCCATGGGAGAAGTGTTTAGCTTTGGGTTCAATCTTGCGGTGTTCTTACCCAGTGACAGAAAGGGTTGCAAGACACGTATTGTATTGTTGCCATTGAGGATAACAAGATGGGGTTTATATCATATTGCATGTGTTTATCCCTCTACATCATGTCATCTTGCTTAATGCGTTGCTCTGTTCTTATGAACTTAATACTCTAGATGCAGGCAGGAGTTGGTCGATGTGTGGAGTAATAGTAGTAGATGCGGGAAGGAGTCGGTCTACTTGTTATGGACGTGATGCTTATATACATGATCAGGCCTAGATAATCTCATAACTATGCGCTTTTCTATCAATTGCTCGACAGTAATTTGTTCACCCACCGTAATACTTATGCTATCTCAAGAGAAGCCTCTAGTGAAACCTATGCCCCCCGGGTCTATCTCTTATCATATTTGCTTTCAATCTACTTTTATTTTGCATCTTTACTTTTTGCATCTATATCGAAAATACCAAAAATATATTTATCTTATCATACTATCTTTATTAGATCTCACTTCCGCAAGTGGCCGTGAAGGGATTGACAACCCCTTTATTGCGTTGGTTGTGAGTTCTCAGTTTGTTTGTGTAGGTGCGTGGGACTTTTGAGGAGCCTCCTACTGGATTGATACCTTGGTTCTCAAAACTAAGGGAAATACTTACGCTACACTTTGCTGCATCACCCTCTCCTCTTCGAGGAAAACCAACACAAGCTCAAGACATAGCAAGAAGGATTTCTGGCTCCGTTGCCGGGGAGGTCTTCGCTCAAGTCAAGACATACCAAGTACCCATCACAAACCCATCTCCCTCGCATTTACATTATTTGCCATTTGCCTCTCGTTTTCCTCTCCCCCACTTCACCCTTGCCGTTTTATTCGCCCTCTCTTTCCCAATCTCCTCCTCTCTCTTTCGCTTGCCGTTTTTCTGTTTGCTTGTGTGTTGGATTACTTGTTGCCATGGCACAAGATAATACCAAGTTGTGTGACTTCTCGAATACCAATAATAATGATTTCCTTAGTACTCTGATTGCTCCTCTTAATGATGTTGAGTCTTGTGAAATCAATACCGCTTTGCTGAATCTTGTTATGAAAGATAAATTCGCCGGCCTTCCTAGTGAAGATGCCGCTACTCATCTAAACAATTTTGTTGATTTGTGTGATATGCAAAAGAAGAAAGATACGGATAACAATATTGTCAAATTGAAGTTATTTCCGTTTTCACTTAGAGATCATGCTAAAGTTTGGTTTTCGTCTTTGCCTAAAAATAGTATTGATTCTTCGAACAAGTGCAAAGATGCTTTTCTCTCTAAGTATTTTCCCCCTGCTAAGATCATCACTCTTAGGAACAATATTATGAATTTTAAACAACTTGATCATGAGCATGTTACCCAATCTTGGGAAAGAATGAAATTGATGCTTCGCAGTTGCCCTACTCATGGTTTGAATTTATGGATGATCATACAAAATTTTTATGCCGGTTTGAACTTTGCTTCTAGAAATCTCTTAGACTCGGCCGCGGGAGGCACATTTATGGAAATTACGTTAGGAGATGCTACGAAATTGCTTGATAATATTATGGCTAATTATTCTCAATGGCACACCGAAAGATCTTCTAGTAAAAAAGTGCATGCTATAGAAGAAATCAATGTTTTGAGTGGAAAGATGGATGAACTTATGAAGATGTTGCTACTAAAAATACTCCTCTTGATCCCAATGATATGCCTTTGTCTTCCTTGATTGAGAATAATAATGAATCTATGGATGTGAATTTTGTTGGTAGGAATAGTTTTGGAAACAACGCTTATAGAGGAAATTTTAATGCTAGACCGTTCCCTAGTAATCCCTCTAATAATTATGGAAATTCCTACAATAATTCTTATGGTAATTTTAATAAGATGCCCTCTGATTTTGAGAATAGTGTGAAAGAATTTATGATTTCTCAAAAGAATTTTAATTCCTTTCTTGAAGAAAAATTGCTCAAAGTTGATGATTTGGCTAGGAACGTTGATGGACTTTCACTCGATGTTAATTCTCTTAAACTTGGATCTTCTTCTCTTAAGCATGATATCAATGAGTCTCTCAAAGTAATGAGAATTTCCATTGACGAGTGCAAGGAAAGAACCGCTAGATTGCGTGCTAAAAAAGAAAGCTTTCTAAAAGCGTGTTCTTCTAGTTTTCATGAAAATAATGATGAGGATCTTAAAGTTACTGATGCATCTCCGATTAGGTCTATGTTTTGCAATATGAATTTTGATGATTATGGGAGTGATGATGAATCAACTTTGCCTAGAAGGCGTCCCAAAAATTTGGAATCTTTAGATCTTGATTTTAAATTTGGTAAATGTGAGATTGGAGAATCCTCAACTTCTAATAATATTGAACCTACTATCTCCGATTTCAAGGAATTTGATTATGATAATTGCTCTTTGAAAGGTTGTATTTCCTTGTTGCAATCCGTTGTTAATTCTCCTCATGCTTATAGTCAAAATAAAGCTTTTACCAAACATATTGTTGATGCCTTGATGCAATCTTCTGATGAAAAACTTAATTTGGAAGTTTCTATACCTAGAAAACATAATGATGAGTGGGAACCTACTATAAAGATTAGAATTAAAGATTTTGACTGTTTTGCTTTGTGTGATTTGGGTGCTAGTGTTTCCACGATTCCGAAAACCTTATGTGATATTCTAGGTTTCCATGATCTTGATAATTGCTCTTTAAATTTGCACCTTGCGGATTCCACCATTAAAAAGCCTATGGGAAGGATCAATGATGTTCTTATTATTGCAAATAGAAATTTGGTGCCCGTAGATTTTATCGTTCTTGATATAGATTGCAATCTTTCTTGCCCTATTATTCTTGGTAGTCGTTTCCTTAAAACGATTGGTGCGATTATTGATATAAAGGAAGGGAATATTAGATTCCAATTTCCATTAAAGAAAGGCATGGAGCACTTTCCTAGAAAGAAATTTAAATTACCTTATGAATCTATCATGCATGCTACTTATGAATCTACTGCCAAAGGTGGCACTCGTTAGATCTATCTTTGTTTTTATGCCTAGCTAGGGGCGTTAAACAATAGCGTTAGTTGGGAGGCAACCCAATTTTTATTTATGTTTTTTTTGTTTTTTATCCTGTTTAGTAATAAATCTTGCATCTACCTTCTGTATAGATGTGCTTTTATCTTTTAATTAGTGTTTGTGCCAAGTAGAACCAATAGGATAACCTACGATGATAGTTGATTTGATTCTGCTGAAAAACAGGAACTTTGCACGCACAAATATAATTTTGTTAAATCACTGGAACGTGCTTTTGCATTGATTCTTTTTGCTTCTGTTCAACAGAAAAATTGTCCAGGACTTCCTATTTTGTTAGGATTTTTAGAGTTCCAGAAGTTTGCGTTAGTTACAGATTGCTACAGACTGTTCTGTTTTTGACAGATTCTGTTTTTTGTGTGTTGTTTGCTTATTTCAATGCATCCATGGCTAGTAAATTAGTTTATAAACCATAAAGAAGTTGGAATACAGTAGGTTTAACACCAATATAAATAAAGAATGAGTTCATTGCAGTACCTTATGTGGTGGTTTTGCTTTCTTTCACTAACGGAGCTTATAAGATTTCCTGTTGAGTTTTGTGTTGTGAAGTTTTCACGTTTTGGGTAAAGCTTTTATGGACTATGGAATAAGGAGTGGCAAGGGCCTAAGGTTGGGGATGCCCATGGCACCCCAAGATACTCAAGAATAGCCAAAAGCCTAAGCTTGGTGATGCCCCGGGAAGGCATCCCCTCTTTCGTCTTCGTTCATTGGTAACTTTACTTGGAGCTATATTTTTATTCGCCACATGATATGTGTTTTGCTTGGAGCGCCGTGTATTATATTAGTCTTTGCTTTTTTGTTTACCACAATCGTCCTTGCTGTACACACCTTTTGGGAGAAGCCTATTTGATTATAATTTGCTAGAATACTCTATGTGCTTCACTTATATCTTTTGAGCTTGATAGTTTTTGCTCTAGTGCTTCACTTATATCTTTTAGAGCACGGTGGTGTCTTAATTTGGAAGAAATTGCTAGTATCTCATGCTTCACTTATATCATTTTGAGAGTCTTTTATAACAGCATGGTATTTGCTATGATCATAAAGTTGGTCCTAGAATGATGAGCATCCAAGTTGGGTATAATAAAAACTATTATAGAAAGTGAATTGGATGCTATGATCAATTTGATGCTTGATAATTGTTTTGAGATATGAAGGTAGTGATATTAAAGTCATGCTAGTTGGGTGATTATGAATTTAAAGAATGCTTGTGTTGAAGCTTGTGATTCCCGTAGCATGCACGTATGGTGAACCGCTTTGTGATGAAGTTGGAGCACGATTTTATTTATTGATTGTCTTCCTTATGAGTGGCGGTCGGGGACGAGCGATGGTCTTTTCCTACCAATCTATCCCCCTAGGAGCATGCGCGTAGTACTTTGGTTTATGAGGATTTCTAAATTTTTGCAACAAGTATATGAGTTCTTTTGATTAATGTTGAGTCCATGGATTATACGCACTCTTTCACCCTTCCACCATTCCTAGCCTCTCTTGTACCGCGTAACTTTCGCCGGTACCATACACCCACCATACTCCTTCCTCAAAACAGCCACCGTACCTACCTATTATGGCATTTCCATAGCCATTCCGAGATATATTGCCATGCAACTTTCCACCGTTCCGTTCATATGACACACATCACTTTTGTCATATTGCTTTTTGCATGATCATGTAGTTGACATTGTATTTGTGGCAAGGCCACCTTCATAATTTTCATATATGTCGCTCTTGATTCATTGCATATCCCGGTACACCGCCGGAGGCATTCATATAGAGTCATATCTTGTTCTAGCTTTGAGTTGTAAATCCATAAAAGTGTGATGATCTTCATTATTAGAGCATTGTCCTAGTGAGGAAAGGATGATGAAGACTATGATTCCCCCACAAGTCGGGATGAGACTTCGGACTTTACAAAAAGAAAAAAAAAGAAAAAAAGAGAAAGGCCAAAAGAAAAAAAGGGAAGGCTAAAGAAAAAAGAAAAAAAGGAAAAAAAGAGAAAGAAAAAAATGAGAGAAAAAGAGAGAAGGGACAATGCTACTATCTCTTTTTCCACACTTGTGCTTCAAAATAGCACCATGATCTTCATGATAGAGAGTCTCATATGTTGTCACTTTCATATACTAGTGGGAATTTTTCATTATAGAACTTGGCTTGTATATTCCAATGATGGGCTTCCTCAAAAGTGCCCTAGGTCTTCATGAGCGAGCAAGTTGGATGCACCCCACTTAGTTTCTTTTATTGAGCTTTCATATATTTATAGCTCTAGTGCATCCGTTGCATGGCAATCCCTACTCACTCACATTGATATCTATTAATGGGCATCTCCATAGCTCGTTGATACTCCTTGTTGATGTGAGACTATCTTCTCCTTTTTCGTCTTCTACACAACCACCATTGTATTCCACATATAGTGCTATGTCCATGGCTCACGCTCATGTATTGCGTGAAAGTTGAAAAAGTTTGAGATTATTAAAGTATGAAACAATTGCTTGGCTTGTCATCGGGGTTGTGCATGATTAAATACTTTGTGTGATGAAGATAGAGCATAGCCAGACTATATGATTTTGTAGGGATAACTTTCTTTAGCCATGTTATTTTGAGAAGACATGATTACTTTGATTAGTATGCTTGAAGTATTACTATTTCTTATGTGAATATGAACTTTTATTTTGTATTCATTTGGGTCTGAACATTCATGCCACAATAAAGAAAATTACATTATGAATTATACTAGGTAGCATTCCACATCAAAAATTTCTTTTTTTATCATTTACCTACTCGAGGACGAGCAGGAATTAAGCTTGGGGATGCTTGATACGTCTCCAACGTATCTATAATTTTTTATTGTTCCATGCTATTATATTACCCCTTTTGGATGTTTATGGGCTTTATTTTACACATTTATATCATTTTTGGGACTAACCTACTAACCGGAGGCCCAACCCATATTGCTGTTTTTTTGCCTATTTCAGTATTTCGAAGAAAAGGAATATCAGACGGAGTCCAAACGGAATGAAACCTTCGGGAGCGTTATTTTTGGAACAAATCTGATCCGGAGAGCCTGGAGTGCAAGTCAAGAAAGCTCCGAGGGCTCCACGTGATAGGAGGGCGCGCCCCCCTGTAGGGCGCCCCCCTGTCTTGTGGGCCCCTCGGGCATCCACCGACGTAGTTCCTCCTCCTATATATACCTACGTACCCCGAAAACATCCAGGAGCACCACGAAACACAATTTGCATCACCGTAACCTTCTGTATCTGCGAGATCCCATCTTGGAGCCCTTGCCGGCACTCTACCGGAGGGGGAAGCAACCACGGAGGGCCTCTACATCAACATCCTTGCCCCTCCGATGAGTTGTGAGTAGTTTACCATAGACCTACGGGTCCATAGTTATTAGCTAGATGACTTCTTCTCTCTTTTTGGATCTCAATACAATGTTCCCCCCTCTCTTGTGGAGATCTATTCGATGTAATCTCTTTTTGCGGTGTGTTTGTCGAGATCCGATGAATTGTGGGTTTATGATCAAGTTTATCTATGAATAATATTTGAATCTTCTCTGAATTCTTTTATGTATGATTGAGTTATCTTCGCAAGTCTCTTCGAATTATCAGTTTGGTTTGGCCTACTAGATTGATCTTTCTTGCCATGGGAGAAGTGTTTAGCTTTGGGTTCAATCTTGCGGTGTTCTTACCCAGTGACAGAAAGGGTTGCAAGACACGTATTGTATTGTTGCCATCGAGGATAACAAGATGGAGTTTATATCATATTGCATGTGTTTATCCCTCTACATCATGTCATCTTGCTTAATGCGTTGCTCTGTTCTTATGAACTTAATACTCTAGACGCAGGCAGGAGTCGGTCGATGTGTGGAGTAATAGTAGTAAATGTAGGCAGGAGTCGGTCTACTTGTTATGGACGTGATGCCTATATACATGATCATGCCTATATAATCTCATAACTATGCGCTTTTCTATCAATTGCTCGACAGTAATTTGTTCACCCACCGTAATACTTATGCTATCTCGAGAGAAGCCTCTAGTGAAACCTATGGCCCCTGGGTCTATCTCTTATCATATTTGCTTTCAATCTACTTTTATTTTGCATCTTTAATTTTTGCATAGGTGCGTGGGACTTTTGAGGAGCCTCCTACTAGATTGATACCTTGGTTCTCAAAACTGAGGGAAATACTTACGCTACACTTTGCTGCATCACCCTCTCCTCTTCGAGGAAAACCAACGCAAGCTCAAGATGTAGCAGGCATCTGGCCCACATGTCAGTGACGCAACTGCACCTGTAGTTAAGTCACTAAAGCTTAGTCCGCTGGAGAAGAAGCTTCTGTTCGGCTCAGCCGGACACGGGGTAGCTTCGGTTAATTAATTATACCTCCAACCCACCTCTTTTTAGTTGAAGAATGCATGAAATATAATGAAATCCGACATGTTTATATGAAATCCGGCCCTATTTGAATGAATTTAGTTCGATTAGTTCGAATTCTTATATCAGTGGCATTGGATGAACATGCAAAACAATATGTACTAGCATTATTCCCAAGGTGATCACCTCGTTTGAAGCAGTTTCACATGTACTCCCTCCGGTCCTTTTTAATCTGCATATAAGTTTTGTCTGAAGTCAAAGTATCTCTACTTTGACCAATCTTATTGAAAAAAGTATCAACATCCACAATGTAAAATCAACTGACTTGAAAGAAATTTAATATGCAAAGTAAAAAGGAACAGAGGGAGTACAAAAAGTTTGAGCAGCTTTTTAGCATTGCAATCAAACACACACATGCCTAGTAATTCATAGAGAACATTCAAAACAATCGATGATTATGCATCTCAGCGATTCACATATCAGAGCCAATATTTACTTCACAACTAAATAATAAAGAAAAATCGATCGATGCTGCTGACAGCAAAGGGCATCCCATTCAAAAATATCAAACGTATGACTTCTTGCTAGCATCAATGAGCAAAATTTGACAAGGTTGTCCCATTCCACATTGTCAAATGCGTGTTGTTTTGCGTACATCAATGAGCAAACTTTGATAAGGTTTTCCCATTCCAAAATATCAAATGCCTACAACTATGGAATGGGTAGGGTTTGCCATCAGTTCGGACATTGACATGGCACCTCCTGCTAAATAAACCAGCTGTTCCTTTTTTGCAGTTCCACCAAAATCAACCAAATTCACGCATAGCATGTATGATTTCGCCTTTATATGTTGCAACGCCTTGAACATATCGGCACCTCCTTTCTTGTGGTGGAAATGAATGATTCGAGAATATTCGATGTATTCGTGAACATTTTGTGCAGTTCCCATTGAAATCAAGCTGAGCACCCCTGTTTGCATAAATACAAAAAAATGATTAGTATAAAGCAAATTGTACTATGAATTGATAGTTTAAACAGGCAACCTACATGATCCATGCAGAGCACACAATTAGAAAAATGAACTCACTGGAAGGAATCCTAAAACAACATTGTATTGGCCATCACAGCAACAAAGATGGAGATCCGTCAGTCGTCCTGAGCTGAAGTTAGTTTGTTCTTGTGGGCAATAATGTAACCATCCTTCAACTCCTCCCTTCTTAAGAAGAGAGGCTTGGCTTCTTCATCCTGGCATAATTGGAACTAGGCACTTCACATACTCCATATTCTTCTTCAGAGGAGGATGATCATGTTGTGCAAAGACAAGAGGACAACTAAATGCTAGGATCTCTATTTGCTCAAAAAAAGGAAAGGAAATATTTAAAATAGCATAGATGAAGCACTTCTCAAGGACAATACCACTTTCTCATGATAGTATCTAAACAGTAGCACAACGCCAATAGAGATGACAAAGCTCAATCATGTGCATGAAATCCGTGGGAGAGTACCAACCTTTGTCAGGAGGCTTATTGTGTAGATCATATAGATGAAGCACTTCTGCGGAACCATCAGTTGTTATCTACTGTGGTTGCCATGCTTACTATATACTCCTCGATTAGTTTAATGTTTCCAACATCTTCTTGTGCAATTCCACTAAAATATATGTTATGTTCAAAGAAGATCCCTGTTTAAACAAGTAGAGATAATTACGTATTACATTAAGAGTGGCATGAAATCAGTGGCAAAACAATTGTTCGTTCCAGCCATATCAATAACTTAAGATGCAAAATTATATCATTACTTGTGTCATCGCAGTTCCAGTGCTTCATTATAGCATCGGGAGTTGATTTTTGTTTTTCTTCCACTTGTTCTTACCCTTCATCACTTGGTTCAATAACAGACAAGCTTCGCCTTCAATGTAAGATTTGGCATGTCAATTAGGGAGCACAAGTATAGGACTAAACAATGACATTAATTTTCTAATGACAGTGGCAAAATACACGCCAATAGTTGTGAAATATCATTATCTTACCTCAATGGGATATTACGGTGCACATACAGATTGGAAGTCTTGTCTCCATTTGTGCAGTTCACTAAAATCAAGCAACATTACCGCATAAGTAGCACAACATATGAAAGCACACTGCACAATCATGTGAAAGAAGGCTAGTACTGACCTCTCATGACATGGAATTCAAACAACTCACAAGACGAAGATCTGAAAACTTGCCAACACGGATAGGAAGTCAGATATCCTCTTGTGCAGTTCCACTAAGATCAAGCAATCAAGCAACATTGTCGGCGTGACATTTTGGTTGAAGTGCACAAAACACTCTTAAAACAAAAGTGTTTTGCGCAGCGCAACAAAAGGTCGCAATAGCAACGAGGTGAAGTAGATAACCCTGTTTACACATAGGTGCAAAGGAAACAAGTAGTGATCAATAACGGTGGATGACACAGAAGCCAACAAAAAGAAGCATCTAACTTATCTAAATGGGAAAGAAAGCAAGACAGTAGCATTTCTCAAACAGTGGCATTGATTTATATTAATAGAGAGATTATATTAACAATAAAATTCGTTAAACATGTAATTTGCTTTTAACTATGGCATTGCTTCAATTTTCCATCGGCATTATTAGAGGGTGTTTGTTTACAGGACTTTTTGGTGTAGGGAATAAAAAACGTCCCTTTTAGTCCCATCTAAACCAAACAGTAGGGACTTTTAGGGACTAAAAGTGGGTATTTGGGACTTAAGAAAGGAGACCCTGAGGGAGAGTCTTTTTGGGACTTTTTCCAACAGTTGCCCCTGCCCCGCATCGCACCTTATCTCTATTAGTTCGTTATTAGGGGTAGCATGGTCTTTTAGCATGTCATTTAATAACCTCTAGTCCATGTTTAGTCCCTGGAAACAAATAGGTAGGGACTAGAGACTTTTTAGTTGGGACTAAAAAAAGTCCTAGGACTTTTTAACCAAACAGGGCCATAGATTAGCAACAGCTAAAGAGTTGTACGGGACAGTGGATGCACCAGCACCATGTGCATCAACCGATGTATAAAGGGGTGATGCACAGTCTGTTGCAACAAAGAACAAACAACCAAGGAGCATATTTGTTTTGGTCCCCGTTTTGTTATCTTTAGACACCTTTCCCTATGTGTGGGTAGAAAATCTAGTCCTGCTCAAACTCTGCAGCCTTGTCCCCCAAAATAGAAAGATCAGTTTGTTAAAGATGTGCGTACTGCGTTTGTCATTGTTTTCCCTTTTTGACCAACATAGGTGCTGGATAGCCAGTCTGTACTACTTTCCCCCCTTCCTTTGCTCTTTGAACCACATCCTAGATTCATGCTATACAACTTTCCCCACAACTTTCCTGTTTGATCAAACACCTAGATTTGAGTGTAGATGCGGAAAAAGCCCACATGCAGCTATAGCAATGCATGTGGAGTAAGTAAATTATACCTTAAGGTTCTCGGGGTGTGGCTCAGTGCGCGGTGGGAGGCCGATCTGCCCACACTATGTACAGGAGTGAGGAAGAATGGGTCGGAGGCCGATACGTCTCCAACGTATCTACTTTTCCAAACACTTTTGCCCTTTGTTTTCGGACTCTAACTTGTATGATTTGAATGGAACTAACCCGGACCGACGCTGTTTTCAGCAGAACTGCCATGGTGTTATTTTTATGTAGAAATAGAAGTTCTCGGAATGACATGAAAATCCACGGAGCAACTTTTTGAAATTAATAAAAAATACTGGCGAAAGAAGCAGCATCAGGGGGCCCACACCCTTTCCATGAGGGTGCAGGGCGTGTCCCCCCCTTAGGACGCGCCCCCTGCCTCGTGGGACCCCTGGGACTCCACTGACCTCAACCCCAACTCCATATATTCACTTTCAGGGAGAAACAAATCAGAGAGAAGGATTCATCGCGTTTTACGATACAGAGCCGCCGCCAAGCCCTGTTCTTCCCCAAGAGGGCTGATCTGGAGTCCGTTCGGGGCTTCGGAGAGGGGAATCCGTCGCCATCATCATCATTAACCATCCTCCATCACCAATTTCATGATGCTCACCGCCGTGCATGAGTAATCCCATCATAGGCTTGCTGGACGGTGATGGGTTGGATGTGATTTACCATGTAATCGAGTTAGTTTTGTTAGGGTTTGATCCCTAGTATCCATTATGTTCTAAGATTGATGTTGCTATGACTTTTCTATGCTTAATGCTTGTCAGTAGGGCCCGAGTGCCATGATTTCATATCTGAACCTATTATGTTTTCATGAATATATGTGAGTTCTTGATCCTATCTTGAAAGTCAATAGTCACCTACTATGTGTTATGATTTGGCAACCCCGAAGTGACAATAAGCGGGACCACTCCCGGTGATGACCATAGTTTGAGGAGTTCATGTATTCACTAAGTGTTAATGCTTTGGTCCGGTACTCTATCAAAAGGAGGCCTTCATATCCCTTAGTTTCCAATAGGACCACGCTGCCACGGGAGGGTAGGACAAAAGATGTTATGCAAGTTCTTTTCCATAAGCATGTATGACTATATTTGAAATACATGCCTACATTACATTGATGAACTGGAGCTAGTTCTGTGTCACCCTATGTTATAACTGTTGCATGAGGAATCGCATCCGACATAATTATCCATCACTGATCCATTGCCTACGAGCTTTTCACATATTGATCTTTGCTTAGTTACTTCTCCGTTGCCACTGTTACGATTACTACAAAACTGCTACCATTGCTTTTGCCACTGTTACTGTTACTTCCATACTACTTTGCTACTAAATACTTTGCTACAGATATTAAGTCTTCCATGTGTGGTTGAATTGACAACTCAGCTGCTAGTACTTGAGAATATTCTTTGGCTCCCCTTGTGTCGAATCAATAAGTTTGGGTTGAATACTCTACCCTCGAAAATTGTTGCGATCCCCTATACTTGTGGGTTTTCAAGACTATTTTCCGGCGCCGTTGCTGGGGTGCATAGCTCTATTCTTTGAGTCACTTGGGAATTATATCTGCTAATCACTATGAGGAACTTGAAAGATGAAAGAACCAAGATTTTCCCCTCAACTATGAGGGGAGGTAAGGAACTACCATCTAGCTCTGCACTTGATTCACCTTCTGTTTTGAGTAAACTTGCGACACCTGCACCTGCTATTGATTCTGATATGTCGCATGTTATTGATGATGCCACTTCTGCTATGCATGATGCTTATGATTAAACTACTTCTATGCTTGATAATATTGTGCCATTAGGTGAATTTCTTGATGAACAACTTGCTAGGGTTAGAGAGAATGAAATTATTGAAACTGATAATATTGATGAAAGTGATGATGAAGATTCTCCCCCTAGATATGAATTGCCTAATGTACCTGAGGGTTATCTTATAGATGAAGAAACTGCTAGAGACCTTTTTCCTTGCAAAGATAGATATGATCTTAAGAAACTGTTAGCTAAGCTGAAAGAAAAGTCTCTTAATGCTAGAATGAAATATGACCCTGATTTTGCTACTTCGCCTATCTGTATTTTTGATAAGGATTATGATTTCTCTGTCGATCCTGAGTTAATTACTTTGGTTGAATCTGATCCTTTTTATGGCTATGAATCTGAAACTGTTGTGGCACATCTTACCAAACTTAATGATATAGCCACCCTATTTACTCATGAGGAAAAGATTCGTTATTACTATGTCCTTAAGTTGTTTCCGTTCTCATTAAAGGGTGATGCTAAGATATGGTTTAATTCTCTTGCTCCCGGTTGTGTGCGTAGTCCCCAGGATATGATTTATTACTTCTCTGCTAAATATTTCCCCGCTCATAAGAAACAAGCTGCCTTAAGGGAAATATATAATTTTGTGCAAATTGAAGAAGAAGAGTCTCCCACAAGCTTGGGGGAGGCTTCTCCAATTACTTAATGCCTTGCCCGATCATCCTCTCAAGAAAAATGAAATACTTGATATAATTTATAATGGACTAATCAATGCTTCTAGAGACCACCTGGATAGTTGTGCTGGTTGTGTTTTCAAGGAAAGAACGGTTGAGCAAGATGAATTGCTATTGAACAACATCTTGAGTAACGATAATGATTGGACACTTCCTGAACCAACTCCTAAGCCAACTCCAAAGAAAAGGGGTATTCTATTTCTCAGTCCTGAAGATATGCAAGAGGAAAAGAAATCTATGAAAGAAAAAGGTATTAAAGCTGAAGATGTTAAGAATTTACCACCTATTGAACAAGTACATGGTCTTGATAACCCGACACAGGTAGTAAAGGTCAATTCTCTCTATAGATTTGATGAAGGTGATATCCCTCATTATAAGCCTGCTAGCCAATGCTTGGATGAGTTTGATAATTTTATTGTTAAGCAAGAGAACTTAAATGGTTATGTTGGTAGACAATTGAAACGTAATGCTTATATGCTTGAACACTTGAGTGATTATATGTCTAGAGTTAAAGGTGACCTTAAAATTATTAGTAAACATGCATCCATGGTTACCACTCAAGTAGAATAAGTGCTTAAAGCACAAGATGATCTTCTCAATGAATTAAATAATAAGAAAAATGATAATGTTGTTAGAGTTATGACTATAGGTGGTAGAATGACTCAGGAACCTTTGTATCCTGAAGGCCATCCTAAGAGAGTTAAGCAAGATTCTTGGAGAACTAATATTGATCCACCTAGTCCTTCTAAGAAGAGGAAAAAGAAAATGATGGGACTTTGCATGCTTCTAGTGAACCTGTTATTTCTATTTCTGATGCTGAAACACAATCTGATAATGAACATGAACCTAGTGATAATGTTAATGATGATGTTCATGTTGATGCACAACCCAGCAGTAACAATGATGTAGAAATTGAACCTGCTGTTGATCTTGATAACCCACAATCAAAGAATCAGCATTATGATAAGAGAGACTTCGTTGCTAGGAAGCACGGTAAAGAAAGAGAACCATGGGTTCAGAAACCCATGCCTTTTCCTCCTAAGCCATCCAAGAAAAAGGATGATGAGGATTTTGAGCGCTTTGCTGAAATGATTAGACCTATCTTCCTGCGTATGCATTTGACCGATATGCTTAAAATGAATCCTTATGCTAAGTATATGAAAGATATTGTTACAAATAAAAGAAAGCTACCAGAAGCTGAAATTTCCACCATGCTTGCTAATTATACCTTTAAGGGTGGAATACCAAGGAACTAGGAGATCCAGGAGTACCAACTATACCATGCTCCATTAAAGAAACTATATTAAAACTGCTTTATGTGATCTTGGAGCCGGTGTTAGTGTTATCCCTATCTCTTTATATCGTACACTTGATTTTAATAAGCTGACACCTACTGAAATCTCTTTGCAAATGGCCGATAAATCAACTGCT
Organism: Triticum dicoccoides; assembly: GCF_002162155.2. Classification (NCBI taxonomy): domain Eukaryota; kingdom Viridiplantae; phylum Streptophyta; class Magnoliopsida; order Poales; family Poaceae; genus Triticum; species Triticum dicoccoides. The sequence goes on from NC_041393.1 coordinate 163,083,381, forward strand.
ATACCTATCAGAATTTGTGAGGATGTGCCTGTTGTGGTTGCAAACATTACTATTTTAACGGACTTTGTTATTCTTGATATTCCCGAGGATGATAGTATGTCGATTATCCTTGGTAGACCCTTTTTAAATACCGCGGGGGCTGTTATTGATTGCAACAAAGGCAATGTCACTTTTCATGTTAATGGTAATGAGCATACGATACACTTTCCAGGGAAACAACCTCAAGTCCACAGTATTAATACTATTGGGAAAATTTCAACTATTACTATTGGTGGTTTTGAATTCCCTCTTCCTACTGTCAAAAAGAAATATGATATTCTTATTGCTGGGGACGTGCATATCCCCGTTGAGGTAACCTAGTGTTATTCGAAAATTCTCCGTTTTCGTGTTATTCGGAAGAAGTTTGTTAACAAGACTTGATCAACCTTGTTAGTGGATTCCTTTTGATGAGCATGAGATGGATGAAGTTAGAAAGTAGAACTCTCTGTACCCTCCTTTGACTTTTTGTTATTTAGTTTAAATAAGCAAAAATAGTATTTTTCTGTCTATTTTCTGAGTTATCCATGCAATAAAAAATACCCCGAAAATAAAAGTTCTCCAAATGCCCTGAAAATGAAGTATGATTTTTTATAGAATATTTAAGAATTCCTGGCAATGAGAACACACCAGGGGGGCACCATTTGGCCACGAGGGCATATGGCGCACCCACCCCCCTGGGGCGCACCCCCTACCTCATGGGCCCACGTGGACCCCCTCCACTTATTCCAGCACCCACTCACTTTGTCTTCCTCCAGAAAAAATCCGCACATAGCTCAAACCCGTGTTCTAGCTCATCTTGCTGCCATTTTCAATCTGCTTGCTCAAAGCTCCATTCACAAAACTGTTTTGGGAGATTGTTCTTCGGTATGTGACTCGTCCAATGGTCCAATTAGTTTTTGTTCTAGTGCTTTATTTATTGCAAATTTTTACTGCTGAGGTGACCCTATTCTTGAGCTTGTGTGTCAAATTTATATGGTCTAAAGTAGTTTTAATGCATGATATAGCCTCTAGGCACTTGTGGGAGTAGTTGCTATAAATCTTGTTGAGTTTGGTGCACTTTTATTTTGAGTCACTAAAAATTTCAGAAATTTTTCAGAGAAAGAAAAATGCATAGGAAAATGTACCAAGGTGGTTCCTCAAGGAAGCAAAGACCAAGGCTCGAGATACGTGAGACGGACGATGAACCACCGAGGGAAGCTCAAGGGCGGCCTTGTGAATGACCGTCAGAAGTGTTTATGGTCCAAGCAACCATCAAGGATGAATTTGATGCATATGTGTGTAATGCTGATCTTGGGGACTTCGTGTCAGATAAGTGCTTATAGTACTACTACCTCACTGATTCCTTTGTGAGAAGGTTTAAATTTACATCCTCGCGCAATTCTCACACTATTTTGTTTGATCTTTATGATAAATTAAATACCATGGACCTTGAAGATTTTAATACTGCTTGTAAACTCCCGCAGTGGCGCAATGTGAGTGAACCTCGCAAATCTGAATATAAGGACTTTCTTGCTAGTATCACTGTGGGAGAATCTGAAGAAATCACACAAGCTACCATAGGGAGCATTCATTTCCCTTCCATACATTATTTTTCTCTCTTTATAGGTAGATGCATTAACGGTAAAGATGAGGCTTGTCACATGTGCGTTCCAGATCTTAGTGTCCTCAAGAGTGGGGTATTAGGTGATAAACAATATAACTTGGGGGCCATTGTTGCACGAAGGCTGCATCTTAATGGTACATGTGGAGATTTGTTTGGTGGTATTTATGCAACTCGTGTAGCTAATTATCTTGGTGTACCCATACATGGAAGTGACATGGAGTTGCCTCCTGCTTATTTAGATTATAGTGCCATTGTTAGCCATCAGTTTCTTGAGAGGAATGAACAGTTCCTCCAGTACCGACTAATCTTTGACAGACGGCGTACTGTCCATGTTGCTCTCCCTACTCCCACTTTCTTTGATTTTCAGGCAAAAAGGAGATACTTTATAACCAGGGAGGAGGCGAACGAATATGAGAGGATGACGGAGGCAGCTCGCCTCCAAGCTGCAGCTCGTCACGTAGTAGCTGCTGCATCTCAGTACAACCCCGAGTACGACTTTGGATATCCGCCAGGCCAGTAGTGGCCATAGACCAACTTAGGCCAAAAGCCTAAGCTTGGGGGAGTACATATTTCTCACCGACATTACATTCACGTTCACACACTCATGCTAGTCGTCGGTGCTCATACTTTTTCATTGTACTATCCATGCTAGTTTATTTTCCTTTTCTTGCTTTCTTCTTGTGTGTTTGAAAAACCTTAAGAAAAAACAAAAAAAATTATTTGTAATTTTTAGCTAGTTTACTTTCCATGCTTGTAGTAGTAATATTAAAAGAAAACCTAAAAAGATTTCTTGTTCTTCTTTTGCTTGTTGGGAGCTTTCCCGTGTAAATAGTTTTATTTCTTTTCTTTCCTTTGGGGGTCGAGAGGAGAAGACCATGATGAAAATGTTGAGTGGCTCTCATATGCATTATTGTTGATCTAACTGTCGGTGTCAAAACCGGCGGATCTCGGGTAGGGGGTCCCGAACTGTGTGTCTAAGGCTAATGGTAACATAAGGCAGGAGACACAATGTTTACCCAGGTTTGGGCCCTCTCTATGGAGGTAATACCCTACTTCTTGCTTGATTGATCTTGATGAATATGAGTATTACAAGAGTTGATCTACCACGAGATCGTAATGGCTAAACCCTAGAAGCCTAGCTTATGGGATTATGATTGTTGTGGCTAAACCCTAGAAGTCTAAACCCTCCGGTTTATATAGACACCAGAGGGGCTAGGGTTACACAAAGTCGGTTACAGAGAAAGAAATCTACATATCCGAATCGCCGAGCTTGCCTTCCACGCAAAGGAGAGTCCCATCCGGACACGGGATGAAGTCTTCTGTCTTGTATCTTCATAGTCCAACAGTCCGGCCAAAGTATATAGTCTGGCTGTCCGAGGACCCCTTAATCCAGGACTCCCTTAGTAGCCCCTGAACCAGGCTTCAATGATGATGAGTCTGGCACACAACTTGTCTTCGGCATTGCAAGGCGGGTTCCTCCTCTGAATATTCCAACATAGCCTTTCGAACATAGAAAACGTGTCCGGCTCTACAAAACAAGTACCACACACAACCGTAGAGAGTATAATATTTCACGAGTCCAATCCGCTGACAACTTTTTGTAGCGCGACATCATGCCACTGCCCAATCATTATTCGAACCGTTTTTAGCCTGCCGCTCTGCATTTCGAGGTGCAGTTTCATTGGCATGTCTTGTCAAAGCAGAGATCGTGTCCCTTTATCACGGTATTCTCATCAATGCGGGCATGGGTAACCCAACCGTGTCATCTGCACAACGCTTGGGAAATAGGCAGGTTTTAAGGTGAGTGGGGAGGCACATGACTTTTACTGCCTTTATAAAAGGATAATGATTCATCCTCTTTCACCCATGCCTTCTCCTTCCTCCGCCCATCCATCCTTGAGCTCCAACACCCAAGCTGTCGCCTTCTCCGCCCAAAAAAGCATTCCAATCATGTCCGGGTCCGGAGCAGGAGGCAAGTGGATGTCCTCCTCCATCAAGAAGAAGGACATCAAGAAGCTCCGGGAGGCTGGATACCTAGCCAAGGAAATAGCTCACTGACTTCCGGTCAAGGGACAAATCGTCCCCACCCCGGAGCCCCAGGAGAAGTTGGGGTTCCTCACACACTTTGTTCGAGGGCTCGGATTCCCCCTCCACCGGTTCATCCGCGGACTGATGCACTATTACGGGCTGGACTTCCATGATTTGGCCCCCAACTCTATCCTCAACATATCGGCATTTATTGTCGTGTGTGAGGCCTTCCTCCGCATCCCACCTCACTTTGGCCTATGGCTGAAGACCTTCAATGTGAAGCCGAAGGTGGTGAGCGGCCAACAAGCAGAGTGCGGAGGCGCCATGGTGGGCAAGATGCGCAATGTCACCTGGCCCGAAGGCTCCTTTGTGGACACTGTTAAAGGGTGGCAATCATGGTGGTTCTACATCATCGAGCCATGCGACACCAACTGGGTGGCGGCCCCCACATTTTGATCTGGAGTCCCATGCGGCTCACCTCCTGGCAAGAGAAGGGCCTATCCTGGGGCTCTCCGGACAAGCTGACAGTGCTCCAGACGCATGTCCAGAGCATGATAAACAAGAAAGTCAAGCTTGTCAACGTGATTCAGATTATGCTCGTCCACCGGATTCTTCCATGCAAACGTCGGGCTTGCTATCTGCGGGAGTTTGATCCGGCCAAGCACCAGACGCTACTAGAGCTCTTTGACATGACGCACGAAGATATCTGGAAGGTGCTTTTCAAGGCCGGTGAGACACCATCGGCTACGGACGAGGATCGCGGGCACGATCTAACTCACCCGTCTAATCTGGTAAGTTCTTTCATGCTTTCAAGGTGTACCCTTTACTTGCATATTCGAGGAAGGCATCTAAGTCTCCCTATCAATTATCTGAGGACTGGACAGAGATAGCGGAGCAGATTAATTGTCCGGCTCCGCTTCCCGAAGACCCAGAAACCCCGCTCTTGATGAAGATGCTATTCCCGGCGCCTTATGAGGTGCCAGAGAAGAAGGCCAAGGGGACCAGAGGTGGTCTCCGTCGTAAGGGCACTTTGGATGCAACGTCCGAAGACGCCGAGGCTCGCTCCTCCGTCGTCGAAGACGATGAAGAGGAGGAGGAAGAAGAAGAAATCCATTCCCTCCCCTGTAGGGGGAGAAAGAAGAGGACAGCCTCCAAGCACTTGGAGGCCGAGGCATCCAAGAAGGGGAAAGCTTCCCTTCCGGACAGCTCCACACCGGCCACCTACAACAGCTAGGAGTGGAAACCCAGGGAGAACCCCTGGCCAAATCTTAAGTATCCGGACATGTTCATGTATCCGGCCTCTTTATTTTATAGTTTTAATGTGCTGATTTACGCATTTGCAGTCCGGCTCGATCAGATCTCGATCAGTCCTTATCTTCATAGGACTCGCTGGATCCGTCCGCATGGACATCGGGACCCTCCCCTCGGCCTCCTCTCCCACGAACACGGACGGCACCGAGGCGTCGTCCCAAAGGATCCCGGTCTAGGAGAGAATCCATAGGCCGTCAAGGAGGCACCGGAGGGTAAAGCCTCAGCTGCCGGACACATGGGGGAGCAGACCCCCATGGATACTAACGATGGGGGCCGTATTCAATTTGGCCCTCATCCAAATATAATTCTGGAGACCCATACGGCTTCAGAATCAGGCGAGCAGTCCTCGTCGAAAGAAGGGGGCATTCCTATCCCGCCGGCGACCTCTGTCCAACCAGAGGCACTGGACAAGTTGCTGGAAGCGCTGCAAGGCGCTTCCATTGTTGACGAACACCGTACCCTTATGGGTACGGTGATTGGGAGGATCCAGTCCGCGAAAAGTGGACTGACCGAAGCCTGCACTAGCCTTTTAACAGGCTTTGAGGTAAGTAAGGTAATTGTAAAAAGAATATCACAGTGTAGACAGTAGTCGCTGATACTCTATTCAGTGTTCGAAAAGAAAAGCCGAAAAGAGGATCAAAATAATTTTTGCAGGAGTCTAACATAATATGCCTATATGAATAAGTAGGCGTCGCTGCTGGCTGCTGCCGCTCATACTACGGAAGTCTCTAGACTGAAGCAGAACCTGGAGCGGGCCGAGAAAGAGCTCGGTCTCGTGAAGAAGCAGTTGGAGGACAGCTAAGGTATGTAGTAACCTATGTATATATTTAGGAAGGATGAATGGTTCGTGCTGACTAAAGTGTCATGAAATTTATTAGGGGCACAACGAAAGTAGCAGCCCTCAAGAAGGCGTTGGCCAAGGCCGAGGACAAAGCGGCCAAGGAACAAGCCGCGCGCGAGGAGCAGGAGGCCCGGGTCAACGAGGTCTAGCAAGAGCTCCAGGACGCCGTCAAGAAGTACGAGTCCTTGGAGCGCGATTTAAAGAATCAAGAGTCCGAACTTGCCAAGGCCCACCAGAGTGCACAAGATGCCCGAGCCGAAGCCCAAGCCGCCCTCCAGGAAATTCAGGCAGCCAAAAAGATTACGGCATGTAAGGCTTTCATTATGCAGAGCAGATATGTGAAGGAAATGTTCCTTTTACTTACCCGGATTTGGAGCTCTCCAGGGGCGTTTGTGGATCTGCCATGCAGCGTGTCAGACGCTGCCGAATTCTATCGAGCCGAAGAGGGGAGCTCAACGGAGAAGCTATTCTGGTCGCAATACCTTGGACCAGAACATCCAGTGCCCTATTGTTGGGGATATAACTATTAGGTATGACCCGCCCAGGAGGGGCCGGGTTATACCTACAAGTACTCTTAAAGCCCAAGACCAAGGTTGAAGATGGTGGGTCAGTTAAGGGCCCAAAGCCCAGAGGTGACTTAAGGCCTGTAGAGATAAACCTCCATATGTACATGACTTGTATTGTAAGGCAAGAATAGTTAGAGACCGAGTCAGACACTGTTTATGAGCCGGCCGGGACTCTATGAGCCGCTGGGCATTGACCTCTGTATATAAAGGGATGACCCGGCGGCGGTTCAGGGCAAGTAACATCAGATCAAGAGGTAGGTCAAGCGATTCCACTCCCTAGTAATCGAGTCATAAGCAATCCCACTCAAAACTGGATCATAGGCTTTTACCTTCACCGTAAGGGGCCGAACCAGTATAAACCCCATGTCCTTTGTCCTGATTAACCCCTTTAAGCTTCCTATCTGCGATGGCTCCATGATTAAGTCCTTTCACTAGGACATCTGACGTGAAAATTCCACGATAGTTGGCGCCCACCATGGGGCCAGCGCACGGTGGATTTGAGTTCTTGAAGGGCATCTTTGAAGGGCTCAAGGGATACGCTGTGGGTCGGATGACCAAGAGTCGTCGTGGCAAGCTCTACATCGACGACACAGGCTGGGGCCCCGATGCCGGCTCAATTGAGTACGGGTACTGGGTCCCCTTCGGCGAAATTCATGTCTTCATCAGCAAGATCGACGAGCCGGGCCCTGAGCCGGACATCTGCACCGACTTCGTCGAGATGGCTCAGCGTGCGAGACCCGCCCGGGCTCTGCCAGCCGTGAAGCATGCCTTCGTAGGATGCATCCACGGAGGACTCTTTGAAGGGTGTGCATCTGGCGGTGAGACGACCACCTATTCTGATGGTGAGTCGTCCACGGGCGAGACAGATTCGTTATATCAACTGCAAGACGGCGGGCTTGGGGGCTGTTCCGATGGCAGCAGTATTCCGGATCTCCTTGAGCCGCCGAGCAGAGTTGGGATCTTCATGGCTGGCACGCAACCTATTCAAAACTCCACAACTGCGGCAGCAATAACCTCTGGGTCAGCGGAGGCCGGGGCAGGAGGCCCTGTGCGCCTGCTGGCTCAGGTGCTGATGGATCTCATGGATAAGATGACCGCTCTGTTAGCCGCCGCGGTCAACCCGGCGGATCAAGCTCAACATGATGCGGAAGTGGTGCAGTTAAAACAAGATATAGTGCAGGCTAAGGAAGACCTGGCAGCGGAAGATGTCAGGATGACCGCAGAGAGGGCGACTCTAGATGCTCAGGCTCAGACTTTCCGGCTCATGATGGATCAGAATGCATCCAATGAGGTCATGAGGAGAAGATACCAGAAGACTCAGTCTCGGCTCCCGCCAGTTTACGATCCTCGGACCCTCTTCCATACACCCGATGCTGGGCCCAGTAACCCGCCGGAGATAGACCGGGTTGCGGCACCCCGGGCTGGAACGCCAGTTCATCCACGTATGATGGAACCTCCCGATGAATACTGCTCCGCCTCAGTATATACCAACACCACCGGGTCATTATTCTAAGTTGCTGGAGAACATGATCGCTGCGGCGGCACGATTGGCGACTCTCACGGTGGAGGGCGACTCTCCAACGACGGTTGAAACTCAAAGGATCAGAGAGCTTCTCCAGACGGCTTTGGCACAACAGGAGGCGTACTCGTATAGCCGAGACAGGATTCATTCGTCCCCTCGTCCAAGCCGGAGCCCGAGTCATAGCAGGCACAAGGACTCAACCGCCGTTTCAAGCAACGCGCAACGCTGTAACCAGCCAGGCGGGCATGACCCAGCACACGATGGAGCTCTTAATTTGGTTGATCAGGACATAATACGTCAAGAGGCTGAGAGGGCGGCTCAGCAGGTGGCTGAGCAGGCGGCTCAGCTGGCGACTTACCAGCCTTTTCCGGTTTATCCGACGACTTCTATTGAGGTAGGCGCGACCACTAGGACCGGAGGTGTCCCCTGTCTGGTGCCGGCTCTACGTAACGAGCATTTGCCTAAGGATTTCAAAGGGCCCAGAAAGGTGCCTAATCATACGGCCGACTTACAACCTGGGGCATGGATTGAAAGCTACAAGATGGCTATGGAGTTACTAGAGGTCAGTGATGCTGTGATGGCCAAGTAGTTCACCATGATGTTAGATGGGACTGCTCGCACTTGGTTGAAGGGGCTACCGCCTAATTCCATTAGTTCATGGGCGAGTTAAAAGCCCGGTTATTCAGAACTTCAAAGATACATGCAAGTAGCCCATGTCAATTGTAGATTTGACTAATTGCAAACAGGAGGAGGGTGAGTCCACGAACCATTGGGTGCACCGGGTCAAGGCCATAATACATTTGTTTGATAAGATGGATGCCGGCTCTGCAGTCTTAATGTTGGAGAAAAATTGTCGTTTTTTGCCTCTGAATATGAAGCTAGGGTGGCTCAAGCGCGATTGTAATGACATGGGTCTGTCGGTGTTTTGGGAACGGGGGTACCCAGACTTGCCTGCCTGCGGCCTGCGGCGTGGCTCAAGGAGTGGCCCAGTACGGCCCATCTTCATCAACACATGCTCAAGACCCTCGTGAGGGGCCAAGCCTCGCGGGGCGGACGACAGGAGGCTTCCTCAGGCACGACCTCGTCAGGCTAGTTGCGAGGAGGCGGAGAGATCAAGGCGGGGTACCTCACGAGGTGCCCGTGACGCAAGCCATGACGACCAAGGCCAGGCGGGCGCTGGCCTGCGCAGAGTCCTTGTTTCCTCTTTGGTGCAAAGGGGGTAAGCGCAGGCAAGGGTATCAAGCAAAGGCAACCATTTCGGTGCAACAAGACCAAGACCAGCAGAACGGCAGAACAGAGGTCATCGTGGAGCCCAAGCCGGCGTCATCGTCAGGGTCTTTGGCAGGCGAGGACCAACTTTAGTTAGGATAAATGTACTAGATGTTCCCCTTCAAAATGGCCAATTGTTGGCGCCCTTCCCGCTCAATATTTGGGAAGAGGCCCGGGGCCTTCGCCAATAAATAGGACTAGCCACCCACAGGGTAGAGGCATCGAATGAACAAGGATAGAAAGACACACACAGAGAGAGAAGTGACTGAACTCCCCCTAGCAGTTCATCGCACCAGCCAAGAACAGACCCTCGCGAGGCTGTTCTTCCCTTGTACTGTTCCCTGTCAGCCCCAGAGGAAATCCACCACACCAGAAACTGGAGTAGGGTATTACACCACAATGGAGGCCTGAACCAGTATAAATCTCGTGTCCCTTGTGTTGTTCTTCGTGTAATTTTAGATCCTGGCGAGGCAGTGAGACATGGGTAGGCTGGAGGTGTGATCTCCGCGTGCACCCGAGTGTTTGAACCTTGAGGGTCTACCGAAACCCGAAATCCGACATTTGGCGCGCCAGGTTGGGGTGTGCTGGAATCTGCCTTCCGTCGCCTCGTGTTTCGCCGCCCGTCCCATCCATGTCAGACGCTCATCGAGCCCGCGCCGAGCGCCAGGCTGCTCTTGCCACTCGCGTCGCCCAGACAGCCCCTGTTGGCGGGTGCCCCCGCCGTTGCCCGTTGCCTGCCGTCAACGCCGCCACTGGCCCGGCGGGGAACGAGCAGCTGGTGTCGTCCTGCATCCTTCGGTGACTCCGGCCGGCTCCTCGTCCCACGCCCATCGCGCTCCTGCGGACGCGCACGCCGTGCTGCTCCTGGCGCGGGAGCTCCTGCACTACCGTCCCGTCGACGACCTCTACGACGACTGGCTCGCCCGCATCACCGAGCTCGTCAGCGCCGCTGGGGGCTCCCCTGCACCATCCCTCTCACTGCACCGCGCCTCGCCCTGCACGGGCGACGAAGCTCCGGGGGCGCCTCAGCCGCCTCCCCTCAAGAAGGTGCCTTGGGCCCAAGGTGCGTGGCCCCTGGGCAGAACCTACTCCGTCCGGCGCCAGCACAGCAAGACAAGAGTTGCCAAGAGATCCCTCGTCCCCAAGAGGCCGCCCGAGTGCTCCCCGCACCGGCTCGGCACGAGCGCGCTCCTGCTCCAGCGCATCAAGACCCCGCGCTGCACCTGGCTGCAGCGCACAGAGACCCGCAAGATCAAGCTCTCCGTCACCAAAGGGCTCCCGCGACCACTGCAGGCTGCTGTGCCTTCTCAGTCGAGCTGCGCAGCGTGGCCTGGTCGGGCAAGTTCAAGCCAGATCTGCCCCCGCGCTACGATGGCACGGCTGGCCCTGCTGAGTTCCTCCAGCTCTACGAGCTGGGCATCGAAGTCACCAACGGGGACGATAAGGTCATGGCAAACTGGTTCGCCATGGCGCTCAAAGACGGCGCCCGCACCTGGCTCCTGAACCTGGCTCCTGGCACGATATCCTCCTGGGACGAGATGCGCACCCGATTCATCGCCAACTTCCAAGGCACCCGCGACCGGCCCCCGGCCATGAGCGACTTGCGCCGCATCAAGCAGCAGCCGGGAGAGACCCTGTAGAAGTTCATCCAGCGCTTCAACAATGCTTGCTTTAAAATCCCCAAGGTGTCTGAGGAGGCCATCATCTCAGCCTTCTCCGACGGCGTGCGTGATGTCAAGATGAAGGAGGAGCTCGCAATCCATGAGGACCTGTGCACCTTCCTGGAGCTGTTCAATCTGGCGACCAAGTGCGCAAGGGCTGAGGAAGGGCGGCTTTCCCTGCTCGAGCTGCCAGTTGCTGACCCAGAAGAGAAGAAGCCCAAGGCCAAGGACGTGAAGCGCAAGGGGGCTGCCGTGCTTGTGGTAGAGCCGGACACCAAGAGAGGTCGGGATCAGCCTGAGTCATCCAAGGGCAGCCGGTACTGCGTGTACCACGACCTCCACACCCACAACACCAACGAATTCCAAGAGCTCAGGGCCGTGCGAGACGTTCATGCCGGTCGACGCCCTGAGCGCAGCGACCAGGGCTATGGCCGAGGAGGAGGAAGAGGTGGAGGATGATGGGAAGACCGTGGCCCTCGCCAAGGGTGGCGTAACCGACCTCGCGAGGGCCGCTGGCAGGACTAGCCTCGTGAGGGAGGTTGGAGGGACCCACCTTGCAAGGGCGGTTGGAGGGATCAGCCTCGCGAGGATTGCCCGCAAGGCCATGCAGGTGTCCCTCCTCTGCCACCATAGCCGAGGAGGAATGAAGACCATCACCAGGACGAGGGGGCTGGAGGCTTCCAGGAGCCGCACGCAATCGCTTGCATCTTGGGCGGCGCTCAGGCCCCGGCCTCTCAGCGCATCTCGAAGTAGTTTGCTCGCGAAGTGAATGCAGTCCTCCCCAAGCTTGAGGCCACACGCCCTCTCAGGTGGTCAGCGTGCGCTATCACGTTCAGCTCAGCGGATCAGCTCAAGTGCACGGCCACTGCAGGAGTCCTCCCGATGCTTTGTTCCCCAATCATCAGCAATGTGCAAGTCACCAGGACCCTCATCGATGGCGGAGCAGGGCTCAATGTGCTATCCGTCGAGACATTCAACAATCTCCAAGTGCCATACAATCAGCTGTAGCCAACCAAGCCTTTTTCAGGAGTAACTGACGGTTCCACGGTTCCGATAGGGCAGGTCCGCCTTACTGTTACCTTCGGGAAGTGCTACAACTACCGCACCGAGCTCATTGACTTTGACATCGCTCACATCCGCCTGCCGTACAATGCCATCCTCAGGTACCCAGCCCTGGCCAAGTTCATGGCCCTGGCCCATCACGGCTACAATGTCCTCAAGATGCCAGGAAGCGGTGGAGTCATCACGGTGCCCTGTGAAGAGAGAGATGCTGTGTGTTCTCTGGAACGTGCTTTCCAAGCCACATCAATTGAAGACCCAGATCACAGGAACGGGAGGCTTCCCGAGGCTGCTCCTAAGAAGAAGAAGACATCGCCTGGCCCGACCCCTCGGAACGCAGGCCCCTCAGGGTCCGCGCTTGTTCAGGGTGCACCTCCTTCTGTCGCATAGGAAGGCGCGCCCGGCGCCCTCCTCGAGCAAGGCTCGGGGGCTCTCTCCTGGAGAGCCATCGACTTTGCTAGGATCACGAGGGAGGCGCTCGGGCACCACTTGGAAGCGTGCTTCAACGCACGTTTCCCTCAGGAAGGAGCAAGGCAAGGAGGGCCAAACCCTCAGGAATTCGTCAGCGAGATCATTCAGGAGCTGCAGGAGTCAAGAGTCATGAGTGGCAGCCGCCGCTTACCCGCCGTAGCTCCCCATCCAGGCGAGGATGGTGGGCTGCACGTCTGCATCGACATACCAGGACTCAACTGAGAAGCCTCTCAGGAGCGCCTCTGGCCCTCACGTGTGGGATGGTGCGAAGGTCCACCCCACAGCTATGTTTGCATGCCTTACGGCCTGCCGAACGCGGCTGCTGCGTGTCAACGCCTGATGAGGAGTGTCGGTGTCAAAACCGGCGGATCTCGGGTAGGGGGTCCTGAACTGTGCGTCTAGGCGGATGGTAACAGGAGACAAGGGACACGATGTTTTTACCCAGGTTCGGGCCCTCTCGATGGAGGTAAAACCCTACTCCTGCTTGATTGATATTGATGATATGGGTAGTACAAGAGTGGATCTACCACGAGATCAAGGAGGCTAAACCCTAGAAGATAGCCTATGGTATGATTGTTGTTCGTCCTATGGACTAAAACCCTCTGGTTTATATAGACACCGGAGAGGGCTAGTGTTACACAGAGTCGGTTACAATGGTAGGAGATCTACATATCCGTATTGCCAAGCTTGCTTTCCACGCCAAGGAAAGTCCCATCCGGACACGGGACGAAGTCTTCAATCTTGTATCTTCATAGTCTTGGAGTCCGGCCAATGATGATAGTTCGGCTATCCGGACACCCCCTAGTCCAGGACTCCCTCAGTAGCCCCTGAACCAGGCTTCAATGACGACGAGTTCAGCGCGCATATTGTCTTCAGCATTGCAAGGTGGGTTCCTCCTCCGAATAATTCATAGAAGATTGTGAACACCAGGATAGTGTCCGGCTCTGCAAAATAAATTCCACATACCACCATAGAGAGAATAATATTTACACAAGTTCAATCTGCTGACGTATTTTGTGGCATGACGTCACGCCGCGGCAAAGCCTTTATTTGAATCGTTTTTATTATTCCACCTCAGCGCGTTTAGCGAAGCGGTTTCCTTGGCACGTCTTGTCGAAGCAGAGATCGTGTCCCCTTATTCCGGGATTCTCATCAATACGGACGTGGGTAACCCAACCGCGCCATTGATTGTGGTGCTTGGGAGATAAGCGAGTTTCACCAGGCTTAGTGGGGACGCATAGTTTTGTCCGCCCATATATAAGGGGATAAGGATCCACCTTTTTACCTATGTCTTCTTCCTCCTTTGCTTATCCATCTTCGTGCACTCGAGCTCCAGCGCCCAAGTTCGCACATGTCACCTCAACCTTCTCCAACCATGTCCGGAGCGGGAGGCAAGTGGATGGCCTCCTCCATTATGGAGGGGCACATCAAGAAGCTGCGCAGCGCCGGATACTTGTCCAGCGATATCGCGCACCGGCTCCCCGACGAGGGGCAGCTCACCCCCACCCCCAGGCCCCATGAGAGGGTGGTATTCCTAACCCATTTCCTCCGTGGACTGGGCTTCCCACTCCACCCCTTTTTCCGGGGGCTCATGTTCTACTACGGCCTGGATTTCCACGATCTGGCCCCGAATTTTATCCTCAACATCTTGGCGTTTATCGTCGTGTGCGAGGCCTTCCTCTGCATCCAGCCCCACTTCGGCTTGTGGCTAAAGACCTTCAATGTCAAGCCGAAGGTTGTGAAGGGCAGCCAGGCGGAGTGCGGGGGCGCCATGGTGGGCAAGATGCCCAATGTCACTTGGCTCGAGGGCACCTTCGTGGAAACCATCAAAGGGTGGCAATCGGGGTGGTTCTACATCACCGAGCCGCGTGACCCTGAATGGGCAGCGGCCTCCAAATTTAGATCTGGCATCCCCATGCGGCTCACTTCCTGGAAAGAGAAGGGCCTGCAGTGGGGCGATTCGGAAGAGCTGACCGGACTCCAATCCTGTCTCCAAACCCTGGTGAACAAGAAGCTCAAGCTTGTCAACGTAATCCAGGACATGCTCATCCGCCGGATTCTCCCCTGCCAACAATGGGACTTCAACTTGTGGGTGTTCGATCCGGCACAGCACCAAACCCTGAGTGGGCTCTTCGACACTACATACGAAGAGGCCTGGAGGGTGCTGTTCAAGGGCGCCGAGGCCCCTGCGTCCACTACTGAAGATCGCGGATTCAGCTCACGGCGTCCGGCTAGCGAGGTAAGCCATGTTATCCTTTATGGGACACTTGCTTTTCATAGTTTGACTCTATGCGGGATCTAAAACTCCCAATACCTTTAACAGGCCTGGCAGAAGACGTCCGGACAGGTTAACTGTGCGGCTCCCCTTCCAGAAGACCCAGCGGATTCCCGTTTGACAGGGCTGCTAGCCCCGGCGCCTTACTTGGTGCCAGAGAAGAAGACCAAGAAGAAGGCCACGGGAACCCGGAGGAGTTCCCGGCGCCAGGTGATATCGGATTCATCGTCCGATGACTCCGAGGCGGACTCCTCCCACGAAGACGAGGAGGAGAAGAAAGAGGTCTCCCCCCCGGCGGGAGGAGAGAAGAAGAGGAAGGCTTCCCCAACAGGGGAGGCCGGAGGGTCCAAGAAGGGAAGGACCCTTCCCCCGGACAGTTCCACCAACGCCAACGCTGGCGACGAGGAATGGCCCTCAAGGGCCAAGCCCCTGGCAAGATCGTAAGTATCCGGACTCCTAAATAGCTCATGATTTTTCTTTTTGTCGCATGGTGTTTTTCTAACGCCGCATACAACCCTGTAGTCCGCCCAAGGACGATCTTCCCGCTTCATCGAGCGGGTCCTTGGGCCCGTCGGATGTGAATAGCACTTCACTTCCGGCCGCCTCCTCCCCCCGTGACGCTGACGACGGCAAGGTGGGATCCCGAAAAGGGACCCACCAGGAAGAGGAGGCCCCGGAGGTGCCGCATGGCAACCTCCCGGACTTCGGACCGGACTCCGCACCGGAACCTGCAGTGGTTCCGGAGTCCGGTGGGTGGCCCCTCCGTAAGAAGGGCAAGACTGTGACGCCGGCGGCCTCCGTCCAACCGGAGGCGCCGGATAACTTGCTGGAGGCGCTCAACGGCGCTTCGATCAAAGAAGAACACTGCACTATCATGAGTGCGGTGATTCAGAAGGTTCAGCTCGCCAAAAGCGGGCTGACCGAAGCCTTCAGTAGCCTTCTAACAGGCTTTGAGGTAAGAATTTTAAGATATGTAATATAATACCGCATAGACAGTAGCCCCTGATGCTCGGTTCGGTGTTCGGAAAGAAAAGCCGGACTGAGGATCTAAAAAGATATACGCAGGAGTCTTAAAAAATATGTCAATATGGGAATGCAGGCTGCGCTGCTGACCTCTGCCGCACTCACTGTGGAGGTCAAGTCCGAGAGCGAGCTCAGCCATGCCAAGAAGCAGCTCGAGGACAAGGAAGGTGAGTAACACCGTATTAAATTTGTACCTTACAGAAAAGGATTTGGTTGCAAGAGAAATGACAAGGATAACGTGGGTACTCCAGGGGCTACGAACGAGGTGGCGACCCTGAAGGAGGCGGTGTCCGCTGCCGAACGCAATGCGGCTGCGGAACATGCCGGGCGAGAGAAGCAGGAGGCGCGGGTGGCGGAGGTACAGCAAGAGCTCCAGGCTCTCGTGGAAAAACACGAGAATTTGGAGCGTGACTCGAAGACTCGAGAGTCCGAGCTTGCGTCGGCTCTTGAGAGTGGCAAAGCCGCTAAGGCCGAAGCCCACAAGGCCCTCCAGGAAATCGAGGAATTGAAGAAAATAGCGGCGGGTAAGGCATTCTTCATGCAAAGCAAGCATGTAAAAGTGAATTACCTGTTACTTACCCGAATTCGGAGCTCTCGAGGAGCGTTCGCAGATCTGCCTCGCAGCATGTCTGATGCTGCCGCTTTCTACAGAGCCGAGGAGGGGAGCTCGATGGAGAAGGTGTTCGGTCTCAGTATGCTGAGGCCGGACATCCGGTGCCCCTTAGCGACCAGCTGAAGCAGCTGGCCGAGCTCCACAAGGTGGCCGAACAGGCCATGAAGGGCCTTATAGTTCGGCTATGGCCCAAAGAGGCCATGCCTGGGAGCTACTTCGACCTGGTGCGGCGGCTAGTGGATGCGTGTTCTTGGGTTGAAGTCATCAAGCACTCCGCCTGCATTGAAGGTGCCCGTCGGGCCCTTGCCCGTGTTAAAGTGCACTGGGGCAGGATGGATGCTGAGAAGCTTGTGACGGACGCGCCACCGTCGGGCAAGGAGTATCGCACACCCGAGATGTATTATAAGGGTGTCCTAAAGGGTGCCCGCTTTATTGCGGGTGAGTGCTCCAAAGATGTAATATTTGAGTAGACTCGCATTTTGTTATCCTGTGCGCTGAAAACTTTGTTCATATGCGCTAAGCAACGCTTGTTAATTTAAAATATTACCTTCTTTGCGGTTGTTTATCAAATCCGAGAGATGGCAAGTCGCCGGCTTCAGCCCCCATGCCATGAGTGCTGGGGTGTTCAGGATAAACTTGAGCGCTCTTGTTCCCATTTTTGGGTCCATCTAGGGAGGCGCTCAACACAACGAACGAGGCAACCGGACTTATAATGCTTGAACACTCTCACTTAGCCATAAAATTCTATAATTTTAAATTTCGGCGAAGCCCCTAGTGTTCGGAAGGCCGAATTCTGGGCGCTATCCGCGCCTGGGCCGGACAAAGCCGGTTCCTCGCTCTAAGCGGCATAATTCTTTAGGGACTCAAAAAAACCTCTCGAACAGCGACTGGCTCTCGCCCCATCATGACGGTCAGTTTTAGCTTTCTCCACTGAGGTGCTCGCCCAGCTCAACTGGGGCAGAATCGCAGTGGTTCTCCCAGTGCTACCTTAGCCGATATAACGGAACGTAAGGTACCAAAACATGGGAGCCGGGCAAACCCAACTATTGACCCAAGACATGATTCGGAGCCAATGCATATAATGCTATAAGTTCGGGGTGCCGCACTTGTGAAAGTGTTCGGACTTATCACACCATGATGTGGGGAACTTAAGCCCCTGGTGTATTTAGCCGTACCAAAGTGTACGGATGCATCATGTCATAAATGAACATATGTATAAGAAAGGAATGCAATTATGGGCAAAAAGCGATGCATTGTTTATTAAAAAATACTGCCATGAATGCAGAACGATACAAATAGTGCGATAAGCAAGGGGTGAAACTATTTAGCATGTCCCCCTCCAGGGGTAGGCTGCGGAATGGTGTATAAAACAGGTATAATGCTCATAATGGAGACCACCTGGATACTCGTCGTAGCTTTTTCTCCTTCCCTGGCTGTTGCATTGTTAGTTCAGCAGGTCTGCTGCCGGACAGGGCCTCAGGTAAATGGAGTCCTGAGGATAAGAAAAAAGAAAGAAAAAGGATGACACACTTGGGAGCCCCTGGTGTGGTTGAGCCGCACTCTGGGCCTGCCGTGGTCGTGCCCCTCCCCCTTTGCCCATGGTATTTCCAGAGTGTAGTGATATACGCGGGGTACTGGTTTTGCAATTTTGCAAGGGCTGGGGTTGGAGCCGCATTGCTACTCGTGCTCGGAACATGCCAGGTGGTCTTGTTGTAGGTTACTCCGGGCGCGTTTGACGGTGTCCGGGCGTTTAGCAGCCGGACTCGAGAATTGCCTTAAGAGGCTGCTCTGCACTTCTGTCGCGAGAGCCGCTGCGTGTTCCTCCGTTCGGAGGGAGCGTTCAGTGTTTCCGTTGACCGTGATGACTCCTCGAGGGCCTGGCATCTTGAGCTTGAGGTATGCATAGTGCGGCACTGCATTGAACTTTGCAAACACGGTTCGTCCAAGCAGTGCATGGTAGCCGCTGCGGAACAGAACTATGTCGAAGATTAACTCCTCGCTTCGGAAGTTATCCGGTGATCCGAAGACCACTTCCAGTGTAACTGATCCTGTACAATTGGCCTCTACACCTGGTATGACGCCTTTGAAGGTCGTCTTTGTGGGTTTAATCCTTGAGGGGTCTATGCCCATTTTGCACACTGTATCCTGCTAAAGCAGGTTCAGGCTGCTGCCGCCGTCCATTAGGACGCTAGTGAGGTGAAACCCATCAACGATTGGGTCTAGAACCAATGCGGTGAACCCGCCATGGCGGATACTGGTGGGGTGGTCCCTTCGATCAAAAGTGATCGGGAAGGAGGACCATGGGTTGAACTTTGGGGCGACTGGCTCCATCGCGTATACGTCCCTGAGTGCACACTTCCGCTCCCTTTTGGGTCTGTGGGTTGCGTATATCATGTTCACCGTCCGCACTTGTGGGGGGAAACCCTTCTGTCCTCTATTGTTCGGCGGCTGGGTCTCTTCCTCGTCATCGCTATGCAGCCCCTTGTCATCGTTTTCGGCAATTAACTTGCCTCCCTGCTTGAATACCCAACAATCCCTGTTGGTGTGATTAGTTGGCTTTTCGGGGGTGCCGTGTATCTGGCACGAGCGGTCGAGTATTCGGTCCAAATTGGACGGACCCGGAGTAGTTCTTTTGAATGGCTTTTTTCGCTGACCGGGTTTAGAGCCTCTGAATCCGGCGTTGACTGTCGTATCCTCAGTATTATCGCCGTTAATGCGGCATTTTTTCTTGTTGCGACGTGACCTGCCATTGCGGTCCTTGGTATCCGGACTGCCAGGATTTTTGTTGAGGTTGTTACTGCAGGCTAGCCAGCTGTCATCTCCCGCGTAGAAGCGGGTCATGATTGATGTGAGGGCTGCCATGGATTTCGGCTTTTCCTGTCCTAGGTGCCGGGCAAGCCACTCATCGCGGATGTTATGTTTGAAGGCTGCGAGGGCCTCTGCATCCGGATAGTCGACGATTTGATTTTTCTTGGTTAAGAACCGTGTCCAGAATTGTCTGGCCGATTCATCTGGCTGCTGAATTATGTGGCTTAGGTCATCAGCGTCTGGTGGTCGCACATATGTGCCCTGGAAGTTATCAACGAATGCGGCTTCCAGGTCCCCCCAACACACAATTGATTCTGCTAGCAGGCTGTTAAGCCAATGCCGAGCTGGGCCTTTAAGCTTGAGTGGGAGGTATTTGATGGCGTGAAGATCGTCGCCGCGGGCCATGTGGATATGAAGGAGATAGTCTTTGATCCAAACCGCGGGGTCTGTTGTGCCATCGTATGATTCAATGTTCACGGGTTTGAACCCTTCGGGGATTTGATGATCCATTACTTCATCTGTGAAGCATAGTGGGTGTGCGACGCCTCTGTATTGGGCTATATCACGACGTAGCTCAAGCGAGCTTTGTCTACTGTGTTCGGCCCGTCCGGAATTACTGTATCCGGCATGACGGTTGTCGTCGCGTGTCGTGGGGCGCCCACGTGATCCGTAGATCGATCTTGATTGTCTTGCCTTATCCTCCAATATGTCTCGCAAGTCCGGCGCATTCCCCCGTGGCTTTGTACTTTTCGAGCGATGCCGGGGTACGGCTTTAGTGGAGGGTCTAGAGGCCTCTCTGTCTCGGCCACGAGGTGGCCGGTCGGCAGTATTGTGCGCTGGTGATGTAGGTTTATATGCTTCCTCTTCTAATCGGGGCAGCAGCTTGCGTTTGGGGTAGCTTTTGGAGGGGCGTTCGAGTTCATGCTCTTCGGCCGCAAGGACTTCGGTCCATCTGTCGGCTAGCAGATCTTGATCAGCTCTAAGCTGTTGCTTCTTTTTCTTGAGGCTGCTTGCCGTGGCCATAAGCCTGCGTTTAAAATGCTCTTGTTCGACGGGATCCTTAGGCACGATGAATTCGTTATCGTCGAGGCTTGCCTCGTCTCCGGAGGGAGGCATGTATTTATCGTCCTCTACCTCTTCACCCGCCGCTCTCTCGTGAGGGCTGGCTTCTCCGTCCTCTTGTGCTGAATCTTGCTGGAGGGGGTTGTCTTCGGCACTGTCCGGGGTGTTATTGTCTTCGGTGCCGGAATCTCCATTCTTGGTGTGGCGGGATTTAGAGCGGCGCCGCTGACGTCGGCGCTTAGGCTGTTTCTTGGAGGGATCTTCCTCCGCTATTCCCTCACCATTCCCATCCTTTGGGGTGTCCACCATGTATATGTCGTATGATGAGGTGGTTTTCCAGTGCCCGGTAGGCGCTGGTTCCTGGTCGTCTCCGGCGTCGTCGTCCATACCGTCGATGTCTTCGGAGTCGAAGTCTAGCATGTCGGTTAAGTCGTCGACAGTGGCTACGAAGTGGGTGGTGCGTGGGCTTTGAATTTCTTCGTCGTCCGTATCCCAACCGTCCTGGCCATAGTCCTGGCCATATTCAGGATGTCGCCAAAAGGTGAGTGCTGAAAGATGTTCGTAGCGGTGAACTCCATGATCGGCGCCCAATCGGATTCTGGTAGGGGCGCGGGAGGTTCGGAGCCCGGCGAGGAGTCCGGCACCTCGGAGTCACGAGTTTCACAAGGGACAGGGTTGGTATTCGGCCCCATCGCCATAGAGGTAGCAGCCCCCGAGGCGGTGTCTAGCCACCCATCCTCGATTGGCGCAGTCAACTCTGAGTTGAGGGTCGGAGCGGACTCGTGTGCGGCCTCCAGGGCACTGTCCGGTAGCAGAGCTAGATCATGCCCATCGTGACAGTGCGGCACGCTCGGCTGTGGCTCGAATCCGTTGAAGATCAAGTCTCCGCGGATGTCGGCCGTGAAGTTCAAACTTCCAAATCTGACCTGATGGCCAGGGGCATAGCTTTCAATCTGCTCCAGATGGCCAAGCGAATTGGCCCGCAGTGCAAAGCCGCCGAATACAAAGATCTGTCCAGGGAGAAAAGTCTCACCCTAGACCGCGTCGTTGTTGATGATCGAAGGAGCCATCGGGCCTATAGGTGTCGACATAGAGGAACTCTCAATGAAAGCACCAATGTCGGTGTCAAAACCGGCGGATCTTGGGTAGGGGGTCCCAAACTGTGCGTCTAGGCGGATGGTAACAGGAGACAAGGGACACGATGTTTTTACCCAGGTTCAGGCCCTCTCGATGGAGGTAAAACCCTACTCCTGCTTGATTGATATTGATGATATGGGTAGTACAAGAGTGGATCTACCACGAGATCAAGGAGGCTAAACTCTAGAAGCTAGCCTATGGTATGATTGTTGTTCGTCCTATGGACTAAAACCCTCCGGTTTATATAGACACCGGAGAGGGCTAGGGTTACACAGTGTCGGTTACAATGGTAGGAGATCTACATATCCGTATTGCCAAGCTTGCCTTCCACGCCAAGGAAAGTCCCATCCGGACACGGGACGAAGTCTTCAATCTTGTATCTTCATAGTCTTGGAGTCCGGCCAATGATGATAGTTCGGCTATCCGGACACCCCCTAGTCCAGGACTCCCTCAAGGAGCATCTTGGAGGCTCAGGCGGTCAGGCAGTCCGCAGTCCTGGCGGAGATGGAGATGGTCCGTGAGGAGCCGCCAGCGCCTCCAGAGCCTCCCGAGGCCCCTGGGCCTGGGGGCTCGTGAAGATCGTCTCCCGCAGTGCGCGCCATCTGCTACTTTAGCATCGCTCCATCCTCAGCATCATCAGGTGACATCCTTCGAGTTTCATTTTCAGCTGGGAGCGCCTCCTAGGGCTGCATCATTCCCAGGCCGCGTGGGTCCGTCCCTGCAGCATGTATCCCTTTAGTTCATGTTTTCAGCTTACTTTATCGGGGGCGCCCCTCAGGCTGCATTATCCCCAAGCTACCCGGGCCAGACCCGGTGGCATGTATCCCTCCCGCGTTTATTTGGGTCATGCGTTTGACCCATCATGATTGTTGTTTGATGCCTGCCTATGGCACCCTTCTTTCTTCATGTCGCCCACTTGCACATTAAAGGGGGTACCTGAGCATCGTGACTCATGGGCTCTTACTGGCTCTCTAGCCCTCACCCTCTGGCCTTGTCCACGGCATCGCGACCTCGCATACCAGCGACGGTTGAGTCCGCTCGAGGGCCGGGACCCGAGGACGTAGAGCGCTAACATCTAACCAGATTTGCAGGAACACATTACAAGTAAAGGCCCAGAGCCAGGCGCAACCTGCCTTGAGGTAGGGCCCCGTGAGCCCCGCGCTGGCTCACGGGTGCCCAGATACACCTCGTCAGGCCCTACCGTGCCAGCCACGTGTCAGGGCAGGGCTGTACACACCTCGGGGGTTCCTCCTAGAGGGGATCCCCCTCCCACGCACCAGTGGAAGCACCATGCTCCGTGCTGGCTGACAACACTGCCGAGGAGCAGCTATGCCCGTACACATACGGAAGCGCTATGCTCCGCGCTGGTGATAAACAACTGAGGGTGGCCCCCGGCCGCATCAACCTCAGGGAGCCCAGAGCTCAATGTCCAGCCTCATCGTAACTTCTCCCCTCGGGAGTGCCACGCGAGGGGGCTGGGCGCGGGGGCTACACCTGGGTCACGCCCAGGCGCACGCCACCCAGCCAGGCCCCTCGGGCCTGGTTCGTCGCACGCCTCTCCCCGAGCGGAGCCAAGGTACGAAGGCCGTTTGAACGTCAAGGGGGACTCCTGAGCATCGCGACTCAGGAGCCTAACTGGTCACATAGCCCCTCACCCCTTAGTTCCGAAAGGCTAACGGCAGTTGAGGTATGCGCGGGGCCGGGCTCTGCTGACGTAGAACGGTAAATTCACCCATACATTTCACCTCCCTACTTGCTGTTTGTGCATAAAGGGGGACTCCTGAGCATCGCGACTTAGGGGCCTAACTTGTCACGTAGCCCCTCACTCCTTGGTCCCGTCCTGGTTTCCGGTCGGGGCTAATGGCGGCTGAGGTATGCACGGGGCCGGGCTATACCGACGTAGAACACAAGCAAATAGGAAGGAAAGGCACAAATCTCAACCAATTCAAAAGCAAATATTACAGTCCATAGAGTGATTTGACAACGCCAAACACAAGTTTAAACGACTCAGGAGCTAGAAGCAAGACGGGAGCCGCGAAGGGGTTACTTTCTGGTGGTGCCATCGCTGGTGATGGAGCTGCATTGGGCGACTTAGCCCCGCGGAGCCTCAGGACCGGCAGCGCCTCGCTTCGGCTTGGTGCTGAAGGCCCAGAACTTCGCCAGCAGAGCCTCTGCTCAACCCTTCACGGCCTCAGCAGCGACGGTGGCAAGCTCGCCACTCACGGGCTCCAGCAGGCTGTCAAGGTCAACGTCGGGGTTGCGAAGGTAGACGTGGGTGAAGACGCGCATCAGCGCTGCAGAAGAAAGGACACGCGCCTCAGCCTCAGCCGTGGGGCTAAGGCCGAGGGCGACATCTTCAAGGGCGCGGACCAGGAAGGGAAGCAGCTTGGCGGGGCCGTCCTCGGCGCCGGCCAGCGGGCTTTCCAGGCCGCTGTCATAGAGCGACTTCAGAAGGTGCGAGCCTTCACCTCCAGCTTCGCGAAGGCCACGCGGTCCTCGGCCAGGACCCGCGCCTTGCCATCCAGCTCGATCCTCTTTGCCTCCAACGCCTGCTCTAGCGCGTTTAAGCGGCCATGGCGCTCATCAAGCTCGGCATTCCGGTCCTTGGCGGCCGCCTCGCGAGCCTTCATGTCTTCCTCCTTCTCTTGGAGGACACGGGCCTCCTTGGCAAGCTGGTCGCACAGGCCTTGCAGCTTGCTCTCCAGCGCCTCGCAGCGACTTCAGACATCTACTACCTCACCCAAGGCGGCGTCGCGAGCGGCCTTCGCCTCAAGGATGGCCTGCTTCCCCTCGTCGCAAGCCGTCATGGCCTGAGCCAGCGCCGCTCGGACTGAAGCATCGGAGCAAACCCAGCCGGAGGCGAGCTCCAGGCGCCCGGCCACCAAGCGAGGGTCGGCGCCCAGAAGATCTTTCCGCATACGGTCCAGCTCAGCAGCAGCACGGTCCAGGACAGTAGAAGGAGTCGGAGAGATAGCAGTTGGCGGAGTAGGAGGAGAAGACGGCAGCGTAATCACAGCACCATGAGTCAGGACCTTCTGCGCCCCGACGACTGCAGCAGTGGCGTCAGGCAAGGACACCCCGGGAGTCGCTTGGGCCATGGGGGCTGAGCTCACTCCAGCTAGCCCCGCCAGGCCTCGCGAAGATGATCGGGCAGGAGAGGCTCGCGTCTAGCCGCCCCCTTCTCCCGCGGGTGGGGGTGCTGCCTCGGATGAAGCCTTAGGATCCCCCTTCAGCTTCTTCGCCACAGGCACCGGCCTAGCCAAGGAATATGGATGTCAAGCTTCAACAACGAAGCAAGAAGCAAAACGAGAATCGAGCACTTACTCGTCATCGCTCGCGGGCTCAAGCAACCTCATGCCAAACATGAAGCCTGAGAGCCGGATGCTGGGATCAACCTCAAGAAGCTCGGGAGCAGGAGGCGCGTCTGCAGATCGCCTCAGAGCCGGAGCATACCGGCGGGGAACCAGCCCCGTCCTGTCCTTCTTCGGGATTAGGGGCGAGCTCTCGCCACCCCGCTCGTCGCCGTCCTCGTCATCATCCGGCATGAGGCGAAGAGTGCGGGACCTATGCCGAGGGAGGGGCGCTCTCGACTCCCTGTCGGTCGCCTCTGAATTGGGCTCCTCTTCCTCCTCCTCTTCTTCCTCCTCTCCGCTGGAGTCGCCGGAGGATACGTTCATCGTCGTCAGGGCCGCCGGTCCCTCGGGAACCTCCGCGGGCACAGGCCCGTCCTCGTCGAATGCGGACATGGAGTTCACCACCTGCTCCCAATCCTCCCGAAGGAACAGGGGCACAGGAGCACCTTCCAGTCTCTCCACGTCACCCCAACCAAGGATTGGAGGACCGCGGCCAGATCCTCGTCGGCCAGGACTTCGGGGTTCGAGTGAAGGGCCGCATCGGCTCCCCCGAGCCTCCAGAGCGGAAGTGAGTGTTCCCGGAGCGGAGCTACCCGGTGCTCCAGGAACTCCCTCAGAAGCGACGCCCCGGTCAGTTTCGCCGTCGCCATGTTGTCTGGCCACAGGTCCGCATCCATCCTCTCCAGCACCGGCTTCGCGCAGGGATCAACGAGCTCCGCGCGGGACCAAGCGTCAACAGACTTGGGCTGCCGCGTGGGCAGAATCAGCCGTGAGTGGATGCGCCCAGCATCCACCATGACCCACTTGCTCCTGAAGCCCTCAATTCTCTTCCCGGGCTTCGAGATGGCATTAGAGCTGCCATGCGCGACAAAGCTCGTGCACGCGGTGATGGGGCCGTGGGAGACCTGGAGGTAGAAGTAATGGTGCAGCAAAGCCACCGAAGGCCTCACCCCGTCATGAGCCTCGCAGCAGTAGACGAAAATCGCCAGGAGAAGAACATAGTTGGGATGGAGGTGCAGAGCTTGCAGGTTGTAATGGTGGAGAACAGAAAGGAAAAACTCAGAAAAATGGGGCACCAGACCGGCGGTGATGGTGCTCATGAAGAGCAGGTAGAAGGTGCTTCCCATGCCCTCGGGAAGGGCGGAGCCAACCTTGAGCGCGGCCGCCCCGTCGTTGCCTTGCGCCGCCATCATCTGGCGCATCCGAGCAAGGTTCTTCTCCGACACATTCGGAGGATCCAGAGCGGGCGAGTACCATGCTCCAGCTGGGATCTGGCGAGGCGCCATGCCTTGCTAGGATGCAGGGTTGGAGTAGATCTGGGGATTTCAGAAGCAAGAAGGACAGGAGCAAGAAAGGGGATCTGGGAAGTGAAGGAGAAGGCAAAGAAGGTAAGCCTAGACGGGTACCGCTCCCTTATCAATTTGTGCAGTTGCCGAGGTGCCGTGGGGAGCCAGGACGCCCATGTCCAATCAACCGCCACGCGGCGCCCAAGGCTGCAGGCTATTGGGGCCCGTGGCGCTTCGCACTTGCCTCGTCGCTTCTCTGCTAAGCCAAGTCCAAGCGCGCCTTGGGCCCGGGGGCTACTGTCGGTGTTCTAGGAACGGGGGTACCCAGACTTGCCTGCCTGCGGCCTGCGGCGTGGCTCAAGGAGTGGCCCAGTATGGCCCATCTTCATCAGCACATGCTCAAGACCCTCACGAGGGGCCAAGCCTCGCGGGGCGGACGACAGGAGGCTTCCTCAGGTACGGCCTCGTCAGGCTGGCTCGCGAGGAGGCGGAGAGATCAAGGCGGGGTACCTCACAAGGTGCCCGTGATGCAAGCCATGACGACAAAGGCCAGGCGGGCGCCAGGCGGGCGCCGGCCTGCGCAGAGTCCTTGTTTCCTCTTTGGTGCAAAGAGGGCAAGCGTAGGCAAGGGTATCAAGCAAAGGCAACCATTTTGGTGCAACAAGTCCAAGACCAGCAGGACGGCAGAACGGAGGTCATCGTGGAGCCCAAGCCGGCGTCATCGTCAGGGTCTTTGGCAGGCGAGGACCAACTTTAGTCAGGATAAGTGTACTATATGTTCCCCTTCAAAATGGCCAATTGTTGGCGCCCTTCCCGCTCAATATTTGGGAAGAGGCCGGGGGCCTTCGCCTATAAATAGGACTAGCCACCCACAGGGTAGAGGCATCGAATGAACAAGGATAGAAAGACAGAGAGAGAGAAGCGACTAAACTCCCCCTAGCAGTTCATCGCACCAGCCAAGAACAGACCCTCGCGAGGCTGTTCTTCCCTTGTACTGTTCCCCATCAGCCCCAGAGGCAATCCACCACACCACAAACTGGAGTAGGGTATTACACCACAATGGTGGCCTGAACCAGTATAAATCTCGTGTCCCTTGTGTTGTTCTTCGTGTAGTTTTAGATCCTGGCGAGGCGGTGAGACATGGGTAGGCTGGAGGTGTGATCTCCGCGTGCACCCCAGTGTTCGAACCTTGAGGGTCTGCCGGAACCCGAAATCCGACAGGGTCAGCTGATGGCGGCTCTGGTCAAGTACACCGACTCTGATAGTACCAAGGATCAAGAGTCTGATGATGAAAAGACAGGGAAGGGAAAAAGAATGGCAACGGCAAGGGCCCTGAGCTTAACCTGAAAAATCAAGGAGGTAATAATAAACGTATGGCTGATGGTAGCGTGGAGTTTGTGGCTAACACCAATGCGCAGGGCAATAATCAACGACGCAAGGGGAGGCCACCCCCTCGGTCCGGCGGGTCAAGCCCCATGCTTGAACAGTTGCTGAATGATCTCTGTCCGAGACACGGTACCCCACAGAAGCCGGCCACTCACCTAAGGAAGGACTGCATGATCATGAAGGCTTTCAAGAATTCCAACATGTTTGACGATAATCATGGGCCTGACGGCGGCTCAGGTGGCGACGACTTTCTTGGCCCGGGCAGCGGTTCAAATTCCAATTTTCAAAACACTCAGGGTAATCAAGGTGGTTATAATCAGAAATCTGGCCAGGGAGGTCAGTAGCAACAGCAGCACGGTGGATATCAGAGTCATCCAAAGTAGCTGAATAGTGGACAGTATCACGTGTTTACCACTAGTTGTGCAAATGGGACCAGAAGCTTCATAAGAGGGTTGTGAATGCTGTTGAGCCGGCAGTTCCTCATTATTTGAGATGGTCTGAGAAGCCTATTATATGGAGTAGGGAAGATCACCCTCCCTGGGTTGATAATCCGGGTCACTTGGCCTTTGGTGGTGGCACCTCAGGTTTGTGGATATAAATTCACTAAAGTGCTCATGGATGGAGGCAGTAGCATTAACATCCTCTATTATGAGACTTTTCGTCGCATGGGTTTGACTGATAAAAATCTCAAGACTTCCAACATTGTTTTTCATGGAGTGGTCCCTGGTAAGTCGGCATACCCAGAGGGTAAGATTGAGCTAGAGGTCACCTTCGAATATGAGCATGATTCTAGGGCGGAGAAATTAACATTTGAGGTGGTCAAAATCAAGAGCCCGTATCACGCCCTGTTTGGACGGCTGGCTTATGCCAAGTTCAAGGCACAACTGTGTTATGTTTATTTGCAGCTCAAGATGTCGGGTCATAAGGGTACCATCACGGTGCATGGGAGCCGGAAGATAGCCTTGGAATGTGAGGAAGGCGATGCTGCTTACGCTGAATCTGTTTGTGCAACAGAGGAGTTGAAGTTTTACAAGGACAATGTTGACCCGGCAGACATGACGACTTTGAAAAAAATCAACCACAGACCATGAGCCGGCAATGAAGTTTAAGTCGGCCGATGACACTAAGCTTGTTGATTTTGTTCCAGGCAATTCATCTAAGCAGTTCAGTATCAGTGCCAATATGGATCCCAAATAGGAAAGCGCGCTCATCGAGTTCATCCGTGAGAACCGGGACATCTTTGCATGGAAGCCTTCTGACATGCCGGGTGTACCGAGGGAACTCGCTGAGCACACTTTAAATATTGATCCAAAGTTTAAGCCGGTCAAGCAGTTTCTTCGGTGATTCAATGACGAGAGGCGTAAAGCCATTGGCGAGGAAGTGGCCCGGCTCTTGGCGGCCGGGTTCATTATTGAAGTTTTTCATCCAGAGTGGTTGGCTAACCCGGTGCTTGTGCTTAAGAAGAACAACACTTGGTGTATTTGTGTGGATTACACGGACTTAAGTAAAGCTTGTCCGGCTGATCCTTTCGCTCTCCCTCATATTGATCAAATCATTGATGCTACGGCGGGTTGTGAGCTTTTGAGTTTTTTGGATGCTTATTCTGGTTATCATCAGATCAAGATGGCAGTTAAGGACCAGGAGAAGACGGTTTTTATTACTCCATTTTTAGCCTTCTGCTATGTGTCAATGCCTTTTGGGCTTAAGAGTGCCCAGGCGACTTATCACCGATGTGTGCAGAACTGTCTTCACAATCAGATTGGACGCAATGTTCATGCTTATGTGGAGGACATTGTGGTGAAATCCAGAGAGAAGGAGACCTTGATAGATGATCTGAAGGAGCCCTTTGATAATCTCCGTGTCTACAAGATGATTCTTAACCCGACCAAGTGTGTTTTTGGTGTGCCTGCAGACAAGCTTTTGGGTTTTCTGGTTTCCAATAGGGCCATTGAGGCTAAGAGCATCTCCAGCCGTTCGGCCCCCGAGGGCGCCGAAAAACTGCGCCCTGGGGGCGAGCCGGCGCTAGTTCGGCTCTTGGGGGCGGCCTAGCACCCAACCACGCCCCCAGGCGCCGCCCCAAACCTTGGCAAATTCAAACGTAGTTCATTCCCGCGCCCAAAAATAAACGCCACAATCCGGCGATGAAGCGGCGATCGGCGATCGATGAAAAGTTCGGCGTACAAAAATCAGAACAGAAGCGCACATCAGACGGTGAGGTCGGCCTCCGGCGTCGGTTGAGTCGGCATGCGCGGGCTTGATGGGTCCTCTGTGCTTGGCGGCGTGGCTTCTGCGCTGCGGGCAGTCTCGGCGGCATCGTCGGTCGGTCTTGGCGGCGGCGGCGGCGTGTGCGTGGGCGTGGGCGGCGTCGTCGTGGGCGTGGGCGTGGGCGTCGTCGTCGAGGGAAGCTGGTCCAGGATGAGGCCGACATGCGCCCTGTACCACGCCTTGACCACCTCGTCGGTGCTCTGGAGCATGTCCGCCCCGCCCAGCAGGAAAGCCAGGTCGGTGTTCCTCTTCTTCGCGGCGACATTGGTCCGGAGTAGGTCGAGCTTGACGGTGCTTGTCGACATCAACACCGACCACCGCGCCTCGGTCTTCTCGTCACGAAGGACGGCCCGGGCCTCTGCGTCAGCGAGGCAGTGCTGGATGGATTCCTGCACGCAAGTGGTGGCCGCGTCGGCGTGTTTCCCCTTCTTGGCGCCTTTGTTGCCGTCGGGCCGCCCTTTTGACTAGCCCGGAGCCGGCGCATCCGGCTTGTATGTCTCCTTGGCCTTCTCGAGGTTGCGCCGGACTTCCTCCCACTTGTTGCACTTGTCAATGCGCTTGTAGACGTGGAGGTACTTGAACTCGGCGTCGTTGTTGCTCTGCCTATACAGGACGAACATGCGCAGCAACTGCGCGGGGACAAACAAACAGTTGGCAGGCGCGCGCACACGGCGAAGAGAGATAGGAGACCGGCGTGTCATAAATGATCCTCAATGCTGGTGCCGCTCTACGGGCGAGCGGCCACCTCCTCGACGAGACCATGCCATTTGTTGCATGCCCCCTGGATGCGCCCCCAATGGTTCGCCATCACCTTCGACCCGCGCTGCATGTAGACGCCTTTGAAGTAGGGGTCGACGAGCTTGCGCTCGTCGAACTCGGCCTTGATGCGCGCCCAGTACGTCTTGATGCTCTTGTTCGTGCCGGTGGTCGGGTCGAGGCAGACGACTTTCCATGCCTCGGCGAGGCATTCTCATCCTTGGACACCCACTTGATGCGCGGCTCGGCTGACCTGGCCATCCGTTTCTTCTTCTTGCGCCTCCTCACCTGCTCCTCCTCCTCCTCATCCTCCTCCTCGTCCTCTTCCTCTTGCTCCTCCTGCTCCTCATCGCCGTAGACATAGCCAAACTCGCCATCCATGCCGCCGCCGAGATCCACCTCCTCATCCGCGGTGAACCCGGAAGACGCGGCGGCAGCGGCCGATCCTTCCGCGATGATGTCGTCCATGTCGGCCTCGATCTCGTCGGCATCGTCGAGGTGCGAGAAGGGCAGTGCGCAACGGCGGAGAGGAGGCGCCGGGAAGGACGCGTACGCGGGCGGCGAGTAGTTGTATGGAGGGTATTGCATGCCGGTGAAGGCGGGCGAGGGCGTGCGCTGGGCCGGGTGTCCATGGGGGAACGTGTCATTTGGGTTGAACCCACCATGCACGTCCCCGTCGGCATAGCCCAGCGATCCCCATGGCTGCGGCATCGGAGACCTGACACCTTGCTGGCCCCATGGCGCATACTGCATGTGGTTGCCGGGGGGATTCATCATCCCCGCGCGTGCCGGCTCGGCCTCGGCCTGGTCCGTGGAAGCGGCAGCGGCAGCCGCGCGCACCGCGTTGTTACGGGCCTTCTTGGCGAGGGTCTTGTTCCGCCGGTCGGTGGTGACGGCCTCCCGTCGTTGTACTTCTAGCCTCCAATCGGCGTTTGTCATGCCCGGCGGCTTTGACGGCGGCGCCCTCGGCTTCCTCTGCTTCGGCTGGGCGACGGAGGCGGTCGCGGCCGCCGCATCACGGGGAACGACGTACTTCTTCGGTGGCATGGCGGCCGGCTGGGAGGCGAGCGGGAGAGAGAATGGCGGGAGGAAAGGAGAAAATGGGAGGGAACTGGGGGAAAAGCGGGGAGAAATGATGGGAAGAGGCGCTCGGCTCGCTGACAGGGCGGACCCACGCGCGCCTTTTCGCTTGTGCCAGCGCCCCAGGCGACCCCCAGGGCGCCGGGTTCTTCCTGGGTCCGCCGGCACCAAATTCGGCCCGAGCCGGTGAAAAACGGGCTTCTGGGGTGCGACTGGGCCATTTTTCGGCGCCGGCGCGACAAAAACGCGTGGGGAGGGCCTGTTGGGGGTGCGGCTGGAGATGCTCTAACTCAGAGAAGATCAAGGCAATCACCTCTCTGGCTAAGCCAGCGTGCATCAATGATGTTCAGCGTTTGGCGGGTCGTATTGCTGCTCTAAGCCGGTTCATAAGCCGGTTAGGTGAGAAGGCTATACCACTGTATCAAATGACGAAGAAGACAGATAACTTCGTCTGGAGTGATGCTGCTAACGCTGCCTTTGAAGATTTGAAGAGACAGCTAGCTGAGCCACCAGTCCTTGCTGCTCCCATTGATAAGGAGCATTATTATTATATGTGGCTGCTAACACGCGGGCTGTCAGTGTGGCCATCGTGGTGGAGCGCAAGGAGGCTGGCAAAGAGCATCCGGTTCAACGATCGGTTTATTACATCAGTGAGGTGCTTATTGAGTCCAGCAAAGGTATCCACATTGGCAGAAACTCGTTTATGGGGTGTTCATGACAAGGCGGAAGCTTAAGCAATATTTTCAGGGTCATCCCATCACTCTGGTCAGTTCTGCTCCTTTAGGAGATATCATCCAAAATAGAGAGGCCACAGGACGAGTCGCCAAGTGGGCCATTGAACTTGGGCCTCATGGTTTTAAGTATGTACCATGCACTGCTATCAAGTCTCAAGCACTGGTGGACTTCATCAACGATTGGATAGAACTGCAGATGCCTGAAGAGAAGCCAGACAATACGTATTGGACTATTCACTTTGATGGGTCCAGGCAATTGGAGGGCTCGGGGGCTGGAGTTGTTTTAGCTTCCCCTCGAGGTGACAAATTTTGTTATGTGCTATTGTTGATGTTTCCTGTACTAACAATGCAGCTGAGTATGAGGCCTTGCTCCATGGTCTTCGGATGGCTAAGCAGATGAGCTTAAGCTGGGTAAGGTGCGTTGGTGACTCAGATTTGGTGGCTCAACAAGTATCAGGCAAGTCGAATTCCAAGGATCCTCTCATGGAGGCTTATCACCGTGAAGTTGATGCCATTGCTGGACATTTCAAGGGTTACCAAGTGGAGCACTTTGACCGCAGAAAGAACGAGGCAGCTGATGCCTTAAGCCGGCTGGGCTCTCAGCGTAAGCCAGTGCCGCCTAATACTTTCTTGGATATTCTCCATAACCCTTCTGTCAAGTTACCTACAGAGGAAGACTTGGCTGTTCCTGACCCGGAAGCACAACTGGTGGTGGCTCTTCACGTCATCCCAGATTGGGCAGTGCTATACTTGGCTTACATTACCCGGGTGAGTTGCCTGAGGATGAAACCTTGGCCAGACAGATAACCCGGCGGTCTAAGTCAATGACAATTGCCACTGGCGAGTTGCATCATCGCAGTGTCACTGGGGCGTTTCAGCGTTGTGTCTCTCCTGAAGAAGGCCAAGAAATTCTACGTGAGATTCATGAAGGGGATTGTGGCCATCATGCCCGGTCAAAATCCCTTGTGGCCAAGGCTTTCCGTCATGGATTTTATTGGCTGACGGCTCATGCTGATGCAGAGGATCTGGTCAGTAAATGTGACGGTTGTCAGAAGTTCTCGATACATGCTCACATGCCGGCTCAAGAGTTGAGGATGATCCCAATTACTTGGTCGTTTGCAATCTGGGGGCTTGACATGGTTGGGCCTTTCAAAAGGTCCAAAGACAAAAAGACCGACCTCTTGGTGGCGGTTGAAAAATTTACAAAGTGGGCTGAGGCAGAGCCAGTTAGTAAGTGTGATGCAGCCACGACGGTTCAGTTCATGAAGAAGGTGATATTTCACGTTGGCTTTCCACACAGCATTATAACTGACAATGGTACTAATCTATCTAAAGGCGCCATGGAAGAATTTTGTCAACGTGAGCATATTCGGCTTGATGTTTCATCAGTGGCTCACCCCCAATCCAATGGTCAAGTTGAGAGAGCCAATCAGGAAATCTTGAAAGGCATCAAGCCCCGGCTTTTGGTTCCTTTGCAACGGACGCCGGGTTGTTGGGTTGAGGAGTTACCCTCTGCGATACGGAGCATCAATACTACTCCTAACAGGTCTACGGGTTATACGCCTTTCTTCATGGTTTACGGAGCTGAGGCGGTTCTCCCTAGTGACATCCGTCATGACTCGCCCCGTGTGGCGGCTTATGTTGAGGCGGACAATGAACAAGCGCGTTAGGATGCCCTTGACCTGTTAGATGAAAAGAGTGACTTGGCAGCAGCTCGCTCGGTTATTTACCAATAGGACCTGCGCCGCTATCATAGCCGCCGGGTTAAGTCCAGAACCTTTCAGGAGGGTGATTTGGTGCTCCGGCTCATCCAGGATCAAACTGATGCACACAAGTTATCCCCACCTTGGGAAGGGCCCTTTGTGGTCAGCAAGAACTTGAACAACGGGTCATACTACCTTATCGATGTTCGAGAGCACAAAGAGTCACGTAAGTCGGAGGAGGAGACCCGCCGGCCGTGGAATATCGCTCATCTTCGGCCTTACTACACTTGAGCCACCGGCTCTCATGATGTACATATTTTGACGATGTATATATTATGAGAAGTAATAAAGCAGGACCTCTGTCCTTTTTCATCCTCAAAGGTAATATGTCATTGTCATTGTCATCTCAAATGATCACTTGGGGGCTGATCGTATCCGAATCTAGCTTGACCCGCTTGATTCGGCTTATGATTGTATTCGAATCTAGCTGTTCAACCTTATGATCATTAGGAGGCTTCTTGTTCAAACATAGCTGTCGGTACCCTCTTGATTGGCAGATTGCCGAGCTCACTAGGGGGCTTCTTGATCGTATTCGAATCATAGCTCAACCCCTTTTGGGAACCGACTTTGATCGTATTCGAATCAGAGTCGTTAAAAAACTCTCAAGGTCATTAAGGGGCTTCCTATTCAAACATAGGTCGTATTCGAACCAAAGAGAACATAGCTGTCGGTACCCTCTTGATCGGCGCAACGCCAAAGCCACTGGGGGCTACATGATCGTATTCGAATCTTAGCTTAACCCCTTTGGAACGGTTTACTGATCATATTCGTATCAGAAGCCTTGATTATTTCTTCTTATTTGGTTTAAGTTTTCTTTGAAAGCAGCCTTTATTTTACTTGAGACTTTTTTGAGGTTTAAAATGCAAGTGTGGTTAACTTTAACCCGGCTTGATTTTGGCTGATAAGTTGCCAATGTATGAGAATCATCATACCTTTGGAAGTGTTGGTTTCCAAAGATTGGGTTATCACCCTTACTGTTCGGGTCATATAAGCCGGTAGTGCAAATCAAAAGATCACAGGTATGAGATTGTAGTTGTGTTTCAACATTATATGTTACAACAGGCTTATATGTGATTCTTTTTCTATCTTACTAGTAATATATCAAGATATTATGACCCGCCTTGCGGTGAGCCGCCAAGTGATCTTGTGATCTATTTCTATGTGCAGGACAGTTAAAAGACTTGGTCAAGCATAAGGAAAGTAGATGATAAGTATAACACGGGTGAATATAATATGGCAGCTTAATAACATTAAGCATCAAAACGTGCATGATGGCTCGGCAAAGCAAAGTTATTTCTACTCTATTACATGACTCCCTGAGTCTGAATGGTTAAAGATTGTTTTTCAGCATGTCACAGGTATGAACCGCCTGGTGGATTAATTCTCGTGTTGACCTGAAGCATCCGAGTCAGCCCTCTCCGCTTCTTCGCCCTATTCCTTTTCCTGGAAGGTTGATGATGACCAGTCAATGCCATTCAAAGCTTCAAATTCAGATTCATCATCAATTTGTCCGGCCAGGTCAACTTCAGGGGCGAAGGTATGCTTACGGAGTGGAAGGATCAGGCTGGTCACTTCATAATGTGGCGTGGGAATTCTCTGGTTGTCCGCATCATAACCCGGCTGATACTTGATGAGATCCGCTTCATCAGCTATCAGGGTAGCCACGGGGCGTATCTCCTTCACACAAGTGGCGAAGTCTTCCTGCTCAAAGGGAGTGACATCCTCCTTAAAACTTGGATAACCAGTGGCGATGTCGGCCGGGTCTAACTCCGGTAGCCAAGCTTTGGCCCGACTTAAGGCAGCCACAGCTCCGACTCTTACAGACAATCGCCTTAGTTCAGTGAATCGCTGGGGCAGCACATAAAGTTTCTTTAGCACATCTACCAGGAGTGTGGGCACTTCATTGGACAGGGCCACAGTGGCTAAGGCATGTTGAGACCCGGTGTACAGTTGTTCCACCAGCGTATAAACCGCCTTCAGCTTGATCAGCATATCTTGGTTCAGATTTGAACTCCTGGGGCCTGCATAAACATTGTCAGGTGAGTTAATTACAATTTATATGGTCAACAGAAAGATTCAAGTATTTAACACTTGCAGGGCGACTTACCAAAGATTGCCGAGACCATCTGAGAGACATGGCATTTTAAGCCGGATAATTCACTGGTTTCTTCTTCAAGAGCCGCCTCTCCCTTCTCAGCTCGATTGATCAAAGCAATTTTTTCATCAGCCCATGCATTTTTCTTCATTTCAAAGTCTTTCTTCAGTTTTTCTTGTTCAGAAACGTTGAATTTAAACTTGGAGTCAGCTCTTTGGGTTTCCGTCTCTTGGGCCTCAAGGCAGTTCTTCAGATCATACACTTCTGACTCAAGTTGACTAGTGGTGGCTTGTACAAATACCGGGTCAAAATCAGGACTATCATGATGCAATATTAAGTCCCAAGCCTTTTGCAAGCAATAACACTTGGCACTTGGGGGCTAATGTCCACTGAAGAATCTATTATTTAATTAAAACAAGAGGCAAACAAGCCATCATGTTCGTCCACGTAGATTCAATTATCTTAACCGTAAATTTTAGAGATTAACGGTTGAGATATAAAAGATGCAGCGATACACATAAATATGACCACAGACAAATATTTTGACATGTCACGTACTAATTGTTTGACACATCTTTGGTTAACACGTATGTCTTTCTCTCTCAAAAAAAAAAGAAACACATATGTCTTTGTACAAGAAAAGATAGGTAGCAATCAGACTAGCGTACGTTTTGGTATATATACTATAAAAGGAAACTACCTTAGGTTGCTATTGCAAAGTACGGCACCAAAAAAAAAAGTTCAGCAGCCAACTAGGAAAGAGTCCAATTCGGAAGGAGGAATAGCAAGGAAGAGTCAGACCGTAGCAACCCCACCCAAAAAAAGAAGCGGCCTCTAATTAAAAAAAGAAGTGTCCGAGAAGAGTACATGTTGGTGCTGATGTCCAATATAATTTCAGTAAAGTAATCAATATGAACTCCTTTTTCTGCGGTAAAAAAATAATAGTCTGTACTCCTGCTTTTCTTTTTTGAACTTAGTAGTCCTGCTTTTTTTTAACTGGTCTACACTTCGACTGGGTGCTCCACGTTGGTATAACAAAATTTCTCTACCCAGACTAAAATATAGATTTGAGAAGAAGAGATTGAAAAATAGATGTGAACGTATATATACATTTCAAAAAGAGTAGGCAATGAGATTATCAGTATACTTCTGTTTCTACCCAGACTTAAAATAGATTTGCTAAAAGAAGATTGAAAATAGATTTTTACATATATGCATATCAAAGAAAGCGGGGCAAAGAGATTACCAGAATACTTCTGTTTGATAATAAAGTATTCGAGACAATAGGAAAATTTTCTCTACCCAGACTAAAATATAGATTAGAGAAAAAGAGAGTGAAAAATAGATGTGAACGTATATATACATGTCAAAGATACTAGGCAAAGAGATTGCCAGAATACTTCTTTTTCTACCCAGACTGAAAATAGTTTGATAAAAAAAAGATTGAAAAATAGATGTTTACATATATACATATCAAAGAAAGAGCGGCAAAGAGATTATCAGAATACTATTGTTTGATAATAAAGTATTCGAGACAATAGTATGATAATTGTATTATATCATGGATGTAAATTTTGATGCAAAATACAATATATCTAAGTGTCATCAGTTTATTTTCAGATACTAATTATTCATGGTGTGTGTGTTCTAATTACAGTGGCCAAAGTTCTAAAAATTAATATGAAGAAATAATGCATCAAGATGCAACACTTTAAGTTGAATAATCTTCATAAGAAAAATAAGGACCATGTGAAAGCATATCCAATGAACATGCATAAGAAAAGTACTCATCGGTTTAAAACATTTGTGATCAGTAACATATGGAGAAGTATTTTGGCTGGATATTTAAGAATAATAAATAAGTATATTGACTTCAAAATACATTTTTTTCCATGTGTCATTTTAAAAATATTTATTATTTATTATAATGAAATAGTAGCTAAAATTGTTATTTAAAAAATGCAAATAATCAAGTCTACCATATACTTTAAAACATAAGGAACGCTATATAATTATATTAGAGAGGCACGTATAATCATCATGGAAAACGCTCAACTGCTGGAGAACCTATGGATATCTCAATCATGTATACTTCATGAGTTCAAATTATTTTAATTTTCTTGAAGCAGACTAATGGAGTGACGAGGAAACAATCGAATAAAAAAATTCCGCAAAGAAACCAGGAAGGTGAGAGTGACACATACATCCATTAAGGAAAAATCACAACTCTTGAGTACATATGAGTATGCAAATAACGTATGGTCAATGAGTTTAATTTTTAGTCCTAATTGTTTTGGAGACCAACGAAGTCAGAAGAAGAAAAACGAGTCAGGTTGTATTTCTAGGTAAAAATGAGGGAGATGAGATAACCCAAAAAAATGTTGGATGAATAAAAAGTACTCAGTATAATTGTGTAAATACGTTAGAATGACACATGTGTATATTCACATGTACATGCAAAAATCAAAAGAAAAAAAATGCAAACTCTATCGAAAAAAGACCATGCACATCTACAAAATCCAATTATCCAAATATGTCATGTTGATTCTGAGTTGTTACCTTAATGAGATATATAATATTAAAGGCCAAACATGGTCAACGACTAAGGGCTGGAGTGAACATTTTTTTAACACAATACATACATAGACGCTCATACATACGCACATACACTTACCCTTATATATACACGCACGCACACCCTACCGCTCAGAGCACCTCCGAGAGACTGAGCCGGTTCATCATCTTGAGATTGACAAAGTCTCCACAGATACGTACCTTCGTAGTCGAGAGTACGTCTCCTTCCCCTGAGCGCACATTGCCGCAAGGCTTGAAATAAATCTTGAAAAATGCTAGCACTAGTGTCAAGTCTATGATTTGAACTCTGGTGGGCTGGGATACCAAATATCATATTTCTTTACTTGGGTTGAATAATCTATTGTGTTGATTGTATACCTAATTATAATGGCGCAAATAAAACACTAAATAAAAAAATTCTTCGTATACTAGCAACCAAATCAGCAATGATGGAATTTCATCTGATACAACGATGCTATATATAATGTAGCGCAATGTGATCATTTCCTATGCCGTCAACTAAGAAAATTTTTATGGACAACCATAAATAGCTATAACAAATCCATGTATTTTTAGTAGATTTAGAATGCAAAACAGTGTAACTTACGTATGAAGATCTTTTTTCCAAAATGATATAATTCATGGTAAAATAGTAGTCCATTCAACCAAACACCAAAAATGACTCTATCCAACTAACTAAAGTTTTTCCTTGAAATAATATTTATACAAATTTTATGGAAATCACATGTAAGACATCCATATTAAGTTAAGTTCTTGGCCAGAATTTAAATATAGAACTGCAAATTTTTCATATAATGTACAATTAAAATAGACCCAGAAGAATGTGTGTTGCCAAATTTTACAAAAATAGCTACTTACATATTAATAATATTAGTCCATGGGAAATGGTATATATTTATTAGTGATCTGCTTTCAATATTGACATTCTATTCATATATTCATATGAAAATCGGATCAAACATTTCATATGGAGACCCAATCAAAATCGAAAATAACATGTGTAAACATATGTACAAAATCTAGCCGCGCAAATGCGCGGGTCACCCCGCTAGTTTTACTTAAAGTGGCGGTTCATGATAGTAAGTCCCAAGCACTTTGCAAGCAAGAGTACTTGGCACTTGGGGGCTAATGCATATTGTCGCTTAAGGTTTTCAAGTACTTTATTCAATACAATCGTATGAAGGACCGGCTCAACCATACTGGTTAAGCCGCCCCTTGGGGACTATGGAGTAAGCCGGATTTCTTAAATCTTTTATCCAAATATATTACTAATGTCACTAAGTTTGTTTCTAAGTCTACAACGTATTCATCATAAGCAATAGACTTGGGGCTGGCATAGTAAGGATAAACGAGTACAGAGAAAGAATTGCACCTCAAATTTCTGGTGCATCTGCTTCACCATGTCAATTTCGATGTCACGGCTGCTGTGCACTTGGCTCATATAGCCAGAAAGACTTCTCCAATACTCGTGTGAGTATAATTAGCGACATCAAGTTTGACCCGGCGGCGTTCCAGAAGCTCTTCCTTGGCGGAGCACTTGGCCAGCACGGTTGGTCTCCCCGGCTTAGCAAAGCCGGTCTTGGTGATCTCAACACCAGGGTATTGAGGATCATCCGTCCTGACCGGGCTAGGGATTTCCGGGTTTTCAGAGCCATCGGCGGCTTGCTTGGCAAGCGGGTCAGTAGTTGGCATGTCATGCGCTGGCTCAAGTGGCAGCTCATGAGTGGAGGTTTCAGGCGCGGCTGTTCCAAGTTCTGGCTCTGTTAAGACCGGCTCTTCGACCGACTTGTTCTTTTTCACCCTTTTACTGGGCTTTTCTTTTCCACTGCATAAGGTCAAAAGGTTAGGGCAAATACAACAAATTGAAATGAATACAGGATAAGCAGTTTATCATTACCCTGGAACAGTCTTGAAAGCTGGCAGATTGGACTGCATTGACTCGCCAGAGGAAGGAGAAGTTTCCTGATAATCCAAGTCAGAATAATTGAGTAGTTGACGAGTGAGACCTGCCAAAGGATAAAAGAGATTTAATCAGAGGTGACCTCATTCCGGCGCTTCCTTGGGGTGTTTGGTAAGACGGAGGAGAGCTCTGCATCCTTGCTGGTCTGGGTCTGCCTCCGGCTCTCATGAATCTGTCGCTTCAAAAGAAATTGATGTCTTGATAAGCTAAGGGATGTGAAAATCTTACTTTCCGGGTTACTCTGCGGATTTTCTGTCTTGGCAAAGGCTCGGAGACGGAGGAAATGATAGTTACCTCTTCATCCTTGCCATGGCTCGTTCATGTGTCCTCCTGCAGATAATCAGTGTCAATAAGATGGTTAAAAAAGGAGCCAAGAGAGTCAAGGGCTACCTCCGACTCAGAAGAATCTTTTAGCCGAAGCAAGTCAAAGGCGGTGGCTTTCTTGCCCTTCTTCTTTGCAGCCTCTTTCTTGGTGGCTCTCTTGGCCTTCCTGGCTTTGTTCACAGCTTCATGATCATATTTGACCTTCCAGAATTTGTCACCCGCCTATGAGAGTTGGCAGAGGTATGAGTATAGATAAAACATCGAAAAATCAAGGTAATTTATTCAGATGGGTAGCTTACCGCTGGAGCCGGGTTAGCTTCGCAGAAGGGGCTTAAGCCCACCTTACCAAAATCTGCCAGGCTCTCGTTCAAAAGTGACTTCGTCATATCGTTGATGACATCTTCAGGCAAGTCATCAGGGTTGTGCCGCAGAGGATCATCTTTCTTGCCTGTGTAGGTGCACATCAGGCCGGGGCAGTGGCTCAGTGGAATAACCCGCCAGGCGAGCCAAACCTGGACTAAATCGATGCCATTTAGCCCGTTTCCCAAAAGAGCCTTGATCTTAGCCAGGGTGGGGGCGAGTGTCTTGCATTCGGCGGCTGTTATCTTGTCAGGAAGTGGATGCTTGGACTCCATACGCAGAGCAAGAAAGCCGGGCAGAGGATTTTCATCAGCCGGAGAAGTGTCTTGGCAATAAAACCATGTTTGGTTCCAATCTTTGGGATGACTCGGCGAATTGGCATAAGAAAAAATTACGTCCCTCCGACGCTGGATCGAGACACCACCGAGTTCCAAGCTTTGGCCATTGGCACACTCATTCTGGCAGTTCAAGTAAAATAACTCTCTAAAGAGTAGTATGTTGGGCTCCTCTCCAAGATATACTTCACTGAAAACTTGAAAATTGCAGATATTAGACAAGGAATTGGGTCCGATGTCTTGAGGGCGGAGGTCAAAGAAGTGTAAGACATCCCTGAAGAATTTCGAGCCGGGTGGCAAGAAACCCCGGTTCATGTGATCCATGAAAACGATAACCTCCCCCGCTTTGGGCTGAGGAATTTCCTCCTCCGGGTTAGGAGCATGATAGGACATGACTTCCTTCTTTGGCAGATAGCCGGTCTTCACAAAGTCATCCAGCGTGCTGTCTGTGATGATGGATTTGACCCAGTTGCAGGAAGTGGGTGCTTTCGGTGCCATTGTGATGAAAGCCTAGGACAGAATAAAACTTACCGGTTCAAATTTAAGCTGGAGAGAGAGATATTTTAATGCATATTCAGATGGCGGCTTATAAAGGGGCCTAATGGTATAAGGCTAGTTATGTCAGATTATTTAAGCCGCCATGCGCGACATATGCAGTAAAGTTATTTAAGCCTCCATGGGCGGTCAGGATTATCAATTGAGCATTTCCTTTAAGCCGGTGATGAGAGTCGCCATGGCTAGGTGGATCTAACCAATACAGGTTTTTGCCTAAGTGTTGCATAAACAAGTTTCACAAACTGCAGCTACTATTTAGGATGAAATGGCTGTTCAGAAAAGAAAATATTCTAGACCTAAAAATGAAGTACAGATGAGTTCAGGAGTTCTAATGAGGCCTTTGTACAAGAAAAAGGGATCTACGAGCATCTGAAATGGATGCGAAACAGCTACCACATGAGTTTCATACTTCTTTAAGATCAAGAGAAGCTACGGTGGAGACACTACGAAGAATCCGTGATGAACAGTGAAGAACACAGAAGAACTCGACAACCCTAATGTGGATCTAAGGTGCGGAAAGGCAAGGACTGACGGACGCAGATCTACTGCGGAGGGTCGCCGCCGCTCTCTGGACTGATTCAGGTCGATGCAGCGGCCAAGGTCGATGGAGACGAGGAGCGCTGCACCGGCGACGGAGCTCGAGCAGCAGTAGGGGGCGAGAGGAAGAAGACGAGGAAAGGGGAGAATGAGCAGAGACCTAGTCGTCCCTATTTATAAGGAAATACTGATAAGTGGGCGCAAAAAACGAGGAGGCCGAAACATGGTTATCCAGCTACTCGGACGCCTCGATTTTCGGGATGGTCATTAAGATAAGGATCCATTGAGATACGTTGGGAAAGACGTGCAGTAAAGACAGATGACGTCATGGCTGGTTATCACGAGTTCAAAGGATGACATCATGGCGGGTTACAAAAATTTCATAAGCAAAGAGCAGAAGATTTTTCTTAACTGTTGAAGATTGACATGAACCAGTTCAAATCAATCTGGGGCCTCATGTTGGGGATATAACTATTAGGTATGACCCGCCCAGGAGGGGCCGGGTTATACCTACAAGTACTCTTGAAGCCCAAGACCAAGGTTGAAGATGGCGGGTCAGTTAAGGGCCCAAAGCCCACAGGCGACTTAAGGCCCGTAGAGATAAACCGCCATATGTACATGACTTGTATTATAAGGCAAGAATAGTTAGAGACCGAGTCGGACACTGTTTATGAGCCGGCAGGGACTCTATGAGCCGCTGGGCGTCGACCTCTGTATATAAAGGGACAACCGACGGCGGTTCGGGGCAAGTAACATCAGATCAAGAGCTAGGTCTAGCGACTCCGCTCCCTAGTAATCGAGTCATAAGCAATCCCACTCAAAACTAGATCATAGGCTTTTACCTTCACTGTAAGGGGCCGAACCAGTATAAACCCACTGTCCTTTGTCCCGATTAACCCCTTTAAGCTTCCTAGTTGCGATGGATCCACGACTAAGTCCTTTCACTAGGACATCTGACGTGGCAATTCC
Source organism: Triticum dicoccoides (assembly GCF_002162155.2). Lineage (NCBI taxonomy): Eukaryota > Viridiplantae > Streptophyta > Magnoliopsida > Poales > Poaceae > Triticum > Triticum dicoccoides. The sequence goes on from NC_041393.1 coordinate 163,127,022, forward strand.
ACAACACCTTTAGCGATCAACTGAAGCAGCTAGTCGAGCTGCATAAGGCGGCCGAACTAGCCATGAAGGATTTGATAATCCGGCTATGGCCTGCCGAAGCCATGCCTAGCAGCTACTTCGGACTCGTGAAGCGGCTTGTCAGCGCCTGCCCTCGGCTTGAAGCCATTAAGCGTTCGGTCTATATCGAAGGTGTGTGGATAGCCTTTGCCCATGCTAAGATGCATTGGGCGAAGATGGACGCCATGAAGCTGATGACCGAGGGGCCGCCTGAGGGCAAGGAGCACCGCCGACCCGAACTGTACTTTGACAGTGTCCTGGAGGGATCCCGCCTAGTGGCGGAGCAATGTGCTAAGGATATCATATTCCCATGAATACATTCATGTTATCCTGTCCTGTAATATGAAACAAGATCGTTATGTAATCTAATGTTTGTTTGTTTAAAATTTTACCTCCAGTGTGGCCGTTTGTGAAATCTGAGAGTTGGCCAGTCGTCGGCTTCTGCCCCCACGTAGATAGTACGGGGGTGTTCGGGATAAATCTAAACACTCTTTACTCCACATTTTGGACCTTAAAGGTGGTGTTTAGCGCAACGAACAAGGCAATCGGACTATACGGCTTTATCACCCTCACTTAGCCATAGGAGTTTGCAATGAAAATTTTGGCGTGGCCCCTGGTATTCAGAAGGCCAAACTGGGGGCGCTATACACGCCTAATCAGATGAAAACCGATTCCTCGCATAATGCGGAAAAAATCTCAAAGGATTTGAAACCTCTCGAACAGCTGACTAGCTCTCGCCGCATCATGACAGTCAGTTTTCGGCTTTCTCTACTGAGGTGCTCGTCCGGAAGAACCGGCACACGATCGCACTAGTTCTCCCTTTACTAGCCTAGCCGATATAGCGGAACGTAAGGTAGTAAGCACAGGAGCCGGGCAACCCAACTATTGACCAAAGACATGATTCAGAGCCGATGCATATAATGCTATAAGTTCGGGGTGCCGAACTGTACTGTAAAAGTGTTCGGACTTTATTGCCGTATTGTGGGGTATGATGAAGCGCCTGGCGAAGTAATGCCTACCAAAGTGTACGGGTGCAATTGATAAAAAGTACAAAGACAAGGAAAAAAATCAAGTAATAAGCTGACGCCGCAAATATTGAGCCGTAAATTATTTTCATTGTAATTTGATTAATACGTCAAGACGTACTTGTACAAGTAATGCAATAAGCAAGTAAGGCTATTTGACATGCCATGACCAAGGGCGAGCTGTGTGCGGGTATTCAAAACAGGTATAACGATCGTTAGCAGACACCACCTGGGGGTTCCCTTGTACGTCAAAGCTCCTTGCCTTCCTTGTGTATCCATCCCGTGATAGGTCCGACGATCAGGTTATCAGAAAAGCCTCAAGAAGAGGAAAACCTGAAATTAAAGAAGAAAAAGTGAAGGTATACGGATCCAGGGCGGTTGAACCGCATTATGAATCACGGTCTAGTTGTGCCTCCGTCCATGCCCATGGTATTTTAAGTGCGTAGTTATGTACGCGCGACACAAATGTCACCGCTTGATTAGGACTGGGACGGAGGCCGAATTGCTAGTTATGCTCTGGACGAGCTGGACTGTGCTGCTGCAGAGTAGTTCAGACTCGCTTGACAGTGTCTAGGAGCTTTACTGCCGAATTGAGGTTCTGCCTAAAAAGGCTGCACTGTACTTCTGCTGCAAGGGCTGCGGTGTGCTCCTCAGTACGGAGGGAGCATTCCATATTTCCGTTGACCATTATGACACCGCGTGGTCCGGGCATCTTGAGCTTGGGGTAGGCGTAGTGCGGGCCCGCATTGAATCGAGTGAATGCGGTTCGTCTCAGCAGTGCATGATAGCCACTACAGAAGGGGACGATATCGAAGATCAACTCTTTGCTCCGGAAATTGTCCGGGGATCCGAAGACCACTTCTAGTGTGATTGATCCCGTACAACAGGCCTCTACAACTGGTATGACACCTTTAAAGGTGGTTTTTGTGGGCTTGATCCTTGAGAGATCGATACCCATTTTGCGCACTGTATCCTAATAGAGCAGGTCCAGATTGCTGTCACCATCCATGAGGACTCGCGTAAGGTGGAATCCGTCAATAATTGGGTCAAGGACCAGTGCGGCTGAACCGCCATGACGGATACTGGTCGGGTGGTCCCTGCGATCGAAGGTGATCGAACAGGACGACCATGGGTTGAACTTTGGGGGGACTGGCTCCATCACGTAGATGTCCCTGAGTGCACGCTTGCGCTCCCACTTGGGGATATGGGTGGCGTATATCATGTTTACCATTTTAACTTGAGGGGGAAACTTCTTCTGCCCCCCTGTGTTCGGTGGCCGGGGCTCCTCGTCATCGTCATCGCTTTGCAACTCCTTTTCTTTATTCTCAGCATTTAACTTGCCGACCTGATTGAAGACCCAACATTCCCTGTTGGTATGATTGGCTGGTTTATCAGGAGTGTCATGGATTTGGCATGGTCGATCTAGTATGCGGTCCAAACTAGACGGGCCGGATTATTTCTCTTAAATGGCTTCTTTCGTTAACCGGACTTAGAGCCACTGAATCCAGCGTTGACCGTCGTGTCTTCGGTGTTGTCACTGTTGTTTCGACGCTTATGTCTATTGCGTCGGGGCTTGCCGTTGCTATTTCTGGCTTCAGAAGTGCCAGGTTCGCTTGTATTGTTATTGCTACGGGCTAGCCAGCTATCTTCGCCCGCACAAAAGCGGGTCATGAGTGCCGTAAGGGCTGACATGGACTTCGGTTTTTCCTGGCCGAGGTGTCTGGCCATCCATTTGTCGCGGATGCTGTGTTTAAAGGCCGTTAGGGCTTCGACGTCCGGACAGTCGATGATCTAATTCTTTTTAGTTAAGAACCTAGTCCAGAATTTCCTGGCTGACTCTTCGGGCTGTTGGATTATGTGATTTAGGTTATCGGCATCCGGAGGTCAGATATATGTGCCTTGGAAGTTGTCGAGGAAGGCATCCTCCAAGTCCTTCCAGCTGCCAATGGAGTTTTCGGGCAGACTGTTCAACTAGTACCTAGCTGGTCCCTTGAGTTTGAGCGGGAGGTATTTGATGGTGTGAAGATCATCACAGCGGGCCATATGAATATGGAGAAGAAAGTCCTCAATCCATACCACAGGGTCTGTTGTGCCATCATATGATTCGATGTTCATGGGTTTAAACCCTTTTGGGAAATCGTGTCCCATTACTTTGTCAGTGAAGCAAAGGGCGTGTGCGGCCCCTCTATATCGGGCCAAGTCGTGACATAGCTCGGATGGAGTTCATCTGCGGTTTTCGGCCCGGACGTGGTTATGTTTGTCACGTTCAGCCGGATGGCCATCGGCGTGCATCGAGGCACACCCCCGTGATCCATAGATTGATCTTGTATGACCAGCTCTGTTTTCTAAGTCATGCCGTAGGTCATGTGTATATCCCCGAGCTGTTGCATTTCTGTTTGTTCGGCGAGGTAGTGCGGGCTGGTGTTCGGCTCGAGGTGCCGCTTTGTCCTGGCCACGTGGTGGTCGGTCAGCCGCATTGTACCTTGGTAGGACGGGCTCCAGCGCCTCGTCGTCGAACTGTGGTAACAGTTTGCACTTCAGGTAGCTTTTGGTTGGGCGCTCGAGGCCATATTCCTCGGCTGCCAGGACATCAGTCCATCTTTCATTGAGCAGATCTTGATCAGCTTGAAGCTACTGCTGCTTCTGTTTCAGGCTCCTTGCAGTGGCTATTAGCTGGCACTTCAAGCACTCCTGCTCGACGGGCTCCTCATACACGATAAAGTCTTCGTCGCCGAGGCTCACCTCATCCTCGGAGAGCGGAAGGTAATTGATGTCCTCCACATCTTCATTCGTGGCCTGTTCATCAGGGCTAGCTTCCATCTTCCCGTTCCTCCTGTTCGAAGGTTGGCTCTACGGGGTCTTCATTGTCTTCAGCATCGTCCGGAGTGTTATTTTCTCGTGTGATGGTGTTGCTGTTTTTGCTACAGCATGGCTTAGAGCGGCGCCGCTGACGTCTGTGCTTTTGTTGTGTCTCAGGAGGTTTATCCTTGACTGGAGTTTCATCATCACCGTTGTTTTCTTTGGGTGTATCCACAATGTATATGTCATACGAGGAGGTGGCTGTCCAACGCCCTGTAGGCGGTGGTTCCTACTCCTCTCCGGCATCGTCGTCCATACCGTTGATGTCTTCAGAGTCCTAATCAAGCATGTGGTTTAAGTCATCGATAGTGGCTATAAAGTGGGTGGTGGGTGGGAAACGAAGTTCTTCGTCGTCCGCTTCCCATTCGAACCGGACATAGTTCGTTCGGGAGTCCCCCAACAAGGAGAGGAATTTTAATGGGTTTAACACATCGCCAAAAGGCGAGTGCTGGAAGAACTATGCGGAGATGAACTCCAAGACCTGCGCCCAATCAGGTTCGATGGATGCGGATGCATGTGGTCTGGAACCCATGGCCGGAGACGAGTCCGAGGTTCCAGTAACACAGACCCAGCTCGATGTTAGGTCTGTGTGCGGCTCAAGCGCCGCTGAGTCTACGGCCTCCATGGCAGGGTTAAGCTTACCATCTTCAGATGACGCAGTCCACTCCGGCTCTAGGGCAAGGGCGGTCACAGGTGCTATCACCTATGCGCGGCCAGATGACAGATCTAGGTCATGTTCATCATGGTGGCTGGGGACGGCCGTTATGGGCTCGAATCCATCGAGGATCAAGTCTCCGTAGATATTGGCCACAAAATTCAGGCTTCCAAATCTGACGTGATGGCCAGGGGTGTAGCTGTCGATCTGCTCTAGATGGCCAAATGAGTTGGTCCGCAGTGTGAAGCCGCCGAATACGAAGATTTGTCCGGGGAGGAAGATCTCCCCATGGACTGCATTGTTGTAGATGATTGATGGAGCCATCAAGCCTATCTTCGGCATCACAGCGGAACTCTCAATGAAAGAACCAATGTCGGTCTCAAAACCGGCGGATCTCGGGTAGGGGGTCCCGAACTATGCGTCTAAGGCTAATGGTAACAGGAGGCGGGGGACACAATGTTTACCCAGGTTCGGGCCCTCTCTATGGAGGTAATACCCTACTTCCTGCTTGATTGATCTTGATGAATATGAGTATTACAAGAGTTGATCTACCACGAGATCGTAATGGCTAAACCCTAGAAGCCTAGCCTATGAGATTATGATTGTTGTGGATAAACCCTAGAAGTCTAAACCCTCCGGTTTATATAGACACCGGAGGGGGCTAGGGTTACACAAAGTCGGTTACAAAGAAAGGAATCTGCATATAGGAATCACCGAGCTTGCCTTCCATGCAAAGGAGAGTCCCATCCGGACACAGGACGAAGTCTTCTATCTTGTATCTTCATAGTCCAATATTCCGGCCAAAGTATATAGTCCGGCTGTCCGAGGACCCCTTAATCCAGGACTCCCTCACTAACCAAGAGCCCAAATTACCTTGTATTCTCCTTTGTATTAAATTGCAGATTCTAGCTTAGTCCAATGCACATGCATTATTATTATTATCGACACCGTTCGGTCATGCAAGTGAAAGGCAGTAATGATGATATATGATGGACTGATTGAGATGAGAGAAGCTGGTTTGAACTCGACCTATCTTGTTTTGTAAATATGATTAGTCCACCATTCCTGATTCAGCCTATTATGGATGAAACATGTTTGCAATGACAATTAGAGATTGTAGTTGCTCATGCCATGCTTAATTAACTAGGAGTTTATAATGGTTTACCTTGCGTGTCAACATGCTATTAAGATGGTTGTGATGTGGTATGATAGGGTGGTATCCTCCTTTGAATGATTTGAGTGGCTTGACTTCGCACATGTTCACGCATGTAGTTGAAACAAAATCAACATAGCCTCTACGATATTTATGTTCATGGTGATTTATATCCTACTCATGCTGGCACTCATTGTTGATTAATCTTAATGCATGTTCATGACTATTGTCGCTCTCTAGTTGATCGCTTCCCAGTCTCTTTCTAGCCTTCACTTGTACTAAGCGGAAATACTGCTTGTGCATCCACTTCCATAAACCTCAAAGTTATGACATATGAGTCCACCGTACCTTCCTATATACGGTATCTACCCGCCGTTCCAAGTAAATTTGTATGTGCCAAACTCTAAACCTTCAAATGAAATTCTATTTTGTATGCTCGAATAGCTCATGTATCAACAAGGGCTGTCTATATCTTCCATGCTAGGTGGGTTATTCTCATGATGAGTGGACTCCGCTCATCATTCACGAGAAAATGGCTGGTAACCGGGATGCCCAGTCCCATGCTCAAATCAAATCGAAATAAATGCAAACAAAACTCCCCCGGGATTGTTGTTAGTTGGATGGCACTCGTTGTTTCGGACAAGCATGGATTGATGTTTGTTGGTGGTGGGGGAGTATAAACTTTACCATTCTGTTTGGGAACCGCCTATAATGTGTGTAGCATGGAAGATATCGAGATCTCTTTGTTGTTATGTTGACCATGAAAGTATACCGCTCAAAATATTATTTATCTCTGTTTCAAAACTCGAGCTCTAGCACCTCTGCAAATCCCTACTTCCCTCTATGAAGGGCCTATCTATTTAATTTTATGTTGAGTCATCATCCTCTTATTAAAAAGCACCAGTTGGAGAGCACCACTGTCATTTGCATGCATTGCTATTAATTTACATTGAGTATGATTGTGACTGGATCTCTTTTACCATGAATTACAATGTCTAGTCAGTCCTTGATCTTCAGGGGTGCTTTGCATTTATGTTTTGCGGTCTCAGAAAGGGCTAGTGAGATACCATCTTGTTATATCATATTATGATTGTTTTAAGAAAGTGTTTTCATCCGAGATTTATTATTATTTCTCGCTAGTTGATTATGCCATTGATATAAGTAAACATGAGACCTAAATGTTATTGTGAATATGGTTAGTTCATAATCTTTGCTGAAAACTTGAATGCTGGCTTTACATATTTGCAACAACAAGATCAAACAGAGTTTGTAAAAGTTTTTCTTTATCACTTTTCCAAACACTTTTGCCCTTGTTTTGGACTCTAACTTGCATGATTTGAATGGAACTAACCCGGACTGATGCTGTTTTCAGAAGAACTGCCACGGTGTTATTTTTGTGCAGAAATAAAAGTTCTCAGAATGACCTAAAAATCCATCGAGCAACTTTTTGGAATTAATAAAAATTACTGGTGAAAGAATCAGCATCAGGGGGCCCACACCCTATCCACGAGGGTGCAGGGCCCCCCTTAGGGCGCGCTGCAGCCTCGTGGGCCCCCTGGGACTCCATCGACCTCAACCCCAACTCCATATATTCACTTTCGGGGAGAAAAAAATCAGAGAGAGGGATTCATCGCGTTTTACGACACGGAGCCGCCGCCAAGCCCCGTTCTTCCTCAGGAGGGCTGATCTGGAGTCCGTTCGGGGCTCCGGAGAGGGGAATCCGTCGCCATCGTCATCATAAACCATCCTCCATCACCAATTTCATGATGCTCACCGCCATGCGTGAGTAATCGCATCAAAGGCTGGCTGGACGGTGATGGGTTGGATGAGATTTACCATGTAATCGAGTTAGTTTTGTTAGGGTTTGATCCCTAGTATCCATTTTGTTCTAAGATTGATGTTGTATGACTTTACTATGCTTAATGCTTGTCACTAGGGTCTGAGTGCCATGATTTCATATCCGAACCTATTATGTTTTCATGAATATATGTGAGTTCTTGATCCTATCTTGCAATTCAATAGTCACCTACTATATGTTATGATCCGGCAACCCCGAAGTGACAATAATCGGGACTACTCCCGGTGATGACCATAGTTTGAGGAGTTCATGTATTCACTAAGTGTTAATGCTTTGGTTCGGTACTCTATTAAAAGGAGGCCTTAATATCCCTTAGTTTCCAATAGGACCCCGCTACCACGGGAGGGTTGGACAAAAGATGTTATGCAAGTTCTTTTCCATAAGCACATACGACTATATTTGGAATACATGCCTACATTACATTGATGAACTGGAGCTTGTTCTGTGTCACCCTATGTTATAACTGTTGCATGAGGAATCACATCCTACATAATTATCCATCACTGATCCATTGCCTACGAGCTTTTCACATATTGATATTTGCTAAGTTATTTCTCCGTTGCCACTGTTACGATTACTAAAAAACTGCTATTGTTACTTTTGCCACCGTTACCGTTACTTCCATACTACTTTGCTACTAAATACTTTGCTACAGATATTAAGTCTTTTAGGTGTTGTTGAATTGACAACTCAGGTGCTAATACTTGAGAATATTCTTTGGCTCCCCTTGTGTCGAATCAATAAATTTGGGTTGAATACTCTACCCTCGAAAACTGTTGCGATCCCCTATACTTGTGGGTTATTAGAGGCCCTCCCGCACCGCCGCTGGGAAAGAGAATGGCTGCACCGGTAGTGGATTCCCTCCCTAGCCGACGGTGATAGTGTTAGGCCTCCTTCCCTTCCCGGCAGACGGATCCTGCTGGCTCTTTGACCAGTAGTGAGGGGAGAGAGAGAGAGAGAGAGGGGCCAATGAAGTCTTGTTTAGATCTGGAGAGGGTGAGAGAGTGTGAAGGGAGCAACTACAAGTGCTGAGGCTCCAGCGTGTGTATATATAATGGAGAGGGAGTGTGAAGACACAATAACAAAAAATACACTTCTGTGATGATACATGTTTGTCACAGTAGGTCGCGTTTTTTGTCATGCATGTACATCCATGACGATTTTATGATAGAATCAAGATAGTCATACCTGTGCTGTCGTAGAAGTGTTCCATGACATTACCAAAATTATCATCACGGAAGTGTCCACTTCCATGACGATAAATCGCGCATCATAGAAGTGCTTTCGTCAAGGGTGACCGACATGTGACATCCACCGTAACGGAACACCGTTAAGCTATCGGGTCGGGCTTTGGATCCGATAACCCGCTAACAGCCCAGACCAATGGGAAATTTGCACGTGTAAAATTCTTATTGGCCGGATGAAACACGTGTCAGCTCGTCAGTGGGTCAGATAGGCGCCTATGATATGTCGATATGTGTGACGGCCCACCACTGGCCCAGTTAGCTTACAAAGCCGGCTCGTTTGACTTGGCCAAAAGTTAACGGGCTGGCCCATGAAAAGCTTGTTAATGGTCTCTTCGCAAATAGCCCATTTTACGGCCCAGTAACTCACGACCCGTTAGGCCCTAAAGGAAATCGGCCCAACAACGTCATGTGGGCCGTCAAATATAACACCAGCCCATTTCAATTTCGGCCCATGTATGGCCCATGATGTCTTTCGGCCCATACGAGGCCTTTGTATCTTTAGGCCCTTTAGAGGCCCACGGTGACTCTAGCCCATAATGAACAGTAAATTTCTTTGTACCCGTTAACGACCCGTGATTCACACGGGCCGTTTCCAGCCCGTGTTAGCTTTCGGCCTATTGACGGCCCAAACGTTCTTGGGCTCCTTTTCGGCCCTCGATTACTTCTGGCCCGTTACTGGCATGTTCCCCTAATGGGCCAAATTCAGCCCCTGGCAAGAGTTGGCCCGTTTCTGGCATGTTAACCCATTGCGCCGTTTCCAGCCCGTCCTATATTCCGGCCCATTAACGACCCGTTATGCCTGTGACAGAATTAAGCCTTTGTTGTCCTCCGTCCTGTTAACGGCCCATTATCGTGCTTGGCCGATACCAATTACGCCCGTTTATGGCCCATGTAGACCTATTTATCCAACGGCACGAGGCCCACCGATTCTACGGCCCTGTTGGAGGCCCATTTATAGATCGCCCATAGGAGACCCATGGATCCTATAGCCTGTAGCAGGGTCAAGGTTACCATGGTCCGTATATGGCCCATGGTTGTTGCGGCCACTAGCAAACCAGGGAAAAAGAAGACTAGGAAATAAATAAGGCCGAAACTAACGCTAGGCTATTAAGGCGATTACACAGATTACATCCACTCGACATCAAAGATCGCCACCAGTACAAATATAGGGAACACCAACACTATACAAAAATGGCTTGCTGTTTTCTTCGGTCGGTGGCTGCATGTTAAGAACAAATTTTGTATCGCACCAAAACAAATTACAACTATAAAACAAAAGGAAGGTTGACATAAAAGTTAACAGTCTAGCAGATAAATGCGCCACCAGAAGTTCAGAATCCTAGTTCATTTGACCTAACTGTTACGTTTTCATGTTGTATTGTCCGATGGAGCACCATAACCTTCGCCTTCATTTCTCCTAGGCTCCTGAACAACATAGCAAATGTCTGATAGTCTGGTTTCAAAACCATGCATATCTTGACGACATCGAACAATGTCTCTCCTTGTTTCACAAAGGGTCTCTATTAGGGAGTGGACTTGTGTCTGGAGCGCAGATACAACATTGTTTTGAGCTTGCATATCTTGATCATGAGGCATTTTGGACAAGATTGCCTTAACAACCAACCCAGTATTACGCAGGAACCTGCTTTTGGCACTGTTAGTGGACAGGTACTGACCCACTGCAGCAAGAGCTGACATTGCGGTTATAGTTGCCTCGCCACCTTCAGAAGGTGGCGGTTCCACCATTTTTTCCATAGCTCGCTGAAAATCTGAATTTTTACATTAGTAGTACCAGAACAGAAGATATTAAGGAGGCAGCAAAACCAAACAAAATAGCTTTGGTCTATATACAGAACTTATTCTGGTGAACCCTTGTAAAATATTAGTTGTATTTTATTGCAAAGTACATAATAAAACAAGGTTCCAAACATATGACCATGTACCATCGCTGATGTATTGTCTATTTCTTCACATTGTATTGAGGGCTAAGGATAAAGAGACGAAGTTTATAATATGGTAAGCATAGTATGAAATCATTCATATCACAAAACAACTGAGAACAGACAAACAGGCAATTGTAACGTTGTGTGGGCAAGTCCAGCACGGAACTAGATTACAGGTCAAGATCAAAGGAACATCACTCCTCTCTTTTAAACCTTGTAAGGTGCAATGATATGCTACGACGATTGTGTATAAAATTGAAAAGAGTAATAGACATTGGCTGCAAACCATGCAGTTCAAGGCACAAGTCAGAGTAAGTAGTAGTTAAAAGGCATGAGGATTAAGGACTTACAACAGCGGCTTTGACTAGTGTAGTCATGCCCTTCTTCTTGTTGGTGTGATAGTCCTTGAAGATTTCCATAGCATTTGGTTCAGGTACTTTTTGGTCCTTGCGGGCTTTCCTCTACATTTGGAACAAGTCAATATAGATCTGATAATATGGTACAGCGAAAAGAGTGAAACAACAGCTAATTGAAAGAGCCTCGCAGTGTGCAATATAGCTACGAGATCCTGTCGTTTGTCGGAATTTCACTTTCATACGGTTGGCCTTGTTCTTTGAACAGTTCACCTACGAGAAGATAGATTTGTGTGGCACATGCGTAAATAGGACTTCCACATGTGATCTGGTCACATATATATAATGTACCTGATACTTCGGATCAGACCAGTGTTTAACGAGGCCCCTCCAGTCTTCATCCGATATATTTTCCACTGGAGATGTTTCGGAAAGTTCACTGTTAGCCTTGCCTTCAAAGTGAGTTTTCCTCAAGTTATACCAATACTGTCGCAGAGCAGACTTGAAAACATGGGTGCAAGCTTGTCTGGTTGCATCATATTGGCTATCCAACTTGAACCTCATCTGTTGAAAATTACGCGAGTCTCGTTATCAGCAACCTAGAAAGTGTGGGACAGAGCAAGATGCTATTACTAGTTTCCATACATAACCATACTTACAGATAAATGGTCAAGGAAGGTGTTGAACTGGGTTTCGTCTTTGTCATTCCTGTACTGAATCCATGTTGGGAGGATACGTACATGACACCTAACGGAAACCGCTGCCTCTGATACTAACTTGGCTGACTCTGTAGCATCACGTGGCCTTTTTAAACCTGCCTCAAAACGGATCTCCATTCTTCCTCCTCTAGATTTAGTTAAACTATCGAGCATTATCCCTGATGTTTGTTTCCTCTTGCGCCTAGGTGCTAGTCCAACAACGAACATAGGAAGTGTTAGTGTACATCAAACTGTGAGACTACATATAAAGAAGCATGCAACTGTACCTTGACTCCAACAACTACCTTCTTGCTGTTGAAGCTTACAAGGTTCATCTGATCTTGCCAACTCGTCTTGTGTCAAGAGTGCTTGGGAAGTAGTGTCAGGTGGCAAGGGAGCTTGGGAACGTGCTGCTAGCTCAGTTGACGCACGAGTAACTCATGCGGCTGGTAGTACTGTGGAAGGTGTTGCGAGAACTAGGGTTGTCTCTGCTTGTTTGGTGGAAGCTATTTATTTCTGTTTGGCTTTTTCTGCAGCTCGTGTAGCATGGGATACCCTGTTTGTAGAATTTTCCGCTGGACTTTGACCTTCTATTGCACCATCGATACCAGCAGAATCTGCAGGATTCTTCCGCTTCCCATTCCCTGCCATTCTGTGTTTGTTCCTCTTTCTCTGTGCCATGTTAAGTCAAGCCGACAAGAAAAACGAATAAAATTTTAGTTCTTCAGAGAAAATTGATGCGTGATACAGATGAACTGAACTTTGATGTTAGACAACCACATGATAGGAGGACGTAATATGTACGAAAAACAGCACGAAAGAGATAACCAGAACTATGATGTGTAAACTAAGCATAAGACATTTCACTAAATTAGAAGCAATGCAATGGAAGGTAGACACCATATGAAAGATGCTACAAATATCACTCTGCCAAGTTAACAGTGTCTCATCATAAATGGTGTTTAAACAAATGTGAAGCAGTACAAGAAATAAATCATATGCAAGATGCAAACAACATCACATTACCAAGTTAGAGGTCTCTCGTCATTAGTGCCATTGCATATTCATGGCATTGCATATGCACAGCTTATGATGTGTAAACTAAGGAGAAGGCATTTCAACAAATTAGAAGCAATGAAAGCTAGACACCATATGAAAGATGCAACGAATATCACTCTACCAAGTTAAAACTGTCTCGTCATAAGTGCCATTTCAACAAATTAGTAGTACAAGCTAGAAAAGAATGTGAGATGTAACCTATATCACACTCCGAAGTCAAACGTGTCTTATGATAAGTGATTGTTGCAGGTTATACAACAATAGTAATTTGACGTAAGGACATGGTGTGATAGACAGATATTGTATGTTCTAGAAACATGAACATGTGTCTTATTCAAGTATAATGTGTAAAGTAAGCAGATGGAATTCAACAAAATTAGAAGCAATACAAGCTTGACATCACACATAACATGCAACCACATCTAACAGTGCCAAGTTAGATGGAGCACCGGTGATGGTGCACTAGGGGAGACATGATCATCATAAACACAGCTACGTTGAGTGTCTATGCATGTGTTTTCTTGGAAATCATCTTTGGGGGATGGAGGAGTAGAAACTGTAGAGGCCCTCCATTTGGAAGGAGCACCTTTATCGCTGCCTTGCTAACTTCCTTTCGCTTTATTGATTTTGAATTGTCAAGTAAAACCGACAAGAAAAAGAAATAAAAATCTCTCTTCAGAACTCATTCATGCATGATACTAACAATCACTACTTTGATGTAAGGCAAACACATGATACTAGGATGGAATATGTACGAAAAATAGGATGGCATGGCATGTTCACAACTGTTTGTGTAAACTAAGCAAAAATCATTCCAACAAATAAGAAGCAATGCAAGCTAGACACCACATGAAAGATACAACCAATATGACCCTGCCAAGTTAAAAGCGTCCCATCATAAATGGAATTTCAACTAATTAGAAGGAGCGCATGCTATAAATCATATGAAAGATGCAACTAATATCGCACTGCATATACTAAAGATGTCTCGTCATATTGATTGATGCGGGATACAAAAAAACAATAGTTTTATGTAAGGACATGCTTAATAGACGGATGTACTATGTACTAAATACAGGAAGGCATGTTACATTAACACGTATAATGTATAAGCTAAGTAGAATAACACATGCAGTTTAACCAGATTGGAAGAATTACAATCTTGACACCATATGCAACATGCAACCACATATCATGCCACCAAGTTAGAGCAAGCACCTGCGATGCTAGCATAGGGGAAATGCGGCAATCAACTACACAGCTACGTTCACTATCTTCACTAGCCTTGCTGTTTCTCGAGAATCATGTCGGGAGGCGGACACTGCATTCTTTAAATGAGGAGTAGTCCACTTGCCTGACTGCCTCATCGTAAGTGATTGATGAGGGATACACAAGTGTTGGAAATATGCCCTAGAGGCAATAACAAAATGGTTATTATTATATTTCCTTGTTCATGATAATTGTCTATTGTTCATGCTATAATTGTGTTATCCGGAAATTGTAATACATCTATGAATATATAGAGCACAACACGTCCCTAGTGAGCCTCTAGTTGACTAGCTCGTTGATCAACAGATAGTCATGGTTTCCTGACTATGGACATTGGATGTCATTGATAACGGGATCACATCATTAGGAGAATGATGTGATGGACAAGACCCAATCCTAAGCATAGCACAATAACGTGTAGTTCGTTTTGCTAGAGCTTTTCCAAATGTCAGGTATCATTTCCTTAGACCATGAGATTGTGCAACTCCTGGATACCGTAGGAGTGCTTTGGGTGTGCCAAACGTCACAACGTAACTGGGTGACTATAAAGGTGCTCTACGGGTATCTCCGAAAGTGTCTGTTGGGTTGGCACGAATCGATACTAGGATTTGTCACTCCGTATGACGGAGAGGTATCTCTAGGCCCACTCGGTAATGCATCATCATAATGAGCTCAATGTGACCAAGTGTCTGGTCACGGGATCATGCATTACGGTACGGGTAAAGTGACTTGCCAGTAACGAGATTAAACGAGCTATTGGGATACCGACGATCGAATCTCGGGCAAGTAATGTACCGATTGACAAAGGGAATTGTATACGGGATTGATTGAATCCTCGACATCGTGGTTCATCCGATGAGATCATCGAGGAGCATGTGGGAGACAACATGGGTATCCAGATCCCGCTGTTGGTTATTGACCGGAGAGTCGTCTCGGTCATGTCTGCATGTCTCCCGAACCCGTAGGGTCTACACACTTAAGGTTCGGTGACGCTAGGGTTGTTGAGATATTAGTATGCGGTAACCCAAAAATTGTTCGGAGTCCCGGATGAGATCCCGGATGTCACGAGAAGTTCCGGAATGATCCGGAGGTGAAGATTTATATATAGGAAGTCCAGTTTCGGCCATCGGGAAAGGTTCGGGGGTCACCGGTATTGTACCGGGACCACCGGAAGGGTCTCGGGGGTCCATCGGGTGCGGCCACCTATCCCGGAGGGCCCCATGGTCTGAAGTGGGAGGGGAACCAGCCCCTGGTGGGCTGGTGCGCCCCCCTTGGGCCTCCCCCTGCGCCTAGGGTTGGAAACCCTAGGGGTGGGGGGCGCCCCACTTGGCTTGGGGGGCAAGCCACCCCCTTGGCCGCCGCCCCCCCATATAGATGGGATCTAGAGGGGATGGCACTCCCCACTGGACCCCTATATAAAGAGGGGGGAGGGAGGGCTGTTTACCCTAGCCCCTGGCGCCTCCCTCTCCCTCCCGTGACACCTCTCCCTCTCGCTGTGCTTGGCGAAGCCCTGCCGAGATCGCTGCTGCATCCACCACCACGCCGTCGTGCTGCTGGATCTCCATCAACTTCTCCTTTCCCCTTGCTGGATCAAGAAGGAGGAGACGTCTTCCCAACCGTACGTGTGTTGAACGCGGAGGTGCCATCCGTTCGGCGCTAGGATCTCCGGTGATTTGGATCACGACGAGTACGACTCCCTCAACCCCGTTCTCTTGAACGCTTCCGCGCGCGATCTACAAGGGTATGTAGATGCACTCCTCTCTCTCGTTGCTAGATGACTCCATAGATTGATCTTGGTGAAGCGTAGAAATTTTTTATTTTCTGCAACGTTCCCCAACAACAAGAACATTAGTTTGATGTAAGAACATGGTTAATACATAGATGTACCAGTATGTACCAAAAACAGAAAGGCATGTCATATTCAAAGGTATAATGTGTAAGCTAAGTAGATGCAATTTAACCAAATTGGAAGCAATACAAGCTAGACATCTGGCTGGAGTGGTGAGCATGATCATCTAGGACCTGAGAGCCTAGTGGGAGGCGGGGTGCTTCGCCACCATCGCGGCTTTTTAGTTAGCTTCCAGGTGATGCTTGTCTTTGTTGGGCTTGTCACTGGCTCAGCCAGTGCCCTGACTAGCTATTTGTCTTATGGTGCTCACGGGATGGTGGTTCATGTAAAAATATCTTTCCTTATCTTAATAAAGACTGACTTCATCCTTTCGAATACAAGTGTCGGCATTCTGGGAACGGGGGTCCCCAGACTTGCCTGCCTGCGGCCTACGGCGTGGCTAAAGCAGAGGCCCAGTACGGCCCGTCTTCATCAACCCAAGCTCAAGACCCTTGCGGGGGGCCAAGCCTCGCGGGGTGGACGATGAAAGGCTTCCTCAGGGGCGGCCTCACCAGGCAGGCTTGCGAGGAGGCGGAGAGGTCAAGGTAGGGGTACCTCGCAAGGTGCTCGTGATGCAAGCCATGACTATCGAGACCAGGCGGGCTCCAGGCGGGCGCCAGCCTGCGCAGTGTCCTCATTTCCTCTTTGGTGCAAAGGGGGCAAGTGCAGGCGTGGAGTACCGAGGGATCAAGCAAAGGTTACCATTTCAGTGCAACGAGACCAAGACTAGCAGAGCGGCAGGACGGAGGTCACCGTGTAGCCCAAGACGACGTCATCGCCAGTGCCTTTGGCAGCCGAAGACCAACTTTAGTCAGGATAGCTTGTACTAGCTGTTCCCCTTCAAAATGGTCATTGTTGGTTCCCTTCCCGCTCAATATTTGGGAAGAGGACCAGGGCCTCTATAAATAGAGCTAGCCACCACAGTAGAGAGCATCTCATCTAGAGACGATCGAATCCACCCAAGTAGAACAACACATCAGCTCAAGAACACCTCTCGCGTGGTTGTTCTCCCTCTGTACTGTTCATCATCAGCCCCTGAGGCAATCCACCACCACACAAACTAGAGTAGGGTATTACACCACAACAGTGGCCCGAACTAGTATAAACCTTGTGTCCCTTGTGTTGTTCATCGTGTAGCTTAGATTCACGGCGAGGAGTTGGGACGTGGATCGGTAGGAAGTAGATCTTCGCGCGCACCCCAGAGTTCAAACCTTAAGGGTTTTGCCGGAACCCGATATCCGACATTTGGCGTGCCAGGTAGGGGTGCGCAGGAATCTTTCTTCTGCTGTCCCGCATTCCATCAATCGTCGCATCCATGGCAGATGCTCGCCGAGCTCGCGCCGAGCGTCGGGCTGCCCTCGCCGCCCGCGTCGCCTAGACGGCTCCCATCGGTGGGCCTCCCCTTTGTTCTCCATCGCCTGCCGCCAACTCTGCCACCGGCCCGGCAGGGAATGAGCAGCAAGCATCATCGTTGCATCCCTCGGTGTGGCGGGAAGGCCGCACTGCCACTCCGTCACTAACTCCAGCTGGTTCATCGTCTCACGCTCGTCGTGCCCCCTCGGACGCGCAGGCCGCGTCGGTCCTGGCACGTGAGCTCCTGCACTACCACCCCATCGACGACCTCTACAAGGAGTGGCTCGCTTGCATCACCGAGCTCATCAGCGCCGCAGGGGGCTCTCCTGCGTCGTCCCTCTCGCTGCCTCGCCCTCCGTCCTGCATGGGTGATGCAGCTCAGGAGGTGCCTCCGCCACCTCCTCCCCAAGAAGATGCCCTGGCTCCAACGCGCGCGGCCCCTGGACGAGACCCACCGCGTCCAGCGCCCGCGCGACAAGAAAGGAGATGTCAAGAGACCCCTCGGCCTCAAGAAGGCGCTCGCGTGCTCCCCGCTCCAGCGCGTCAAGACCGCATCCCTGCGCCAGCACGTAAAGACCCCGCACTGCCCCTAGCGGCGGCGTGCGGGAATCTCCAAGAGCAAGCCCCGCATCTGCAAAGGGCTCCGGTGGCCACTACAGGCTGCCGCGCCTTCACCACCGAGCTATGCAGTGTCGCTTGGTCGGGCAAGTTCAAGCCGGATCTGCCTCCTCGCTACGACGGCACTACCGACCCCGCGGAGTTCTTGCAGCTCTATGAGGTGGGCATCGAGGCGGACAACGGAGACGAAAAGGTCATAGCGAACTGGTTCCCATGGTGCTCAAGGATGGTGCCCACACCTGGCTCCTGAACCTGCCTCCCGGCTCGATCTCCTCTTGGGACAAGATGCGCACCCGATTCATCGCCAACTTCCAGGGCACTCGCAACCGTCCTCCAGTCGTGGGTGACCTGCGCCGCATCAAGCAGCAACCCAGAGAAACCTTGCAGAAGTATATCTAGCGCTTCAACAACGCTCGCCTCAAGATTCCCAAGGTGACCGAGGAGGCCATCATCTCAGCGTTCTCTGACGGCGTCCATGGCGTCAAGATGAAGGAGGAGCTCGCCATCCACGAGGATCTGTGCACATCTCTGGAGCTGTTCAACCTGGCGACCAAGTGCGCAAGGGCTAAGGAGGGGCGCCTCTCCCTCCTCGAGCTTGCAGCTGCTAACCTAGAAGAGAAGAAAGCCAAGGACAAGGACATGAAGCGCAAAGGAGCAGCTGTGCTCGCAGCAGAACCAAAAACGAAGCACGGCAGGGACCAGCCGGAGTCGTCCAAGGGCAGCCCATACTGCGCCTACCACGACCTCTACACCCACAACACCAACGAATGCCAGGAGCTCAGAGCCGTTTGAGAAGGACACATCGGTCGACGCCCCGAGCGCAACGACCGGGGCTACCACCGAGGAGGAGGAAGAGGTGGAGGATGATGGGGCGACCGAGGCCCTCGCCAGGAGTGGCGTGACTGACCTCGCGAGGAACGCTGGCAGAACCAGCCTCGCGAGGGGGCTTGGAGGGATCAGCCTTGCGAGGATCGCCCGCAGGGCAACGCAGGCCTTCCTCCTCTGCCACCACCGCCAAGAAGGAATGATGACCATCACCAGGACGAGGTGGCTGGGGGCTTCTAGGAGCCACGTGCTATCGCTTGCATCCTGGGCGGTGCCCAGGCCCCAGCCTCTCAGCGCATCTTCAAGCAGTTTGCTCGCGAGGTGAACACAGTATTCCCCAAGCTCGAGGCCACGCGCCCTCTCAGGTGGTCCACGTGCGCTATCACGTTTAGCTTAGCGGATCAGCTCAAGTGTGCGGCTACAGCTAGCGTCCTCCCAATGCTTTGTTCCCCAGTCATCAGCAATGTGCAAGTTACCAGGACCCTCATCGATGGCAGCGCAGGGATCAACATTCTGTCCGTCGAGACATTCAACAATCTCGAAGTGCCATATGATTAGCTTCAGCCAACCAAGCCTTTCTCAAGAGTCACTGACGGCTCCACCACTCTGATAGGGCAGGTTCGCCACCCTGTCACCTTCGGGCAGCGCAAGAATTACCGTACCGAGCTCATCGACTTCGACGTTGCCCACATTCGCCTGCCATACAATGCCATCCTTGGTTATCCAGCGCTGGCCAAGTTCATGGCAGTGACTCACCATGGTTACAATGTCCTCAAGATGCCGGGAAGCGGTGGAGTCATCACAGTCCCTGAGGGAGTCCCGGACTAGGGGGTGTCCGGATAGCCGAACTATCATCATCGGCCGGACTCCAAGACTATGAAGATACAAGATTGAAGACTTCGTCCCGTGTCCGGATGGGACTTTCCTTGGCGTGGAAGGCAAGCTTGGCGATACGGATATGTAGATCTCCTACCATTGTAACCGACTCTATGTAACCCTAGCCCTCTCCGGTGTCTATATAAACCGGATGGTTTTAGTCCATAGGACGAACAACAAGCATACCATAGGCTAGCTTCTAGGGTTTAGCCTCCTTGATATCATGGTAGATCTACTCTTGTAATACCCACATCATCAATATTAATCAAGCAGGACGTAGGGTTTACCTCCATTGAGAGGGCCCAAACCTGGGTAAAACATCGTGTGTCAGGACCCCGACTCTATGCCACATAGGTCTAGCATGTAACACCTCATATCACTTTGCGGCCTCACGCACGGTATTCCCACGGGTGTCGTCTTACCTTTGCCCGGGACCGTTTGCGCCTTTTGGCACACGTATATGATAGTGTCGCTAGCATCCATATGATAAGGAGCCCGGGCTGACATGGCTAGTCGTAAACCCAAAGTGGCACAGACTTACAGGGACAGGCATCCATGACCCAGCAACGAACGTGTCGGTCATCAGCAAGTGGGTCCGGGCTGTAGCACTGGGCTAGCAGGACTCCGGTAAACCGGGCTGTAGCGGGCTAACAGGACTCCGGTACTCAATGCGTGACATTTCCCCGAAGGGACAGACACAGGAACAAAGAAGGACACATGCCGGCCAGCCTAAGTGTTCCAGAGCAGTAGCAAGCTACCATGGCTCAGTGGTAACACTAGGAGACATTTCCCGGTAAGAGAGGCTACTAAAGATAAACAACTAGATAGTCAGATCCCACACATACCAAGCATTTCAATCATACACACAATATGCTCGATATGTGCAAATACAACAAGGCATCACAACATGACTCTACGACACAAGTACTTTATTTAAGGCCCAGAGAGCCATACATAGCATACACATAGGTACGGGTCACACGACCCAGCATTCAAGTCATACAGTCATACAAACCAGCAGCAGAAGTAACTTGTCTGAGTACAGACAACTAGTAAAATAAAAGTGGCTTGGAAAGCCTAGCTATACTACGTGGTCCTTCACACGCTCAGGATCACCACCTGAGCCTTAGCCTACTCATTGATGTCAACGTCTACGAAGAACCCATCAGAAGGGGTTGCAGCGTCTTCTGTAAAAATGTAGATCATAGCAACATGAGTACAAAGGTACTCAGCAAGACTTACATCAGACCCTACATACATGCACATTATCAAGAAGGGTTGGTGGAGTTATTGCAGCAAGCCAGCTTTGACTCTTGGCTAGGCTATCCTACGAGACTCCAACTTGAAATGGTTTTGCGCACACGAGTCCACTACTCACCACTTCAATACACTACCGAGGATCCACCTCCGTCTTCCTACGGAAGAGCCATCCTCGGCACTCACACTTATCTTGAGGCTTTTAATAGTTTCCATTTACTTGTCTATGAACTGTATAGGCAACCAAGTAGTCCTTTACCGCGGACGCGGCTATTCGAATAGATTATGTTAACCCTGCAGGGGTGTACTTCTTCATACACGCTCTCACCACTTACCGTCGTTTACACGACATGTACTCGGCAACCTTCAAGCGGAAGCCCAACGTGGGTGTCGGCCACGACCTACCTAATCACCTAAGTCTCCAATCCAGGTTTATCGCCTATCCAGGTTCCATCCGCAGGGAGTCCGGCCGAGGTTTCCCATACGGCCCCGAACGATGTGTACAGGGGTCCGTGACACCTAACGGGTGCCCGGTATCCCCGGCCACGTACCTACCGCATCACAGCCCACCCCTACGGTCAGCGCTGTCCACGGCCTCCAGTAGGCTACAAACACCAGAAACTACTTGCAACTCCTGGACGGAGAACTAGGGTGAATAAGAAGCCGAGAGGGTCCATTGGTTTCGGGCCCAATGCATGGTAGTAGCTGATTCTTAAATCACACATACAGATCTCAGTGCTTAAGGTCGGCTTCAATGAAACAACCCACCATGTACTCCTACATGGCCTCTCATCGATACCTTTACCAAATCATGTTCACCACACCACTCTCATCACCGACATGATCATTTCACTCTAGCCCATCACCCAGATGAACCAGACCTGACACGACTCTAAGCATAGCAGGCATAGCAAGGTAGGAACAACACATACATATGGCTCAATCAACTCCTACACATGCTAGTGGGTTTCATCTAGTTACTGTGGCAATGACAGGTCATGCAGAGGAAGTGGGTTCAACTACCGTAGCACACAGCAGTTTGAAACGCGTTGTCTTAATGCAGTAAAAGAGAGCAGGAGCGAGAACATGGGATTGTATCGATATGATCAAATGGTTGGTTGCTTGCCTGATGGTTCGATGCACTGATACGGTTCTTCGTTAGGGTAATCACGGTACTCCTCGGAGGCAGAACCTGCCGCAAAGAACACCGATACTCAACCATCACCAAACAATGTGCGACAATATGATGCATGCATGAAACATGGCAATATGAATGTGCTGGGCTAATGCAGCTAAGACCAGAAGGGTTTGAACCAATTTGAACCAAAGATTCAAATTTCAAACTCACACATGGCCCTTTAAAGTGTTTTATCTTGTTCTGCATTAAACATCAAGTTAACTTGTTTAATCATGCATGAAAATAGTACAGATGGATAGATTGGATTTTTCTCATCATTTTTCATATATAACTTGTCTGATTTGGAGTTACAGATTAAAAGTTATGAATTTTTGAAGTTTAAACTATATTCTGGAATTTCCTATATTAGATTAAATCCAGAAAATCAATTACTGCATCAGCCTGACGTCAGTGTGACATCAGCAGGTCAACGGGACACGGTCCGGGTCAAACCTGACAGTGGGTCCCGCGTGTAAGTGTGATTAGTTAAACTAAAATTAATTTAAACTAATCCTAAATAGTTAACAGGGCTGGGCCCCACCTGTCATTGACTCAGGAGAGTCAACCAGGGCCCACCCGTGGTCAATCTCGGGTCGGCTGCACCGGTGTTTAGCCGCCGGCGAGCCCGACACGGCGGTGGAAGTGGTTTTTGCCGTTCCGGCAACCAAACGAGCCGCGGAGGCCATCGGAGTGGAGCTGAGGAGGAGCCGCAGCTCTTGGTGGAGTCCGTTGGGGTCGGGGTGGCCGGAGTTGGCATCGGCGACGACTTTGGCAGCCACCGGAGTTTGGCCGAAGACGAACTTGACGCTAGAGGGGTCGGTGAGATGCGGGGAGTAGCTGGTTAGGTGCTACGTGACATGGTGAACATGATGGACACCAGTTTGTGGCCGGAGGGTGACCGGGAGCACGTCGGCGACGAGCTCCGCGGCGGTGGGTGCGGTTGAGCTCCGGGAGGTCGCTACTCAGCTCGGGAACAAGAAAAGAAGGGAGGGGAAGATAGCTAAGCTCACGGGGAGTTCGACGAAGCACTTGGTGCGGCCGGGGACGGGCCGGAGCGACGTCGGCGTTGAAGGGGATCTCCGGCGACGGCGGTTCGGTCGAGGTCGATGCGGTGGGCTCGGGCCTTGCGAGCGCTCGGGGCTCGGCTTGCTCGAAGGAGAGGAGGGTAGCGGAGCTCCTGGACACGGCGGCACGGCGTGGGGTTGACGGAGGGCGTGGCTACGGCGAGGGGGTGGCGGCGATGGCGTCGGCCATGGCGGGGGAGCGCGAGAGAGAGAGGTTGGGGGAGAATGGAGGTGTCCTGGGGGTTCACAGCGTGGCGTGGAGCTCATCCATCCAGCCCCGAGGCGAGGAGGTGAAGCAGGGCGACGGCCAGCTGCGTGGCGCGCGCTGCGGTCGCCGTCGGGCACCTGCCTGCCTGCCTGGCCGGCAAGCAGCTCGCTGGAGCGGCGCGGGGCTAGGCCGGCAGGTGGGCCGGGTGCTGGGCGCCAGGTAGGTTTTTTGTTATTTCTACTGTTTTCTGTTTTTTTAATACTTCTGCAACTTTGTTGAATTATTAAAAATACTTAGGCAACTCCTAAAATCACCAAACTACTCCTGGTCCATAGTTGGATTATTTCCAACATGAAACATTTTAGTTTGGAGATATTTGAGCATCTGAATATTTTATATAATTTTAAAATGCCCAAATTCAAATATCTATGATTTAATTCAAAGACCCTAAGGTGACCTAGGAAAATGTGCATCACTTTTGGCAGAGGTTCTGAACCAAGACAAACATGATGGGCATTTTAGAAGGGCATTTCAGGTTCATTGAAAAAGTTTTTAGTAAACCCTAGTTGGTTTCAGAGGGGGCTGGGGGTTCTGTCATCCTCATTTCAGGTTTCTGATGAAAGAATAAACATGATGCAACACTCTAATGCATGAACTAGCTAGGGTGTGACAACTCACCCCCACTCAAAAGAATCTCGTCCCGAGATTTGGGTTCCTCCGGAAAGAGGGCGGGATACTCGAGTCGAAGACGATCCTCCCTTTCCCAAGTTGCTTCATCCTCAGAATGGTGCGACCATTGAACTTTGAGAAACTTGATATTATGACGTCGAGTGGTACGCTCAGCCTGATCGAGGATACGAATGGGGTACTCTCGATACGTGAGATTATCTTGGAGATCAAGCGTTTCGTGGTCCACTCCATGGACAGGATCCGAGAAGCAACGCCTGAGTTGAGAAACGTGGAAGACATCGTGGACTCTGGAGAGATGCGGGGGTAGTTCCAACTGGTAGGCAACTTCTCCTCGTTTAGCGAGAATACAAAAAGGTCCAATGTAACGGGGAGCCAATTTGCCTTTGATACCGAAACGATGGGTTCCCTTCAGAGGAGTAACCCGAAGGTAAGCCTTCTCGTCAACCTCGAAGGTCATAGCCTTATGTTTTCGGTCATATTGACTCTTTTAACGAGATTGGGCTGTTTTCAACTTTTCACGAACGATGCGAACTTGCTCTTCTGCTTCCTGAATCATATCCGGGCCAAAGAATTGTCTTTCCCCGGTTTCTGACCAGTTAAGGGGTGTTCGACACCGTCGTCCATAGAGAACTTCAAAAGGGGCTTTACCCAAGCTAGATTGATAGCTGTTGTTGTAAGCAAATTCGGCAAATGGAAGGCATTTCTCCCACTCCATTCCGAATGAGATAACAGAGGCTCGAAGCATGTCTTCTAGGATCTGGTTGACGCGTTCTACTTGACCACTCGATTGAGGGTGGAAAGCGGTGCTAAAAGAAAGGCGGGTTCCCATAGCATTTTGGAAACTTTCCCAAAATCGAGAGGTGAAAAGACTTCCTCGATCCGAGTTAATTTCCAAAGGAACACCATGGAGAGACACTATTCGGGAGATGTATAAGTCTGCCAACTGACTAGCGGTTATACTCTCACGAACAGGTAAGAAATGGGCCACTTTGGAAAGACGATCGACAACGACGAAGATAGCATTATTCCCTCTCTTGGTCCTGGGAAAACCGGTAATGAAATCCATACCAATTTTATCCCATTTCCATTCAGGAATAGCTAAGGGTTGAAGGGTGCCAGCAGGCCGTTGATGCTCTGCTTTTACACGACGGCAGACGTCGCAATTAGCAATATACTGAGCAATTTCTCTCTTCATCCTAGTCCACCAGAACCTCTGGCGTAGGTCCTGATACATCTTAGTACTACCGGGATGAATGGTGAGAGGAGATTCATGAGCTTCCTTAAGGATCAATCGCCTCAGGTTTCGCACCTTGGGAACCACTAGTCGATTCCCGAAGTATACGACCCCTTGATCATCAATGGAGAAACAATTCGCAACTCCTTTCTTGATGTTTCTCTTGATGCAGGAAATTCCCGGATCTACCTTCTGTGCTTTGATGATCTGATCCGTAAGGGTAGGTTTCGCCACCAAGGTGGAAAGAAAACCTTGAGGAACAATGTGAAGGTTAAGCTTTCGAAATTCCTCATGGAGAAGCGGTTGACTTTGCTGTAACATCAGGTTGTTACAATAAGATTTACGACTTAGCGCATCAGCCATGACGTTGGCTTTCCCTGGGGTGTAAGTTATTCCTAAGTCGAAATTTGTGATCAACTCGACCCAACGTCTTTGCCTGAGATTCAAATCCGGTTGGGTGAAGATGTACTTCAGACTTTGGTGATCAGTGAATATTTCGCAACGATTACCGAGGAGGTAATGTCGCCAGGTTTTAAGTGCATAGACTACAGCTGCAAGCTCTAGATCATGAGTAGGATAATTCTCCTCATGTGGGTGCAATTGCCGTGAAGCGTAAGCAATTACGTGTCGATCTTGCATGAGAATGCAACCTAGTCCTTGTCGCGAGGCGTCGCAGTAGATAACAAAGTCCTTGGAGAAGTCTGGCGGTACCAGCACGGGAGGAGAGGTCAGGCGTCTTTTCAGTTCCTGAAAGCTGTGCTCACATTGTGGAGTCCATTCGAACTTTTTATCTTTCTTGAGGAGTTCGGTTAGAGGTTTTGCAACTTTGGAGAAATTTTCGACAAAGCGACGGCAATAGCTCGCTAAGCCCAGAAAACTCCGAACTTGCTTGACCGATTCAGGCGGAGTCCAATCAAGGATGGCTTGAACTCGCTCAGGGTTAACAGCAATACCTTTACCAGATATTACATGACCCAGATAGGTCACTTCTGACAACCAAAATTCACATTTAGAAAATTTGGCATAAAGGCGATGCTCTCGAAGTTTCTTCAACACTAGCCTTAGATGTTCGGCATGTTCTTCCTCGTTCTTGGAGTAGATGAGTATATCATCGAGGTAAACCACGACGAATTTATCCAAATACTCCATGAAGATTGAGTTCATTAACCGAGAAAAGGTGGCTGGAGCGTTGGTTAAACCGAAGGACATGACGGTGTACTCGTATTGGCCATAACGAGTAACAAAGGCCGTTTTAGGAATGTCCCCGTTCCTGATTTTGATTTGATGGTAGCCCAACCTCAAATCCATTTTGGAGAAGAATGAGGATCCAGCGAGCTGATCATACAGGTCGTTGATCCTGGGGAGCGGATATTTGTTCTTGATTGTGACCAAATTGACAGGTCGATAATCTACAACCATCCGGTCCGTACCATCCTTCTTCTTGACGAAGAGGACGGGGCAAGCCCACGGAGATGAACTAGGTCGGATGAAACCCTTTTTCAAGGACTCATCGAGTTGTTTCTTAAGCTCGGCTAGTTCTAGTGGTGCCATCTTATAGGGTCTTCTAGCAATCGGGACGGTTCCTGGAATAAGGTCTATTACGAACTCAACATCACTGTCAGGTGGAACACCTGGCAATTCCTTTGGGAAGACATCCGGGAAGTCACGGACTACCGGAACGTCCTCAAGGTCTGGCAAAGGGCTGGCGTTAAGAGAATATAACTGTCGCTTGGCTATTCGGGTCAATACATTGACTATCTTTCCCGAGGGATGGGTGAGTTGAACAGTCCTAGAGATGCAATCAATTTTGGCATGATGAGCTGACATCCAGTCCATACCCAAGATGATATTAATATCTGAAGATTTGAGAGCTATCAAAGATGCAAGGAAAACAAGTCTGTCGACTTGGATTTCATTTCCATAACTTACGCTGGAGGTTTGCCATCTAGAACCGGGAGTAGAAATTTCCATAGTGGATGGCATGTCACAGAATGCGGTGTTATGCAAACGAGCATAGTTCTCGGATATAAATGAATGAGATGCTCCTGTATCGAAAAGAACAGATGCCAGGTGGCAATTAACAAGGAGCGTACCGAGAATGACGTTGGGAACCTCTTGAGCTTCTTCGGCAGAGATACAGTTGACATGTCCACGTGTAGCGGTGGCCGGCTTGGCGTGGAACACTTTACCTGTCGACTTGCCACGGCCAACAGCTTTAGCAGATTGGTTGGGGTTGGTTTGGGGACACTCGCGCATATAGTGGCCAGATTCCCCACACTTAAAGCAAGTCACGGAACTGGTACGTGGAGGAGCATTGTTGGTTGGACCACCATAGGGCTTGGCTGGTGCAAACTGTTGAACGGGGCGAGGCGCCTGGAAGGATGGCCTCCGTGTGAACCTGGGTGGCAGGGCAGTGTTGGGCACCCACACGCGGCGCTTCTGAGGGCCAGCACCGGATGAGGAACCCACGTCACGGCCATGCTTGCGTGTTGCGTCATAATTAGTCTGACCAGTCTCAGCACTGATGGCCTTGTTAACAAGCTTCTGAAAAGATGTGCACTCATGCAGACGGAGGTCGCGGCGAAGCTCAGGACTAAGTCCCTTACGGGACCTTGCTTGCTTCTTGGCATCAGTAGAAACTTCCTCAGTGGCATATCGTGCGAGGTTACCGAACTCCCTGCTGTAAGCATCCACAGAGAGTCGGCCTTGAGTGAAACTGCAAAATTCCTCACGTTTACGGTCCATGAGACCCTCCGGAATGTGATGTTCACGGAAAGCCTCGCCGAATTCAGCCCAAGTAGTGACATGGCCCGTTGGGCGCATAGCTCCATAATTTTCCCACCATAGACTGGCGGGGCCTTCAAGATGATATGCAGCAAAGGTGACCTTGTCAGCCTCAGCTACTAGCGCAGAACGCAGTTTGTGAGAAATACTGCGAAGCCAGTCATCAGCGTCGAGAGGCTCGATGGAGTGGTGGAACGTGGGTGGATGTAACTTGATGAAATCACTGAGTGACACCAAGTTATTTCTCTGATGGTGTGCGGTGTTCTGCTCAATATGCTCCAACAAACGGTTGGTCTCCCGCTTGTTTCTCTCAGCTTCCAGCATAACCTCGGCTAGGGAAGGAGGATGAGGCAGATTTGCATTCCTGACTTCACTGCCTTCGGCCTGCTCTTGAGGAGCAGGGTTATTGCGCGTGTTGACCATCCTAGGTAAACAAGACAATGATTTAGTCAGAATGATAAGATTCCGACATAGGATACAGAATGTAAGGAATAACTCGGAATGCAAGATGATCATCCGTATGACATGGTAGATACAGAAACTGCTTCTTTATTCCATCGTCATACACACCATACAGGGTTTAGTACAAGACCAAACAAATTACTATTACGGTGAAAAGAGGATTACATCTCATCGGAGGCATCCCAAGCTCCTATACATTATTTTTCTACACCTCCGGAAGGCGGTACAAACTAGGTCATATCCCACGAGTCACGCAGGACGATAGACGACACAGCTAGTACGAACTAGTGATACTATCACTAACTCAGACCGATCCGTAGTAGTCCTCGTAGAAATCACCTCCATAGCCTGGAAGCTCAACATGATCATCCGGAAACAGACGATCTCGCAGAGCTTGTGGACCATAGGGGCTAGGATGAGGTCTTGGACCAACAGACGGTGGCCTGCGGGGACCGCGAGGTGGGGTGATGCCTCCTACATCACGCCAACCCATCACGTCTGGCAGAGCAGATCTCACAGGATAGAGATCGCGCATATCCGAATATCCAGCTTGCACAGCCGGTGCAAACCGAGTCAACGTGGCCCAATGGTCAGCACGGGTATTGAAAAGCTCTAGCCTCAAGGCCCGATTTTCACGGTCCTTATCTTCGAGCATCTCAGCAGTGGTGCGAGTCCGTGAATCCTCCTGAGTGGGGTCAGCATAGATAGCCTGGAGATACCCTTGTGCTCCCGGAAGTGATCCTGGCATATACCGGAAATCAGAGTCCCGAAATAGGCCAGACCTGACTCGCATGATGGTCATCATAGAGTAGGCGGCATCCTGCACAGCCATCTCAATAGTAACCCCGAGTCCATAGGAGCAGTGAAGGGGCTCGGTGGATCCAGGATAAGATGGAAATATCCTGACAGTGCAGAGATACTGGCTTTGATTAAAGTCTCGAAATTGCTCTTCGACCGTGTACTCAGGATACCAACGGTATCCAGCCTCAGTCATTACCCTGACCAACATGGCGGTATGGCCGGGTACATCTAGGCATCGAGTCAGGCGAACCACTTGATTGAGGTCGCGAGTGGCCATCTGAAAGCACAACCATAATGCAAAGGCATTAGAATTTCTAGCAAAATTTCGGCAGCATAACAGCTGTAAATGCTCAAGAAGGGTTTTGAGACATTTGACAAAGGATTTCATACTCACTCAACAACATCATATCAAAGTTCTGAGTCCATCCTAGCAACATAATGTGGTAGTAGAACTGAACTAGGCTTGTATCCATCAAACCTATAAGGTACTACTGATTAGTAACACGTGAACCTGATAGAGAGAAAAGATCCTAATTCCTTAACCCCCGGTGGAAGAATAGACTGACTCAGATCAGAATGTCAGAAGATAAAGGAGTAAAAAGAGCCTTACGTTCCAACCCACAAACAATTCCCCTACATATAACTAAAGAATTTCTAGACTCAACATCGACCAGTTTGGCTTGGAGAACCTACAGGTAGTCCGGCTCTGATACCAACGCTGTCAGGACCCCGACTCTATGCCACATAGGTCTAGCATGTAACACCTCATATCACTTTGCGGCCTCACACACGGTATTCCCACGGGTGTCGTCTTACCTTTGCCCGGGACCGTTTGCGCCTTTTGGCACACATATATGATAGTGTCGCTAGCATCCATATGATAAGGAGCCCGGGCTGACATGGCTAGTCGTAAACCCAAAGTGGCACAGACTTATAGGGACAGGCATCCATGACCCAGAAACGAACGTGTCGGTCATCAGCAAGTGGGTCCGGGCTGTAGCACTGGGCTAGCAGGACTCCGGTAAACCGGGCTGTAGCGGGCTAACAGGACTCCGGTACTCAATGCGTGACATTTCCCCGAAGGGACAGACACAGGAACGAAGAAGGACACATGCCGGCCAGCCTAAGTGTTCCAGAGCAGTAGCAAGCTACCATGGCTCAGTGGTAACACTAGGAGACATTTCCCGGTAAGAGAGGCTACTAAAGATAAACAACTAGATAGTCAGATCCCACACATACCAAGCATTTCAATCATACACACAATATGCTCGATATGTGCAAATACAACAAGGCATCACAACATGACTCTACGACACAAGTACTTTATTTAAGGCCCAGAGAGCCATACATAGCATACACATAGGTACGGATCACACGACCCAGCATTCAAGTCATACAGTCATACAAACCAGCAGCGGAAGTAACTTGTCTGAGTACAGACAACTAGTAAAATAAAAGAGGCTTGGAAAGCCTAGCTATACTACGTGGTCCTTCACAAGCTCAGGATCACCACCTGGGCCTTAGCCTACTCATTGATGTCAACGTCTACGAAGAACCCATCAGAAGGGGTTGCAGCGTCTTCTGTAAAAATGCAGATTATAGCAACATGAGTACAAAGGTACTCAGCAAGACTTACATCAGACCCTACATACATGCACATTATCAAGAAGGGTTGGTGGAGTTATTGCAGCAAGCCAGCTTTGACTCTTGGCTAGGCTATCCTACGAGACTCCAACTTGAAATGGTTTTGCGCACACGAGTCCACTACTCACCACTTCAATACACTACCGAGGATCCACCTCCGTCTTCCTACGGAAGGCCATCCTCGGCACTCACACTTATCTTGAGGCTTTTAGTAGTTTCCATTTACTTGTCTATGAACTGTATAGGCAACCAAGTAGTCCTTTACCGCGGACGCGGCTATTCGAATAGATTATGTTAACCCTGCAGGGGTGTACTTCTTCATACACGCTCTCACCACTTACCGTCGTTTACACGACATGTACTTGGCAACCTTCAAGCGGAAGCCCAACGTGGGTGTCGGCCACGACCTACCTAATCACCTAAGTCTCCAATCCAGGTTTATCGCCTATCCAGGTTCCATCCGCAGGGAGTCCGGCCGAGGTTTCCCATACGGCCCAGAACGATGTGTACAGGGGTCCGTGACACCTAACGGGTGCCCGGTATCCCCGGCCACGTACCTACCGCATCACAGCCCACCCCTACGGTCAGCGCTGTCCACGGCCTCCAGTAGGCTACAAACACCAGAAACTACTTGCAACTCCTGGACGGAGAACTAGGGTGAATAAGAAGCCGAGAGGGTCCATTGGTTTCGGGCCCAATGCATGGTAGTAGCTGATTCTTAAATCACACATACAGATCTCAGTGCTTAAGGTCGGCTTCAATGAAACAACCCACCATGTACTCCTACATGGCCTCTCATCGATACCTTTACCAAATCGTGTTCACCACACCACTCTCATCACCGACATGATCATTTCACTCTAGCCCATCACCCAGATGAACCAGACCTGACACGACTCTAAGCATAGCAGGCATAGCAAGGTAGGAACAACACATACATATGGCTCAATCAACTCCTACACATGCTAGTGGGTTTCATCTAGTTACTGTGGCAATGACAGGTCATGCAGAGGAAGTGGGTTCAACTACCGTAGCACACAGCAGTTTGAAACGCGTTGTCTTAATGCAGTAAAAGAGAGCAGGAGCGAGAACATGGGATTGTATCGATATGATCAAATGGTTGGTTGCTTGCCTGATGGTTCGATGCACTGATACGGTTCTTCGTTAGGGTAATCACGGTACTCCTCGGAGGCAGAACCTGCCGCAAAGAACACCGATACTCAACCATCACCAAACAATGTGCGACAATATGATGCATGCATGAAACATGGCAATATGAATGTGCTGGGCTAATGCAGCTAAGACCAGAAGGGTTTGGACCAATTTGAACCAAAGATTCAAATTTCAAACTCATACATGGCCCTTTAAAGTGTTTTATCTTGTTCTGCATTAAACATCAAGTTAACTTGTTTAATCATGCAAGAAAATAGTACAGATGGATAGATTGGATTTTTCTGATCATTTTTCATATATAACTTGTCTGATTTGGAGTTACAGATTAAAAGTTATGAATCTTTGAAGTTTAAACTATATTCTGGAATTTCCTATATTAGATTAAATCTAGAAAATCAATTACTGCGTCAGCCTGACGTCAGTGTGACATTAGCAGGTCAACGGGACACGGTCCGGGTCAAACCTGACAGTGGGTCCTGCGTGTCAGTGTGATTAGTTAAACTAAAATTAATTTAAACTAATCCTAAATAGTTAACAGGGCTGGGCCCCACCTGTCATTGACTCAGGAGAGTCAACCAGGGCCCACCCGTGGTTAAACCCGGGTCGGCTGCACCGGCGTTTAGCCGCCGGCGAGCCCGACGCGGCGGCGGAAGTGGTTTTTGCCGTTCCGGCAACCAAACGAGCCGCGGAGGCCATCGGAGTGGAGCTGAGGAGGAGCCGCAGCTCTTGGTGGAGTCCGTTGGGGTCGGGGTGGCCGGAGTTGGCGCCGGCGACGACTTTGGCGGCCACCGGAGTTCGGCCGAAGACGAACTGACGCTAGAGGGGTCGGTGAGGTGCGGGGAGTAGCTGGTTAGGTGCTACGTGACATGGTGAACATGATGGACACCAGTTTGTGGCCGGAGGGTGACCGGGAGCACGTCGGCGACGAGCTCCACGGTGGTGGGTGCGGTTGAGCTCCGGGAGGTCGCTACTCAGCTCGGGAACAAGAAAAGAAGGGAGGGGAAGATGGCTAAGCTCACGGAGAGTTCGATGAAGCACTTGGTGCGGCCGGGGACGGGCCGGAGCGATGTCGGCGTTGAAGGGGATCTCCGGCGATGGCGGTTCGGTCGAGGTCGATGCGGTGGGCTCGGGCCTTGCAAGCGCTCGGGGCTCGGCTTGCTCGAAGGAGAGGAGGGTAGCGGAGCTCCTGGACACGGCGGCACGGCGTGGGGTTGACGGAGGGCGTGCCTACGGCGAGGGGGTGGCGGCGATTGCGTCGGCCATGGCGGGGGAGTGCGAGAGAGAGAGCTTGGGGGAGAATGGGGTGTCCTGGGGGTTCACGGCGTGGCGTGGAGCTCATCCATCCAGCCCCGAGGCGAGGAGGTGAAGCAGGGCGACGGCCAGCTGCGTGGCGCGCGCTGCGGTCGCCGTCGGGCACCTGCCTGCCTGCCTGGCTGGCAAGCAGCTCGTTGGAGCGGCGCTGGGCTGGGCCGGCAGGTGGGCCGGGTGCTGGGCGCCAGGTAGGTTTTTTGTTATTTCTACTGTTTTCTGTTTTTTTAATACTTCTGCAACTTTGTTGAATTATTAAAAATACTTAGGCAACTCCTAAAATCACCAAACTACTCCTGGTCCATAGTTGGATTATTTCCAACATGAAACATTTTAGTTTGGAGATATTTGAGCATCTGAATATTTTATATAATTTTAAAATGCCCAAATTCAAATATCTATGATTTAATTCAAAGACCCTAAGGTGACCTAGGAAAATGTGCATCACTTTTGGCAGAGGTTCTGAACCAAGACAAAAATGATGGGCATTTTAGAAGGGCATTTTAGGTTCATTGAAAAAGTTTTTAGTAAACCCTAGTTGGTTTCAGAGGGGGCTGGGGGTTCTGTCTTCCCCATTTCAGGTTTCTGATGAAAGAATAAACATGATGCAACACTCTAATGCATGAACTAGCTAGGGTGTGACATCGTGTCCCTTGTCTCATGTTACCATCCTCCTAGACGCACAGTTCGGGACCCCCTACCCGAGATCCGCCGGTTTTGACACCGACATCGGTGCTTTCATTGAGAGTTCCTCTGTGTCATCACCGATAGGCTCGATGGCTCCTTCGATCATCAACAACGACGCAGTCCAGGGTGAGACTTTTCTCCCCGGACAGATCTTCGTATTCGGCGGCTTTGCAATGCGGGCCAATTCGCTTGGCCATCTGGAGCAGATTGAAAGCTACGCCCCTGGCTGTCAGGTCAGATTTGGAAGTCTGAACTTCACGGCTGACATCCGCGGAGACTTGATCTTCGATGGATTCGAGCCACAGCTGAGCGCGCCGCACTGTCACGATGGGCATGATTTAGCTCTGCAGCCGGACAGTGCCCTGGAGGCCGCACACGAGTCTGCTCCGACCCTCAATTCGGAGCCGGCTGCGCAGATCAAGGACGGGTGGCTAGACACCGCCTCGGGGGCTGCAACCTCTACGGCGACGGAGCCGAATACTGACCTTGTCCCTTGTGAAGCTCGTGACTCCGAGGTGCCGGACTCCTCGCCGGACTCCAAACCTCCCGCGCCCCCTCCAATCGAATCCGATTGGGCGCCAATCATGGAGTTCACCGCTGCGGATATCTTTCAACACTCACCTTTCGCGACATCCTGAATTCGCTAAAGTATCTCTCGTTATCAGGAGAGCCCTGGCCGGACTACGGTCAGGACGGTTGGGATGCGGACGACGAAGAAATTCAAAGCCCACCCACCACC
Source organism: Triticum dicoccoides (assembly GCF_002162155.2). NCBI lineage: Eukaryota > Viridiplantae > Streptophyta > Magnoliopsida > Poales > Poaceae > Triticum > Triticum dicoccoides. Next base: position 163,161,986 of record NC_041393.1, read on the forward strand.
CACTTAGTAGCCGCTGTCGACGATCTAACCGACATGCTAGACTTCGACTCCGAAGACATCGACGGTATGGACGACGATGCCGGAGACGACCAAGAACCAGCGCCTACTGGGCACTGGAAAGCCACCTCAACTCATGATGTATACATGGTGGATACACCAAAAGGAAGCGATAACGAGGAACAACGGGACGCGGCGAAGGATAATCCCCCCGAAAAACAACCAAAACGGCGACGCAAGCGCCGCCCAAAGTCCCGCCTCGATAACAACAGCACCCATACTGACCCAGGGGTAGAGCAGGGCGAACTAGTGGACGACGAACATGCCACCAAGCAACCATCCGAACAGGATGAATTGGACAAGCAACCCATCCCCAGCGAGAACAACAGTCCAGACGATCTCACGCCGGACACATCACCGGAGCAGAAGAACCTTCACAAAAGGCTCGTCGCCACTACAAGAAGTTTGAAGAAGCAGAAGCGGAAGCTCAAAACAGCGGAAGACGTACTCAGAATGAGATGGAGCAAAGTACTCAAGACCGCAGACAAATACGGTGATAGTCACCAAGAAAAGAGCTACCCGAAACGCAAGCTGTTGCCCGAATTTGACGAGGAGGCCATAGAGCCCCCACAGTCAAAGAAGAAAGAGGCCGCCTGGCCGGATAGAAGACCAGAGGACAGGCTAAGAGCGGCAAGTGGCGCTGCACACAAGCCGGCACACGATCCACATAAGGATCCTCGCAAAAAGGATGGCCCGGTCAGGTCCATCTATGGGCCAAAAAAGAAGACTCCAGGGAGCAACACAACCCACCGAGTGTTTGAAGATAACTCACACCTAAATACAGGGGCGCCGCACACCCACTATGTTTCACAGATGAGGTACTGGATCATGAATTTCCAGCGGGATTCTAACCCGTAAACATAGAGGCATATGACGGAACAACAGACCCCGGAGTCTGGATTGAGGATTATATCCTACACAAACATATGGCCAGAGGAGACGATCTCCATGCCATAAAATACCTACCCCTCAAGCTCAAAGGGCCAGCTCGGCATTGGCTCAAAAGCCTCCCAGAAAATACCATTGGAAGTTGGGAAGAGCTCGAGGATGCGTTTCGAGCAAATTTTCAGGGGACTTATGTCCGCCCTCTGGATGCAGACGATTTAAGTCACATAACTCAATAGCCCGGAGAGTCAGCACAAAAATTCTGGAACAGGTTCCTCCCCAAAAAGAACCAAATAGTCGACTGTCCGGACACCGAAGCCTTATCAGCCTTTAAACATAATGTCCGAGACGAATGGCTCGCCAGACACCTCGACCAGGAAAAACCAAGAACAATGGCCGCGCTAACAAGCCTCATGACCCGCTTTTGCGCGGGGGAAGATAGCTGGCTGGCAAGATGCAGCACCAGCGACCCGAGTACATCCGAGGTCAGGGATGGAAATGGGAAATCACGACGCAGAAAAGATTAGTGCCGGAATAAGGAAAATGGCCCAAATAGCACGGCGGTCAACGCCGGTTTCAAAAGCTCTCGGCCGAATAACAAAACACTGCCTCTTAAGGACAACAGTGACGAGCTATCCAACCTAAACAAAATCTTGGATAGGATATGTCAAATCCAAAGTACCCCCGGGAAGCCTGCAAACCATACCCACAAAGATTGTTGGGTCTTCAAGCAGTCCGGCCGACTTAACACCGAACACAAGGGGCTCGACACACCAAGCGAAGACGACGACGAACCCCACAAGCAGCACGCCGGAAAACAGAAGACTTTCCCACTAGAAGTCAAAACAGTGAACTCACTTCATTTGATAACAAGGAAAAATACTGCGGCACCTGCTAAAACACGCGCCGCACGGTCCACCTCAGCAGAGTCCCGAAATTGGATGTTTAAACCAATTACTTTCGACCATCAGGATTACTCCAGAAGTATTCGAAACGCAGGAGGGACTGCTTTGGTATTGGATCCCATAACCGACGGACTACAATTCACACAAGTCCTAATGAATGGCGGCAGTGATATAAACCTGCTATACCAGGACACCATCCGCAGAATGGGGATAGACCCTACCAAAATTCGCCATAGCGGCACTTCCTTCAAAGGAGTGACGCCAGGCCTTTATGCCAATTGTACAGGCTCTATACTACTAGAGGTTGTGTTCGGTTCATCCGACAACCTCCGTCGCGAAAAGCTAATCTTCCATATCGCCCCATTCAAAAATAGCCATCAAGCACTACTGGGACGCGAAGCTTTCGCCCGCTTTAACGCAATACCGCATTATGCGTCTCTTACACTTAAAATGCCCGGTCCACGCGGCATAATCTCATTAAAAGGTCATTCAGACCTCGGACACGGTTAGGCGAGTCCGGTATAAATAAACAAGGGGCTTCCCAGCCGCATACCTCTTTACAAGAGGCTGCACGTATGAACAATGAGAGCCAATAAAGCTCAACTTTATTCATCTTCCAAATCATACTCTGTTTTAAATACATCTTTTCCATGATATTTTTTCCAAACTAAGTTCTTCTCTTTTACAGATGAAGCACGTGCTACACCCGTCCAGGATACAGCACAAAGGAGACACAGGCGCAGATGTGCAGCAGGGACCCATTGCAAGGATTCTTTTTAGATTAAGACCCTGCGTAAACCTTTCTTACTATCTCTTGTTGATACACATCCCCCGGTTTCCTACCATAATCGAGGAGGAGGCTGGCGTTTTGGCATCGGCCGCGTCAGAAGTTCTCGCCCGTACCTGGACACTAGGGGCTTAGGGCATTGTTCTGCCCGGTATCATAAAGACCGAATACCTCAGGGAGTGTTCGGCATCTCGAGTTAGGCCTTATATGCATCAGCTCCGAATCATGTCTTTGGTCAAATGTTGGGTTTGCCTGGCTCTTGTGTTTTGCTGCCTTACGTTCCACTCCATTGGCTAACGCGGCACCAGGAGAACTACTGCGATTGTGCCCCTGTTCAGTCGGGCGAGCACCTCAGTAGAGAAAGCCGAAAACTGACTGTCATGATATAGCGAGAGACTGGTCAACCACTCGATCGACTACTGGAATGTTTAGAATTCCTCCGCTTTGACGAAGGACCGCTTCCCGGTCAGGCACATACGCGCCCCGAGTTCGGAGAGCGCGGTGCCTCTAGGGGCTATATAGTAGCCCCACCATCGAGCTCCTATGGCTAAGTGAAAGTGATACATCATTATAGTCCGGTTGCCTAGTTTGCTATGCTATCACCTCCTTCAAAGGACCAAGACGTTGGATTAAGTGTGAAAAAGCGCCTTTTTTTGCAAACACCCCCGCACCATGTGCGTGCGGGCTGAAGCCAAAGACTGCCATCTTTCAGGTTATACATACATATACGGCCGCACAGGAGATAGTTCAATACTTGAACGCACAAGTATAAAAAGCCGTTACATTATAAATATGGTCTCAAAAATCATACATGTCATTTGAACATAACATCTTTCGAGCACTGCGACTCTATTAAACGAGCGCCCTGCAGGACTTCCTCAAAATAGTGCTCGGCGGGTAATCGGCTTTTGTCCGAACCCCGGGATGCAACAATGGTGGCATCCATCTCCGCCCAGTATGTCTTAACACGGGCGAGAGCCATCCGTGCACCCTCTATGCATGCCGACCGCTTCATCGCCTTGATATGCGGCACCGCCCCAAGGAATTGCTGCAATAAGCCAAAATAACTCTTCGGCTTGGGCCTTTTCGACCACAGATGAGCCACCACATCCGTCATGGCAAGTCCGGACAATCTATTCAGCTCAGCCCACTCAGCCAACCGATCGGTTAACGGAAGTGGACGCTCCGGACTATGGAATTGAGACCAGAAAAGCTGTTCCATTTCGTGTTCCTTCTGACTTCGGAAGTGCACGACTGCGTCCGCCGCACTCGCCGCCAAATCCAGATAAGGATCCTCCGCACCCCACAACTGGCCCAACTAAGCATACTTCGGATCTTTGAACTTCCTACGCAGCAGAAAGGGCTTTCCAGCCGCAATGTCTCCGGCCTGACGCAGTTCCTCCTTCATAGCCCGCATTGCAGAACGGGCATCCTTGGCTTCGGCGGCGGCCTTCTTCAGGTCCTCTTGCTCCGCTCGGCGTTCTCTTTCAAGAACCTCATAGCGGTCGGTAGCATATTTTAATTTCACGGCCATTCTGGCCATCTCCTCCCTGCTTCGGCAGTGAGCAGCCTTTTCGGCTTTTAGCTCCTCCGCTGCCTTCGAGGTAGCCGCATCACTTCTGGCTTCCTCCTTAGCTCGAGCAGGCTCTGCTCGAAGGTCTTCCATAGCAGTGGCACCATCTGCATCAAGCATACATATTGTAAGGAGTGGGCATCAGCTCCCTTACTAGGTGACCGCGGAGAAACCACCTACCTTGTGACTCATCAAGTCGTTTATTGACCAGCGTGATGTCCGCATCCGCAACGTCGAGTTGCCGCATCAGCTCGGCAACTCTATCAGTCCGGCTGGCCATCAAACGTTCCGCCACCTGCATAGGAAAGGCGACATTTTATAACTGATATTATGATCCTCGGCACGCTGTCGCTTTCGACAGCATACCAAGTCTCAGGGGCTACGATCTATACAGGGCGCACTCCATGTGCAAAGCTGTCAAAAGGTATGTCATTTTTTGCGTACCTCAAACCCCGTCAGCAAACTTCCACGGCCTCATGCAACCCGCTCTCGGCGGATGAGATCCTTTCAATCACCGTACTCATTAATGTGTGGTGATCTTCTGAGATAGACGCCCTCTCGAGCAAATCCTGCAGCTCCACCGGTCGTACTCCAGTGGGTGCCGAACTCCCCGGCCCCACCGGACTTGGGGAGACCCTCCGTGACGACACCTCAGGGTCGTCCGCCCCGCCTGACGGGGCGGCAGATGGAGGCGTTTCGCTCTCCATCATCTCCGGACGAAGGTCCCCCGAGGATGAGCTCTGCTGAGAAGGGCTGAGATCCGAACTACAAGGTAAAAACTTCAGTTACCCTTAGAAATAAAATAGGGATGTCCCTTATTACAAAAGTCCCCCTTTTTCTACTTACGGCTCGCTGGAGGGCTGATTCCTTTGGGGAGACTGTGCGGCCGGGGCTCTCCCCGTCACAGGACCTTCCGGTGCAGATTTCTTTCCTTGCTTTGAGGCCTTGGCCTCCGGGTCTTTGGAAGCGGTCCTCTTCTCCCCCTGGAGGGAGGGATTCTCGATTCCCCCCTTGCTGAAATCCTCCTTGGCAGAGGTGGTAATTTCCCTGTGCCCCCCTTCGCCCTCCTCCGAAGGCGCAACCTCCAACATTTTGATTAACACGGGATCCGGCGTGGTCTCGGGGAGGGGGGCCGGACACCGTATCAGTTTTGCTTGCGCTATCCACTCCTGTCCAAGGGATAGCTGGTTAAAAGGCAAACCCATGATAAATAAATGGACAATGTGTCCGGACACAGGGCTACTTACTTGAGTATCCGGGCGATTGCAGCTTAAGCCAGCGTCCTCGGTCAAGTCCGGACGCATCTCTTGTGATCCGAAGAACAGTTTGTACATCTCCACGGGTGTCGTACCCATGAAATGTTGGAGAGCTCGTGGTCCCTCCGGATTGAATTCCCACAGGCGGAGGGGGCGACGTTTGCAGGGCAGAAGACGCCGAATCAGCATAACCTGCGTCACTACGACCAGATTGATCTCCCTCTCTTGGAGGTCTCAAATCCGGCCCTGCAATAGGGGTACGTCGTTGGACGGCCCCCCAGTCAAGCCCTTTTGTTGACCCATGACGTCAGCCGTTGTGGAGGGACCGAGCGAAAGGCGGGCGGCAGCCTTTGCCTGCTACCCCTGGGAGCGGTGATATAGAACCACTCCTGTTGCCACAAGCTGAGCTCCTCCTGAAAAGAGCCCTCGGGCCATGGAGCATCGGCCCTCTTGCTTATAACCGCCCCGCCGCACTCTGCCTGACGCCCCTCAATCATCTTCGGCTCCACGTTGAAGGTTTTGAGCCACAAACCAAAGTGAGGGGTAGTGCGGAGGAAGGCTTCGCAGACGACAATGAATGATGAGATGTGGAGGATGGACTCCGGAGCCAAGTCATGGAATTCCAGCCCATAGTAAAACATGAGCCCCCTCACGAAGGGATCCGTCGGGAAGCCTAAACCCCGACGAAGGTGAGACACGAACACGACACTCTCGCCGGCTCGGGAGTAGGGATGACTTGCCCTTGGGCAGGCAACCTATGCAAAATCTCGTAGGTTAAGTACCTGGCGTCTCTCAGCTTTTGCACGTCCTCTTCCGTGACGGAGGAGGGCATCCACCAGCCCTGTAGGTCGGAGCCGGACATTGTCGAAGGTCCAAAGTGCCCGAGTCTGGAAGCCCTGGGTGTTGGAACTCGGGGCGAGGGGCGGATTCGATTGAGGATTGAAGAAAAAGAACGGGCCTTGGTCTCATTATAAAGAGAGAGAATACCAAGAGCCGTCCCCGTGACCGTTTGGAACTCGCCTTCGATGGAGGGGGCGTGGCAACGGGCGCGGTTGGGTTACCCATGTCCGTATTGATGAGAATCCCAGAATAAGGGGAACACAATCTCTGCTTCGAGAAGACGTGCCAAGGAAACCGCTTCGCTAAACGCGCTGAGGTGGTATAATAAAAACAATTCGAGTAAAGGCTTGATTGTGGTGTGACGTCACGCCACGAAATACGCCAGCAGATTGAACTTGTGTAAATATTATTCTCTCTACGGTGGTATGTGGAATTTATTTTGCAGAGCCGGACACTATCCTGGTGTTCCCAATCTTCTATGAATTATTCGGAGGAGGAACCCGCCTTGCAATGCCGAAGACAATATGCACGCCGGACTCGTCGTCATTGGAGCCTGGTTCAGGGGCTACTGAGGGAGTCCTGGACTAGGGGGTGTCCGGATAGCCGAACTATCATCATCGGCCAGACTCCAAGACTATGAACATACAAGATTGAAGACTTCGTCTCGTGTCCGGATGGGACTTTCCTTGGCGTGGAAGGCAAGCTTGGCGATACGGATATGTAGATCTCCTACCATTGTAACCGACTCTGTGTAACCCTAGCCCTCTCCGGTGTCTATATAAACCGGATGGTTTTAGTCCATAGGACAAACAACAATCATACCATAGGCTAGCTTCTAGGGTTTAGCCTCCTTGATCTCGTGGTAGATCTACTCTTGTAATACCCACATCATCAATATTAATCAAGCAGGACGTAGGGTTTTACCTCCATCGAGAGGGCCCGAACCTGGGTAAAACATCGTGTCCCTTGTCTCCTGTTACCATCCGCCTAGACGCACAGTTCGGGACCCCCTACCCGAGATCCGCCGGTTTTGACACCGACAGTCCCCTGTGAAGAGAAGGATGCGGTATGCTCTCTCGAGCGCGCCTTCCAAGATGCATTAGTTGAGGACCCATACAGCAAGAGTGAGAACCCTCCCGAGGCAGTCCCTAAGAAGAAGAAGACCTCACCCATCACAAGTCGTCAGGAGGTAGGCATCTCAGGAGGCGCCGCGTCAGGATCTGCGCCCGTCCAAGGGGCGCCTCCCTCTTTCGTATAGGAAGGTGCGCCTGGCGCCCTCCTCGGGCAAGGCTTAGGGGCTCTCTCTTGGAGGGCCTCAGACTTTGCCAAGATCACGAGGGAGGCGCTTGGGCACCACTCGGAGGCGTGCTTCGCGGCACGTTTCCCTCAGGAAGGCATGGGGCAAGGGAGGCCCAACCCTCAGGAGTTCATCACCAAGGCCACTCAGGAGCTTCAAGAATCGAGAGTCATACGCGGCGATCACCGCCTACCTAGCGTAGCTCCCCATCAAGGCGAGGATGGTGGGCTGCGTGTCTGCATCGACTACCGAGGGCTCAGCCGAGCCGCGTCTCGGGAGCGTTTTTGACCTTCGCGTGTGGGACGCTGTGAGGGTCCGCCACACAGCTACGTTCGCATGCCTTTCGGCCTGCCAAACGCGGCTGCTGCTCATTGATTACCCACAAGTGTAGGGGATCGCAACAACTTTTGAGGGTAAAGTATTCAACCCAAATTTATTGATTTGACACAAGGGGAGCCAAAGAATATTCTTGAGTATTAGCAGTTGAGGTGTGAATTCAACCACACCTGGATAACTTAGTATCTATAGCAAAGTATTTAGTAGCAAAGTAGTATGATAATAAAGGTAACGGTAGCAAAAGTAATGTTTTTGGGTTTTGTAGTAATTGTAACAGTAGCAACGGAAAAGTAAATAAGCGAAGAACAATATGTGAAAAGCTCGTAGGCAATGGATCAGTGATGGATAATTATGCCGGATGCGATTCCTCGTGTAATGGCTATAACATAGGGTGACACAGAACTAGCTCCAGTTCATCAATGTAATGTAGGCATGTATTCTGTAAATAGTCATACGTGCTTATGGAAAAGAACTTGGATGACATCTTTTGTCCTACCCTCCCGTGGCAGTGGGGTCCTAGTGGAAACTAAGGGATATTAAGTCCTCCTTTTAATAGAGAACCGTAACAAAGCATTAGCACATAGTGAATACATGAACTCCTCAAACTACGGTCATCACCAAGAAGTATCCCGATTATTGTCACTTCGGGGTTGTGGATCATAACACATAATAGGTGACTATAGACTTGCAAGATAGGATCAAGAACACACATATATTCATGAAAATATAATAGGTTCAGATTTGAAATCATGGCGCTCGGGCCCTAGTGACAAGCATTAAGCATAGCAAGGTCATAGCAACATCAATCTTAGAACATAGTGGATACTAGGGATCAAACCCTAACAAAACTAACTTGATTTCATGGTAAATCTCATCCAACCCATCACCGTCCAGCAAGCCTACGATGGAATTACTCACGCACGGCGGTGAGCATCATGAAATTGGTGATGGAGGATGGTTGATGATGACGACGGCGACGAATCCCCCTCTCCGGAGCCCCGAACGGACTCCAGATCAGCCCTCCCGTGAGAGATTAGGGCTTGGCGGCGGCTCCGTGTCGTAAAATGCGATGAAACTTTCTCTCTGATTTTTTTCTCCCCGAACGTGAATATATGGAGTTGGAGTTGAGGTCGGTGGAGGTCCAGGGGTGCCATGAGATAGGGGGGTGCGCCCAGGGGGAGGGGGCGCGCCCCCTGTCTCATGGACAGGGTGTGGGCCCCCTGGTGTATTTCTTTCGCCCAATAATTCTTATTAATTCCAAAAAGTGCCTCCGTTGATTTTCAGGACATTCTGAGAACTTTTCTTTTCTACACATAAAACAACATCATGGCAGTTCTGCTGAAAACAGCGTCAGTCCGGGTTAGTTTCATTCAAATCATGCAAGTTAGAGTCCAAAACAAGGGCAAAAGTGTTTGGAAAAGTAGATACGTTGGAGACGTATCAACTCCCCCAAGCTAAAACCTTTGCCTGTCCTCAAGCAATTCAGCTGATAAACTGAAAGTGATAAAGAAAAACTTTTACAAACTCTGTTTGCTCTTGTTGTTGTAAACATGAAAAGCGAGCATTCAGGTTTCAGCAAATATTATGAACTAACCAAACTCACAATAACACTTAGGTCTCACAATTACTCATATCAATAGCATAACCAGCTAGCGAGCCATAATAATAAAACTCGGATGACAACACTTTCTCGAAACAATCATAACATGTTAGAACAAAATGGTATCTCGCTAGCCCTTTCTGAGACCGCAAAGCATAAATGAAAAGCACCTTTAAAGATCAAGGACTGACTAAACATTGTAATTCATGGTAAAAGAGATCCAGTCAAGTCATGCCCAATATAAACCAATAGCAATGAATGCAAATGACAGTGTGCTCTCTAGCGGGTGCTTTTAATAAGAAGGGTGATGACTCAACATAAAAGTAAATAGATAGGCCCTTTGTAGAGGGAAGCAGGGATTTGTAGAGGTGCCAGAGCTCGATTTTAAAATAGAGATTGAATAACATTTTGAGCGGCATACTTTTGCTGTCAACGCAACAACTATGAGATGGTTGTATCTTCCATACTACATGCATTATAGGCAGTTCCCAAACAGAATGGTAAAGGTTTATACTCCCCCATCCACCAACAAGCATCAATCCATGGCTTGCTTGAAACAACGAGTGCCTCCAACTAACAACAGCCCTGGGGGAGTTTTGTTTAATTATTTCGATTTGCTTTGATCTTTTTGGATCATGGGACTGGGCATCCCGGTTACCGTCCCTTTCTCGTGAATGAGGAGCAGAGTCCACTCCTCTTGAGAATAACCCACCTAGCATGGAAGATATAGGCAGCCCTAGTTGTAACATGAGCTGCTCGAGCATACAAAAGAGAATTTCATTTGAACGTTTGGAGTTTGGCACATACAAATTTACTTGGAACGACAGGTAAATACCGCATATATGAAGGTATAGTGGACTCATATGGAACAACTTTGGGGTTTAAGGAGTTTGGATGGACAAGCAGTATTCCCAGTTAGTACAGGTGAAGGCTAGCAAAAGACCAAGTGAGAGAGCGACAACAGTCATAAACATGCCTTAAAATGAATTCACACAGAATACAAGCATGAGTAGGATATAATCCACCATGAACATAAATATCATGAAGGCTATGTTGATTTGATTCAACTACATGTGTGAACATGTGCCAAGTCGAGTCACTTAATTCATTCAAAGGAGGATACCATCCCATCATACCGCATCATAATCATTCTAATAGCATGTTGGCATGCAAGGTAAACCATTATAACTCATAGCTAATCAAGCATGGCACAAACAACTATAATCTCTAAATGTCATTGCAAATATGTTTACCTCACAATAGGCTGACTCGGAAACGATGAACTCATCATATTTACAAAAACAAGAGAGGTCGAGTTCATACCAGCTTTTCTCATCCCAATAGGTCCATCATATATCGTCATTATTGCCTTTCGCTTGCACGACCGAACGATGTGTATAATAATAATAGTGCACGTGCATTGGACTAAGCTGGAATCTGCAAGCATTCAACTCAAGAGAGAAGACAAGTAATATGGGCTCCAAGTTAAATAAACAATCATGCATATGAGAGCCACTAAATATTTTCAATATGGTCTTCTCGACCCCCAAAGGAAAGAAAAGAAAATAAAACTATTTACACGGGAAAGCTCCCAACAAGTAAGAAGAAGAACTAGAAATATTTTTGAGTTTTCATTTTAATTTCTACTACAAGCATGGAAATTAAACTAACTATTTTTTTTGGTTTTTCTTAAGGTTTAACAAACACACAAGAAGAAAACTAGAAAAAGAAATTTAAACTAGCATGGATAATACAATGAAAGAGTATGAGCACCGATGACTAGTGTGTGAACATGAATGTAAAGTCGGTGAGAAATACGTACCCCCAAGCTTAGGCTTTTGGCCTAAGTATGTCTAGTACGGACCGCCTGGCTGATATCCGTATGTGAAACTGGGGTCATACTGAGCTGCAGCGGCAACCGCCTCCTGAGCTGCAGCGTGTTGGCGAGCTGCCTCCGCTCTCCTCTCGTGTTCAGCTGCTTCCTCCCTGGTGACAACATATCTTCCTTTTGCTTGATAATCAAAAAGGTAGGGAGCAGGAAGAGTAACATGGACGACATTGCGTCTGTCATAGATTAGTCGATATTGGAGGAATTGTTCATTCCTCCTTAGAAATTGATGATTGACCATAGCTTCATAATCCAAACAAACAGGAGGTATCAACATATCTCCCTCTTGTGGGGCTATACAAAGATAATTAGCCACACGGGTTGCATAAATTCCTCCAAATAAATTTCCCTTTCTACTATTATTCTACAACCTACGTGCAACTATTGCCCCCAAGTTATAACCTTTATAACCTAACACAGCACTCTTGAGGACACACAGATCAGGAGCACACATGTGGCATGCTTCGTCTTTACCGTTAATGCATCTACCAATAAAGAGAGCAAAGTAATGTATAGCAGGAAAATGAATGCTCCCTATAGTAGCTTGTGCTATGTCCCTTGATTCTCCCACAGTGATACTAGCAAGAAAATCTCTAAATTCAGATTTGTGAGGATCATTAATATTACCCCACTGCGGGAGTTTGCAAACAGTTATGAAATCCTCTAAATCCATGGTATAAGATGTAACATAAATATCAAATATGACACTAGGAGAATTACGTGCACAGTTATATTTAAACCTCCGCACAAATGAATCAGTCAATTGATAGTACTGAGGACACTTATCTTGTAAGTAGTCCTCCAGCTCAGCATTACGCACAAACGCGTCAAATTCCTCCTTAAAGCCTGCTTCGACCATAGAATTATCGGATGGCCACTCACAAGCTCGTACATCCGCGTCCCTCGGCAATTCAACATATTGCTAACGTATAGCAATTCTGGGCCCTTTCTTCACCGAGTAACCACCTTGGTACATTCTTCTAAACATAATTCTTTTTCTGAAAAATTTCTAAAATTTTAGTAACTTCAAAATAAAAGTGAATAAAACTAAACAAGATTGGTAGCAACTACTCCTACAAGTGTCTAGAGCCTATATCATGCATTAGAATTGCTTGGGTCCTCATAAATTTAACATGCAAGCTCAAGAACATGGTCACCTATCCAGCAAAAATTTGGAATGAATAAAGCACTAGAACAAAAACTAATTGGACCAATGGAGGAGTCACATACCAAGCAACAGTCTCCCAAAGCAGTTTTGTGAATGGAGCTTTGAGCAAGGAGATCAAAAATCGCAGCAAAATGAGCTAGAACTCGTGCTTGAGCTGGATGAGAATTTATTTTGGTAGAAGATGAAGTGTGTGGGTGGTGGTATAAGTGGAGGGGGCCCACCAGGGGCCCACGAGACAGGGGGGCGCGCCCAGGTGGGGTGGGCGCGCCCTCCACTCTCGTGGCCTGGTGCTTGCCCCTCCTGAAGTGTTTTCAGTGCCTCAAATCCTCAAATATTCCATAAAAAATCATACTAAATTTGCAGGGCATTTGGAGCACTTTTATTTTCGGGATATTTTTTAATGCACAGATAATTCAGAAAACAGACAGATAATGCTATTTTTGCTTTATTTATTCTAAATAACAGAAAGTAAAAAGTGGGTACAGAAGGTTGTGCCTTCTAGTTTCATCCATCTCATGATCATCAAAATGAATCCACTAACAAGGTTGATCAAGTCTTGTTAACAAACTCATTCCGAATAACACGGAACCGGAGAAATTTCGAATAACACTAAGTTACCTCAACGGGGATATGAAAATCCCCAACAATAAGAATATCATACTTTTTCTTGACAGTAGGGAGAGGAAATTCAAAACCTCCAATAATAATAGTTGGAACTTTTCCAATAGAATTGATGCTATGAACTTGAGATTGTTTCCTCGGAAAGTGTACCGTATGCTCATTACCATCTATTTATATATAAAAAGTGATCGATGGGTTAATTAGAGGCAAGAGAATTAGGCTAGAAAATTCTACATTAATTAGAAAATACTGGCCCTCGATTTGGTGGGTCTTCTAAAATTATAATTAAATAACCGTTGGATATGTGTAACATATTCCATCAAAAAAGATATGCGTAACATATATAGCACTGTCCTGATGGATCATGAGTCGTGCCATCCTCAGTTTTTTTTACATGCTAACGTGTTGTACCAAGTCTCTCTCATGATAACATCAACTTGCTTTTGCAAGGTCTCCTACGGAAGAGTGTCTATCCCTAAAGCCCAAGCAACAAGATATTGGCCCGCCCCATCATATAGAATCTAGAGAATTGCATCTAAAATCTTTTGGTCCAGCGAGGGAGGCATCATCGAGTTCCCAATGAACGTGATGATCCCCTCGCCAATGACGCTCACGGATTCCTTCTATGCCCTAAGCCTGCCCTACGACGACCTCTAGCCACTGAGCAGAGAAAGGAGAAGTACAAGGACCCATGGATGGAACGAGGATGAGCGCCGCCATGGCGGCAGCCGGATCTTAACTCAGGTACCTGTCGGACGTCCCAAAGCTCCTTTTCTGCGCCCTAATGATTCTCCCCCCATTCCCTAATGCTTCCTCTGCAACGCCCCACCTCTCCTGTAGGCACAACACCGGCAGCATATTTACATCCAAAGATGCAGATTTCTTATTAAAGGATGTGAATTTGTTTGGTGGCCATCTGCCTCTTCGCCTCCCCTTGTACATGCGACCATCCATCAATCCGCAGATGGTAAGGATGTTGATAGTCAGGATCTCTACGTAAATCTGTTGGTGCGTTCCATCCCAACTCTAACAGAGGTGAGAATTAAAGACTGTAACTATCCCTTGGTCCTTATTTTTGACAAATATACCAGGAATACACTTTAGAGTCTATTTCATATCTTAATATGAATGTGAGAAGGAGCTGAATACATACTTTAGAATTCATAACAGTGACCCGTTACCTGCAGAATTAGTTTTTCTTATGTTGTTGTACCTAGCAAGATACAGAATAATCTTTACAAGGTATGCATCTACTATTGTCCAGTACTATGTGGGATCCATGGGCAGCAGGGTAGCGGATCTGTTACATTAAAGAAACACTTCCTTAGATTATACATTGTTTTCAGATTAAGGAAGGAGGTGCCATGGGAGCTAATTGTCATTTACTTGAGGGGTGGATGGTTTTACACTCAGAACATATTGATATCATATAGTGGAAGTAAGTTACATTTTTGTTTCAAAACTAATAAAAGTTTCTGAGATAAGATTTTATAATGTAGATTGACTACAGAGTTCATCGTTGATTTGTGTGATTGTGTTGCGCATCTTCCAAGAATGATAGTCACATCTATAATGCTCATATGAACTGCAACTCTTCTGTAAGATTTTGTGGCGCCATCAGCAGCCAGTACAATAGTGCGTCGGCAGCCCAGCCACTACTACCAATACAATGCCAATTGTCCACTTAAGTATTTATTTCTGATGGTCGTACAACCCTTTGCCACACCTTATATAACAGAACTAGCAGCTGCAGTTACAGCCATGATTAGGAAAAACATCTTTTACTATAGTACTACCAAATTTTTTTCCATGCATATATATATATATATATATATATATATATATATATGATTATTGACTAATTTTACTATATGTTTAA
>NC_041393.1:163177629-163232426 GCF_002162155.2 Triticum dicoccoides
CTTTTACTATAGTACTACCAAATTTTTTTCCATGCATATATATATATATATATATATATATATATATATGATTATTGACTAATTTTACTATATGTTTAAATCAATCAGGAATTAGTAATTGCAATTACAAAGGGAAATATTTATTTATTTGGCAACCTGTTTAATTGAGACCTTTTATCAAATTTTAAATAAGTAGATTTATCTTCCAGTTTACTACGTAGCTAACCACAAACCACAAGCATGTGTTTGTATTGTGCAATGTTTTCGTATCATTGCTAGAACTAGCTCACAGGATCATATCTATAAGTTTAACTATAGAACAAGTTAGCTTTATACCCATGCCAGCAAGATGTACCTGACACACCCTATCTACAGTTCTTAAGGGCCCTCCCTTTCTTTGTGAGAACAATATTTTCACATATCTGCAAATGGCTTTGTGTTACAATTCAAACTAAAACAATGCAGACCTCGCCAAGATACAAGTACATGAGCAGCATGTTAAGCATGTTTGCCAAGCTGCTCGATGATAACCACGCACTTGAGCGGCGTAGAACAACCAGACCTCGGCAAGGTGCAATATTGGAGCGTGGATTGTCCCTGGTATCTAGATAAGATGAACTGGCACGTACATTGGTAATGCCTCCTTGCATGTTTTATTTTTTCATTAGAAGTTGCTGGCTTGAACATGTGTACGTAAGAAGGGTTAGGAGGCATTATTGTTCGCCTTCCAAATAACTGCTAAGAGGATTATGAAAGGTGTATCCAAAGTAGTAAAAATCTCTACTATCAACCATTCCACATTGTACATAGGCTCCTATATTTCTTTATGGAGGGAGGAGTATCTCCAATGACTCATATGCCATAATATTAATGGAGTAACTATGGTTAAGAAAATATTACACCAAACCATATTAAGAGGGTTGGATATCCAAGAAGTTGACATTTTTCTATGTTACCAATGATGAATTCGTTCCTCTTTTATTTCATGAAGAATTCTAACAACATTTTTTCATTAGTCAAGTGGACCGGACAATAAAGCTATTGTCAACTAGAATGTTAACATCCATATATATCTAATATAACATGAAAACTATTAGCTAGCTTCTGGACTGAAGTTTAATTCTATCGAGCGATCCAATATGACGTGTAGATGTGCGTATGCATATCTTGGTACTTATAGGAATGCTATAATTAATAATCATTATTTTAACAAAGTAGCGTAATAATAATAGTTGTGGTTATACATATGTATTATTTCCTACCCAAAATGTGAACATATAGAGAAACATACTTTATTTTTTAATTTATAAAATTCTAGCCCGCACATCGAGCGGGCCACTTTGCTAGTTAACATGAAAAGTGACATTGCCTTTGTTGCAATCAATAACAGCCCCTGCAGTATTCAAAAAAGGTCTACCAAGGATAATAGACATACTATCGTCCTCAAGAATATCAAGAATGACAAAGTCCGTTAAGATAGTGACATTTGCAACCACAACAGGCACATCCTCACAAATACCGACAGGTATAGCAGTTGATTTATCAGCCATTTGCAAAGATATTTCAGTAGGTGTCAACTTATTCAATTCAAGTCTATGATATAAAGAGAGAGGCATAACACTAACACCAGCTCCAAGATCACATAAAGCAGTTCTAACATAATTTCATTTAATAGAGCATGATATAGTTGGTACACCCGGATCTCCAAGTTTTTTTGGTATTCCACCCTTAAAAGTGTAATTAGCAAGCATGGTGGAAATTTCAGCTTCCGGCATCTTTCTTTTATTTGTGATGATATCCTTCATATACTTAGCATAAGGATTTACTTTCAGCATATCAGTTAAGCACATACGTAAGAAAATAGGTCTAATCATTTCAGCAAAGCGCTCAAAATCCTCATCATCCTTTGTCTTGGATGGTTTAGGAGGAAAGGGCATGGGTTTCTGAACCCATGGTTCTCTTTCTCTACCGTGCTTCCTAGCAATAAAATCTCTCTTGTCATAACGTTGATTCTTTGATTGTGGGTTATCAAGATCAACAGCAGGTTCAATATCTACTTCATTGTTTTTGCTAGGTTGAGCATCAACATGAACATTATCATTAACATTATCACTAAGTTCATGTTCATCACCTGGTTGAGTTTCAGCATCATAAATAGAAATATCATTGGGATTCTCAGGTGTGTCTACAGTAGGTTCACTAGAAGCATGCAAAGTTCTACCTTTTTCTTTTTCTTTTTAGAAGAACTAGGTGCCTCTAAATTATTTCTCTGGGAATCTTGCTCGATTCTCTTAGGGTGGCCTTCAGGATGCAAAGGTTCCTGAGTCATTCTACCAGTTCTAGTAGCCACTCTAACAGCAAAGTCATTTTTATTATTTAATTCATCAAGCAAATCATTTTGAGCTTTGAGTACTTGCTTAGCTTGAGTAGCAACCATAGAAGTATATTTGCTAATGAGTTTAAGTTCACCTTTAACTCTAGCCATATTATCGCTCATGCGTCCTATCTCGAAAGCATTATTCTTTAACTCTCTACCAAATAAGCATCAAAACTTTCTTGTATAGCCATAAAGTCATCAAATTCATCTAAGCATGGGCTATGAAACTTAGTAGAGGGGATTTCAACTTTATCATATCTATATAGAGAATTTACCTTTACTACCTGTGTCGGGTTATCAAGACAATGTGGTTCTTCAACAGGCGATACATTAAGACCATGTATTTCTTCAATAGGAGGTAAATTCTTAGCATCTTCAGCTTTAATACCTTTTTATTTCATTGATTTCTTTGCCTCTTGCATATCTTCACGACTGAGAAATAAAACACCTCTCTTCTTCGGAGTGGATTTAGGAATAGGCTCAGGAGTTGGCTCAATTGGTTCAGGAATTGCCTCAGGAATTGGCTCAGGAAGAGTCCAATTATTTTCATTAGTCAACATATTATTCAATAGTAATTCAGCTTCGTCGACTGTTCTTTCCCTGAAAACACAACCAGCACAACTATCCAAGTAGTCCTTGGAAGCATCGGTTAGTCCATTATAAAAGATATCAAGTATTTCATTTTTCTTAAGAGGATGATCAGGCAAGGCATTAAGTAACTGGAGAAGCCTCCCCCAAGCTTGTGGGAGACTCTCTTCTTTGATTTGCACCAAATTATATATTTCCCGCAAGGCAGCTTGTTTCTTATGAGCAGGGAAATATTTAGCAGAGAAGTAATAAATCATATCCTGGGGACTACGCACACAACCAGGAGCAAGATAATTATACCAAGTCTTAGCATCACCCTTTAATGAGAAGGGAAATATCTTAAGGACATAAAAATAGCGAGACTTCTCATCATTAGTAAACAAGGTAGCTATATCATTCAACTTGGTAAGATGTTCCACAACAGTTTCAGATTCAAGGCCATAAAAAGGATCAGATTCAACTAAAGTAATAATCTCAGGATCAACAGAGAATTCATAATCCTTATCAGTAACACAGATAGGTGAAGTAGCAAAAGTGGGGTCAGGTTTCATTCTAGCATTGAGAGACTACTGCTTCCATTTAGCTAATAATTTCTTAAGATCATATCTATCATTGTAAGCAAAGATAGCTCTAGCAGGTTCTTCATTCATTACATAACCCTCAGGAACAACAGGCAATTCATAACCATTGGGAGAATTTTCATCATCACTATCATCAATAATATCATCTTCAATAATTTTACTCCCCCTAACTCTAGCAAGTTGTTCATCAAGAAATTCACCTAATGGCAAAGTAGTATCACGCATAGAAGTAGTTTCATCATGCATAGCAGAAGTGGCATCATCAATAACATGCGACATATCAGAATTCATAGTAGTAGCAGGTTTAGGTGTCGCAAGCTTACTAATAACGGAAGGAGAATCTAGTGCAGAGCTAGATGGCAGTTCCTTACCCCCCTCGTAGTTGAGGGCAAAATCTTAGTTCTGTCGTCTTTCAAGTTCTTCATAGTGATCAACAGATATAAATCCCATGTGACTCAAAGAATAGAGCTATGCTCCTCGGCAACGGTGCCAGAAATTAGTCTTGATAACCCACAAGTGTGGGGAATCGCAACAGCTTTCGAGGGTAAAGTATTCAACCCAAATTTATTGATTCGACACAAGGGGAGCCAAAGAATATTCTTGAGTATTAGCAGTTGAGTTGTCAATTCAACCACACCTGGATAACTTAGTATCTGCAGCAAAGTATTTAGTAGCAAAGTAGTATGATAATAAAGGTAACGGTAGCAAAAGTAATGTTTTTGGGTTTTGTAGTAATTGTAACAGTAGCAACGGAAAAGTAAATAAGCGAAGAACAATATGTGAAAAGCTCGTAGGCAATGGATCAGTGATGGATAATTATGCGGGATGCGATTCCTCATGTAATAGCTATAACATAGGGTGACACAGAACTAGCTCCAGTTCATCAATGTAATGTAGGCATGTATTCCGTAAAGAGTCATACGTGCTTATGGAAAAGAACTTGCATGACATCTTTTGTCCTACCCTCCCATGGCAGCGGGGTCCTAGCGGAAACTAAGGGATATTAAGGCCTCCTTTTAATAGAGAACCGGAACAAAGCATTAGCACATAGTGAATACATGAACTCCTCAAACTACGGTCATCACCGAGAAGTATCCCGATTATTGTCACTTCGGGGTTGTCGGATCATAACACATAATAGCTGACTATAGACTTGCAAGATATGATCAAGAACACACATATATTCATGAAAACATAATAGGTTCAGATCTGAAATCATGGCACTCGGGCCCTAGTGACAAGCATTAAGCATAGCAAACTCATAGCAACATCAATCTCAGAACATAGTGGATACTAGAGAGTCAAACCCTAACAAAACTAACTTGATTTCATGGTAAATCTCATCCAACCCATCACCGTCCAGCAAGCCTACGATGGAATTACTCACGCACGGCAGGGAGCATCATGAAATTGGTGATGGAGGATGGTTGATGATGACGACGGCGACGAATCCCCCTCTTTGGAGCCCCGAACGGACTCCAGATCAGCCCTCCCGAGAGAGATTAGGGCTTGGCGGTGGCTCCATGTCATAAAACACGATGAAACTTTCTCTCTGATTTTTTTCTCCCTGAACGTGGATATATGGAGTTGGAGTTGAGGTTGGTGGAGGTCCAGGGGGGCACGAGATAGGGGGGTGCGCCTAGGGGGAGGGGGGCGCCCCCTGTCTCATGGACAGGGTGTGGGCCCCCTTGTGTATTTCTTTCGCCCAATATTTCTTATTAATTCCAAAAGGTGCCTCCGTGGATTTTCAGGACATTCCGAGAACTTTTCTTTTCTACACATAAAACAACATCATGGCAGTTCTGCTGAAAACAGCGTCAGTCCGGGTTAGTTTCATTCAAATCATGCAAGTTAGAGTCCAAAACAAGGGCAAAAGTGTTTGGAAAAGTAGATACATTGGAGACGTATCACTCACCAGTGTCTTATGAGGAGCATTCTGGCAGCTCAGGAGGCCAGGCACCGCGCAGTCCTGGCAGAGATGGAGATGGTCCTCGAGGAACCGCTCGGATCCCTAGAGCCTCCTAGGCTCAGGGCTCCGGCGGCTCGTGAGGATCGACTTCTTCACCGCGCATCGCAGCTACTTCAACACCCGCTCTATAATGGTATCAGGTGACGTCTTTCGAGTTTCATTTCAGCTGGGAGCACCCTGAGGGCTGCATTATTCCCAGGTCGCGTGGGCCTGTCCCTGCGGCATGTATCTCTTTTGCCTATGTCTTTAGTTTACCTTGCTGGGGATGCTCCTTGGGCTGCATCATCCCCAAGCCGCTCGGGCCTGACCCAGTGGCATGTATCCTTTCTGCATCTATCTAAGTTGATTTGCTCTTCATGCTTAACCCGCTTGTGATAATCGCCTACTCGATTGACACCTACCTTTGGACCCGCTCGCACTGGCACGACGCTTGCGCATGGGTCCGTCCCTGCAACGTCGACAAATCTGAGTGGTCGGGCTTTGGCCCGCGGCAGCCCCACAAGCGTCACCTCAGCAGAACCTTAGTGCCCTCACCACTCTCTCGGAGCAACCAACGGCTAGCCGATAATCGTAATGGCAACCCTTGCTTCTCTCGTGTTGGCTTACAGGGACTACCTGAGGAATAATGTGGGAGGCGTCGCGAGCTCTCTCCCTCCCTCACCCGTACGATCCGCTCGTGCGTTAAAAGGGGGGCTCTTGAGCATCGCGACTCAGGAGCTCTTACTGGCTCTCCAGCCCTCACCCCCTGGCCTTGTCCATGGCATCGCGACCTGGCATACCAGCGGCGGCTGAGCTTGCTCGAGGGCCGGGACCCAAGGACGTAGAGCACGAAGGAGAATGCAGGGAAGGGAGGAGAAGCTCGCGAAGGCCTGACCCAGCTACATCCCAGCTGCCGATGCGCACGTCCGGCACCTCGCGAAGGAACGGCTCCATGCTTTCGAGATAAGTCTCGCTCCTAGAATTGCTAACTGATGCGGCGCCAAACCTCCACTCATTGAGGCTCTGTGACAGCGACATTGCCTTCCTTTCTCGCCTTTTGTCGGCTGCTTGAGCGCTAAAGGAGACCTCCTGAGCATCGCGCCACAGGGGCTCTTACTGGACCTCGGGTCGCTCACCTCTTGGCCTTGACCACGGCATCGTGACCTGGCATACCAGCGACGGCTGAAGCATGCCTGGGGACCGGGACCTGTCAGCATAGAGCACCAAGTCGTCGCGAGGTTAGAAAGGGGGAACCAAGCCGGAGCAGGAAAAGCATTTGCATCACCTCTTAATAAGGATAAAATCAACAAAAGACACTCCGGACGCTTTACATGCCCCCACGGGGTATTTCCTTCATTCCTCGCAGGGAACAAAAGGTGCTAACCCTAAGGAGCCCTAACTACACGCGCCTCCACGGCCAACGCCATCATCAACAGTGGGCCAAGAGGGGCCGGCGCCAACCCCATCCAGATCAACCGCGCCGGCGGCCTCATGCAGCTGCCTTGCTCTGAGCATGATGCGATCTCGGGGGCACGTAGCTGTCATCGCTCATCTCTGGAGTCGGGAAGAACTCGGGAGAGTCGCTGGACTCCCAATCATCGCCGCTACTGCTGGAGGAGCCGCTGGGGAAGCGGGTGGCAGGCCTAGCCGTTGCCACATCGACGTCCTGGCCGCCTCCTCTGGGGCAGCACTCGAGCCGGTGTCCTTCTGTGTCGAAGACCATGAAAAGCATCAGGGAGGCGCCATCGTATTCGAAATGAATCACGAGGGCACCTCCTGTTTGGTAGACCCGAGCGATCTCGCCCCAGCCCTGGGTCATGTAGACCTTGCCCGGAGTGACGACTTCAACCTCCGCTCCGGTCGCCGGGGTACCGCAGTCGACGTGCTGCAGCCAGAGCTCGAGAGGCCCCCTTGGCGGCATCTTGAAGGCGAAGAAAGGAGGAAAGCGGATCCAGGAGCTTGGAGGCATGGCGGCGTGGAGTACGAGCTCGCGAGAGGAGTCCGCGGCATGGACTCCAGGAGCAACAACGCGCACCGCCGTGACTCATCGTCGTTGCCGACGGTGCGGTCGGTGCCGCTCGGCATCTTCTTATCTAGGGCCCTCAGCCCGGGCGTACAGAGGTAGCGGAAACCCAGGAGGTGGCCGCTCGTACCAGGGCCTCAACGTCTCCGGCCGAGCAACCTCGTCGCGGCGGCCGGGGACCGGCCGTTTCTTCGGCGGGAGCGGGTCGGGCCCCTCTCGGGGGGCCTTTCCTTTCTCCTCGGTTGAGAACCGGCGGATCGGTGCCATTGGCGACAAGATGGAGAAGGAGCGAGGAAGAAGGAGCGAGTGGAGCGAGAAAAGATGGGCTACGGGGGCTGACGCCTCGCCGTACTTATAGTCTAGAGGAGGCCAACCGTCGGCTTCCACGGTCGCAGGTAATCATGACTCTTCTTGCATGCAGCAGGGAGTCGTCAAATCGGGCAATTGTCGAACCAGCGAGGGGAAGTGGAGACACCCACATCCAATCAACCGCCACGCGACGGCCAAGGCCGCATGCTGTTGGGGCCCGCGGCGCTCCGCACTTGCCCTTTCGCTTTGCTCCTAAGCCAAGTCCTAGCGCGCCTTGGGCCCGGGGGCTACTGTCAGTGTTCTGGGAACGAGGGTCCCCAAACTTGCCTGCCTGTGGCGTGCGGCGTGGCTCAAGCAGAGGCCCAGTACGACCAGTCTTCATCAACCCAAGCTCAAGACCCTCGCGAGGGGCCAAGCCTCGTGGGGCGGACGACGCAAGGCTTCCTCAGGGCGGCCTCACCGGGCAGGCTCGCGAGGAGGCGGAGAGATCAAGGCAGGGGTACCTCGCGAGGTACTCGTGACACAAGCCATGACGATCGAGACCAGGCGGGCGCCAGCCTGCGCAGTGTCCTCGTTTCCTCTTTGGTGCAAAGGGGGCAAGCGCAGGCGTGGAGTACCAAGGCATCAAGCAAAGGTTACCATTTTGGTGCAACGAGACCAAGACTAGCAGAGCGGCAGGACGGAGGTCACCGTGGAGCCCAAGACGACGTCATCGCCAGTGCCTTTGGCAGCCGAGGACCAACTTTAGTCAGGATAGCTTGTACTAGCTGTTCCCCTTCAAAATGGCCGTTGTTGGCTCCCTTCCCACTCAATATTTGGGAAGAGGGCCAGGGCCTCTATAAATAGACACTACAAAAAAATACATTTCCGTGATGATATGTGTTTGTCACAGTAGGTCGCGTTTTTTGTCATGCATGTACATCCATCACAAATTTACGACAGAATCAAAATAGTCATACATGTGCTGTCGTAGAAGTGTTCCATGACATTACCAAAATTATCATCACGGAAGTGTCCACTTCCATGACGATAAATCACGCGTCACAGAAGTGCTTTCGTCAAGGGTGACCGACACGTGGCATCCACCGTAACGGAACGCCGTTAAGCTATCGGGTCGGGTTTTCGATCCGATAACCTGTTAACAGCCCCGACCAATGGGGATTTTCCACGTGTAAAATCATCATTGGCTGGAGGAGACACGTGTCAGGTCCGCGCTGGCACAGGTGTCAGTCATCCAATGGGCGAGACGCGCCTATGATCTGTTGACACGTGGACCGGCCCATCTAGTTTAAATAGGCCGGCCCAACTAAAGGCCCACAAGATTTTGCGGACCATAATGGGCCGGCCCAGCTAAAGGCCCACGAGATTTGGCGGACCATAATGGGCTGGCCCAGCTAACGGCCACAAGATTTCGCGGGCCATAATGGGCCGGCCGAGGTAAAGGCCACAAGATTTTTGTTTGCCATAATGGGCCGGCCCAGGTAAAGGCCCACAAGATTCTTGCGGATCATAATGGGCCGGCCTGACTAAAGGCCCACGAGATTTTGCCGACATTAACAGGCCGGCCCAGCTGTAGGCCCACAGGAATTTGAGGGCCCTAGTAAGCCGTCCCATTAACTGGCTGCCATGTTTTGGGCCAAATGTCGACCCATATTTGATCCGGTCCATTAATGGCCTGCCACATTCGGGGCCTAATACTGGCCCATATGAGATCCAGCCCGTTAAAATCCTACCACGTTCTGGGCCAAATTACGGCCCAGATCAGGTACGACCCTTTAAGAGGATATGGCCTCAATGATGGCCCATATCAGATTCGGCCCGTCAACTGCACACTATGCTTTTGGGCCCACTTGCTAGAGGCCCACTTAGTAATTCGGCCTGATATTAGTTTTGGCCTCTTAAGGACCCGTTTAACATTTCGGCCCTATATTAATTTCGGCCTGTTAAATGCCCGTCATATAGTTGGGCCTAACTACGGCCCGGTTTGCATCCGGCCTGCTCGCAGCCGATATCTGATTGGGCCAAACAAGGACTGAGACAATTTTGGCCTGTTAAAAGCCCGTGATTTGATTCGCACAATCATGGGCCGGGGTTCATTTCGGGCTGCTGCCGGCCCGTTAGCTGCTTGGCATGTTTCAGGCCCAACCTACATCGTGATTGCATGACGGCCCAATTATGTACCGTAATTTTACGGTTTGGTCGATTTACTGCGAAGACAGGATAAATATACAGTAAAATAACTACAGCATCGTGAATAAGAAAAAACCTGGACTATACAATAAAGAAATTACAGCATATTACATCCATTGGGCATCAAAGTTTGCCACTATGATAATAAAGCACAAGCAAACAGCAGATTACATACACTGGGCATCGAAGATCGCCACAAGTGCAAATAAACACGCTGACAAAATAATATACAAAACCGACAACACTTCAATAGAGTTCAAGAAAGGTTAGCCCTGCTGGGGAGCTGCAGCGCAAGCAACTGAGCAAGATGATGAGACTGCGCTTGTTCAACACTTAAATCTTCCTCACTCTGAAAGATAAACAAGCAGATAGTTGACAGGTTTTGCACATAAAAGTATCAGTGCTGACAATTCATCACATTTCTTACTGACGAATAAAGTGACACAGTTTAAAATTGCATTAACACAATATGGTATTGTTCAGGTCAAGACATGGCAGGAAATGACATTGTGAAGGAGTTGGCAGCTTGAAGACACCACTGGATTACAGATCAAGAACTCATAAGTATCAATGGTTAGTGTGCTGTCAATTTATCCCATTTCAGATTGGCAAATAAATAGACGGTTTAAATAATACTCCCTCCGTCCGGAATTACTTGTCATTAAAATGGATGTGTCTAGAACTAAAATACATCTAGATACATCCATTTCAATGACAAGTATTTCCGGACAGAGGGAGTAGTAGAATGATATGACATTGTTCATAGTTAAGACATTGCAGAATATGACATTGTGCTATAGTGGGTAGGTTCACCACACCACTGGATTACGGATGAAGAACAGAAGCATGCATGCAGTGCAAAAGAAGATCACTTGCTCTGTATACTTTAATTTACATGGTATGAATAAGGAACTTGGTTGTACAACTGAAAACTTAAATTGAGAAAGGACAAACTTTTGTTTATGAACTACTCCCTCCGTTCTAAAATAGATGACCCAACTTTATACTAACTTTAGTACAAAATTGGGTCATCTATTTTGGAACGGAGGGAGTACATAATAAACTTTAAACATGCAATTTGATGCAAACACCAAAAATAAACAGCTGTTGCAGTCGTGCCTAACCAAATATGTACAACAAAGTTTGAAGGCTTGAGATGGACAAACTTACATTATTGGTGAAGGCAGGCTCTATAAAGGCCTTGTCCATGCTGATGGGGGGGCAATTCAAGAAGTTTACCACAGAATATTCTTCATAAGCATTGCCTTTATTCTACATTTTGTTAAGAGTAAATATAGATGTGATAGTACACGAAAAAATGGATAATATTTAAGATAAGATGAAGAGTGATGCTACATAACCAAGTAGCTATAAATGTAAGTGCAGCGATACAGGCAAAAGGTACAGCCAAGAGTAATGCATAGCTAAACTTCTTCAGTACCAACCTTATGGTAAGAGTAAATATAGATCTGATGTGTAGAAAATGGAGGGCAAAGGAAAATAAGCTGCAGAGTGATGGTACATGAACAACTACCTATCATTATAAGTACACTGATAAAGGACAGCATGTACTTACAAGAATAATGCAGAGCTAAAAAACATTGGCATTGGATATATTCTACACTAATGTAACCATTCATACAGATCAGATAATTTGGAGCGAACAATTGATAAGCAAGCTATCATGCATAGTACTGTCACATAATGAACCAGGTATGTATGCAAGTACAGTGATACAGGACAATGGGTACTAACAAGAGCAAAGCAGCGGGCATCATATTTGCGATATCCTGTCGTTCTTTTCAAACCAGAATTCTTCTTCGAGCAGATTTCCTGCAAACAAGATCCGTAAGGCACATGCGGAAAAGTAGAAGTTCAAATTGTCATGTGATTTCATAGGCAGTACCTCATCCTGGGAACGAGACCAGTGCATAACAATGTTTTTCCATTCAATGTCTTCTAAATTTAGCACAGGAGATTTCACCGGAAATTCGTTTATAGATTTGCCACCAAAGTGTGATTTCCTCAAGTAACACCGATACTACTACAATGCTTCCTTGAAAAGCACAAGAAAGCTTTGCTCGTCATGACTATCTAGATTGACCCTCGCCTAGTTACAACAATGCAATGTAAATCATTGATGTGTTCAATCAGCAGAAAACAGGAAAATAATAACCATGAATAATAGCACTTACACGTAAGTTGGACAGGAAGATGTGAAAATGGTGTTTGTCTTCACAATAATCTTCCCATGATGGGAATATATGCACGTAGTCCCTAACAACATTGAAAGCATTGTCTTTTAAACTGGGAATAAATGGAATGGGGTTCCAATCTGCTGGAATTGGCCATCTCTGCAGTTGGGATAGGTCTTCGGCCGGTGGACTTGCTGTACTTTTTGCTGGAGTGGGATTTTTCTGTGGTACAGCTGGTGCTATGGCAAATGAAATCGGTATACCTTTTGCTGGAGTGCAGGTCCTGTGTGGTGGGGCTAGTGGTGTGGCCAGTGAAGTATGGGTACAGTCTGCTGGAGTCGGTCCTACGTTTTGTGTCACAGCTCTATCGAACATGGTAAAGAAGAGCAAGCAGATTTTGGATAATAAAATGTTGGTTGCGCAGTGCCCACACATGATGAACCAGAGCGCATTAAAAATGCAACTCCTAGCTGTCTCTGGACCATTTTAGGCGGTTGGATGAAGATCCTATGTCTCCTAACCCTTCTTCTTCCTCGTCTCTGATTCTTCCCATACAGAACACCGCACGGGCTGCTGGCCGGACCACCGGCCCTCACCGCCTGTGTTCCTCCGCCACCCCCACCCCCCACCCGCGGCGAGTTTTCTTTGTTCGGCGAGGCCCCACAACCACCCGAGCCCCTTGGATCGCACCGGCGAACTCCGGTGAGCTCTGAAAAAATCGACTGACCCAATTTTGAAATTTTGTCTACTGTGATTTAACTAGTGTGGAATATAAAAGGGGAAAACCATAAGCATTGGGAGTATAGTGTTGAGCGTGCCATGGCGGATCTGAAGGTGCAAACCGGACAAAGGCAACTTCGCAACCAAGACAAGAAATCAGAGTAAAGCAGTGGCGATCTATTTTCTTGCTGTGACAAATAAGTTGAGCAGATTGAAAGAGTACCGCCTCTGGTGCGGCGCCGTGTACGCATCTGGTGAGAATTTGACGGTGTTGCGGTAGCGATGGCTGTCGGTGGCGTGGAAGCAGATCTAGGAGGGTAGACGGTGGCGGCGGGGCGCGGTGGACGAGACGGTCGTAGGAGCGGCGCCGGCAAGGTGGACGACGGCGGGGATGAAGCGAGAGGACGGGATGCAAGGATCCCGGTCCGAAGGCGTGGATGAGAGAGGTCGATCTCTTGTGATGGACGGCGGCATCGGGTATCAGCTCCGGCATGGTGGAGGAGGCGGCGGTGGATGGGGTGGCGGACGGCAGCGGACGGAGGAGGGTGGGGTGGAGAGGGTGTTTTGGCGCCCATGGAGTACGAATGGGGAAAAGGGAGGTAGAGAGGAAGGGGAACCATGTATTCAGGGCGCGCTTGTCTCAAATGCGAGGAAATTTACAAACTTAGCCCCCGTTTCAAATTTCTACTACATCACAGCAACATTAGTCGGTTGGGGATAGGACGGTAATATCGCATACACCGAATATTTGCCGACGAGAGTTTGTTTTTGGCGCCCACTGTGTATGAATATGAATCGGGGAGGGAGTCGATTTCGGCCGAGGGCACACTGTGTTTTGGCGCCCACCGTGTATGAATCCGGGTACTTCTGCACTTGGCGTCGGCTTCCGAGAAGCAGATCCGAGACTGTGGAAGACGATGTCGGGGAAGAGGCTCCATCTACGTTGACAATGGTGGACCAGCTCCAGTGCGGCGTACGAGGTCGTCGATGAGGCAGATGCGCTGCGGTGGACGAGTGCGCCGATGTAAAGGGGAGGAGCACGAAGGCTGCGGTGCCGTGGAGAAGTCTATTTTGCGGTGGGGATAGAAAATAGGGAGTATTCAGGTGTACTACTCTGGGTAACGGGGTGGGGCTGGCTGGGTAGGGTGAACCTGAAGTTACGAAAACACCCCCTACCAAGCGTCGTACGTAGGCCTGTTCCGAAGGCTATGATGGTAACTTCCCACTGCTCGAATCAGGGTCGTGGGAGATTTTCCCGCCGACCTCAAAATTTTGTGACACTGGACTCCCCGTGTGGCATGTTGAGTGATTCGGCTAAGAAACTAGCGAGTAGTAGTAGTAAACTCTGCATATTATGTTTGACCGAAGTCAAACTTCCTAAAGTTTGACCAAGTTTATATAAAAATATAAATATTTACCATAACAAATATGTATGATGTGGAAGTACATTCAATAATGAATCTAATGGTATTTATTTGTTATTGTATATGTTAATATTTTTTGTTATAAGCTTTCTGAGAGTTTACAAAACTTGACTTTGACCAATGCTAATACGCGGACTTAAATAAAAACGGAGGGAGTACACATTTGTTTTCTTAGTTTGTAGTGGACTAATCATTTGTTGAAATTGTGAAATAAATATATTAGGCTATTGACTTCAAATGTAATGGTCTATACAATTCAATAGTTACAATCATTGTCGAATCCCAAGATGTATACAAGGTCTATAGTACTTCACAACATGCTCAAACTCACATAATCCCAGTCAAATGAGAATCTAAATGCATTTCATAGTTATTACTTTGTAGGATGCAACAAAAACAACCAAAACTCTACATCAGCCATTATAGAAGCAACATTTTGACATATCCCATTGTGTGAATGAAACATGCAGAGAGAGCTTTTGAAGATGGAGTAGATAGGGCGGGAAATATTGTATGTATGTGGACAAGAGAGTAGGAGATAAACCTAACGAGACACACACACACACACAGACAGAGAGAGAGAGAGAGAGAGAGGAAGAAGTTAGGTATGTGAGAAAGATGGAGACATGTAATATACGTCATTCTGTATACGTGGAAGGAGAAGAGACAACATGTTTGATGAGAGAGCTGGAAAAGCATGGACGAGAGGGGAAGGATCTCATGGGTTGAGGGATTGACAATTTTGTGCGGGGGAGAGGGGATTGGTAATTTTGTGCAAGAGAGAGAGAGAGGGTGGGGGGAGGAGTCAGTCAGCCGTCGTCACATCACCCTGCTTCCAAATGACCCCGCATTCTCTAGCGCGGTGTGGTCGCCGTCTTTGATCTGCTCGATGCCCTCTTTGAAGATTGAGGTGTTGTGCATGTTGGGGTGCAAAGAAGCACAAGCGATAGTGGTCGCCGTATAACCTTGGATGGGGATGAATTGTTTGCTCGAGAGTGTGTGTGTGTTGTGCTGCGTGCGTGTGTGTGTGTGTGTGTGTTAGATATTGAGCAAAAACAAACCTAAGGAGAGAAGTTGGTATTCACGAAGAGATTGCGCGGGCCTTGAGGTGGGCAGGGGCCAAGTGAGGGTGTCAAAATGTGCGCGTTGATGCATATGTTGCATGCGATCGTGCGAGGGACGGACGAATCGAGAGAGATGGTTGTTGTGTTACGGATGCTCCTTTCTCTCTCTCTCTCTCACACACACACAAGTAAACCAGAAGACCGTTCTCTCATGTATACACAACGTATCGGCATCTGTCTATGTCTCACTCATGCATGATCGTTTGCACATTCACACCTCTCTATGTATGTATCACACGCACACCGTCTCCACATTGCCCTTACGCCACAACACACATATGGACACATACACACATTCTCTCTCAGTCACACACACAAAATAAGTATTAAAAAAACTAGGGCGCACCTAAAACGTCCAAATCCAAATAAACACAAACTGGAGCTAAATTCAAATATATGGAAATATTGCAGCATTAAGAACTTTCCCAGGAAAAAAGTTGAGTAATATTCGAGGATTGTTTTCACACACACACAAAAAGGTTCGGTGGATGACCTTCGAGCGCGACACGGTGACGCACCGTTCGATCGACCGCGCGGCCGTGGTTCACGCGCTTGCACAGGATTCCGTATCGTGGCTATGGTACTAACTTCAAAAAAAAGCGCTGCCTAAGTCTAATGTTTACGTGTACTAGTACGGTTTTCTTTTAAGTTTGACCAACCTCATATAAAACTAAAGTAAGCTCCCATACGCGCACTCATCAATATGCCGCCGCCGCCGTTGCGCATGCCGGTGCCCGCCTGCTCCGACCAACAATTTCTCGCCCATCACCGCCGTGTCGCCGCCATCCCTATGCCATGAAGCCGAAGGCTCGCCCGCTCACGTCGTATGCAGTCCCTCCTCGCCATGCCGCCGCGCTGCCAACCACGCGAGCAGCTGGTGGAGCCGCGTCTATGCACGCAACGTACAAAGAGTAGGACAAGCGCGTGCTCCAACACGCCGGCGAGGAGGAACTAGCGTGTCATTGTCGTCTCCGCCCGCGCAGAGGAGGTGCGCATGGTGGCTGTCGCGGCGGAAGCCGATCGCACATGCGTCGAGCCCGCAAAACGGGTGGGGACACGGAATCTACCTTCGAGACCTTGAATGCCATGTGGATCCTACAATCTGAAGGAGCAATTTGGGCCAGTCGACTCATGTGAACCGTTTGATGCAACATGGATGGCTAGAAGGGCTTATTCCACCTCTTCTGCCGTCTTCTTCCTTCGCTCTGTCGAACTTCTTTCACAAATCGACTGACCCAAATTATACTACTAGTACGAATGTATTAAGTATAGTGGGAACACGAAGGTACAAGCAGTAGTACCAACTGCAAGAAGAACAGTAGTAAGACATAGTACTAGTACTACTCTACGTACTAAACAGTTCAAATAACGAGAAAGAACATAAATATAGTTCTGCTGGGGCCTCAGCACAACACACCCTTGAAAATAAACTAAGCAACTAGTCAGCTTGACACTGCAGTAGAACCAGCATGAGCGACGGCACTGCCACCTACTCGGAGTCCGAGTCCATGTCCTCGACTTTGTCCTCGTCCCTCTTCCTCTTCCTCTTTGCTGACGCTTCTTTTCTTGAACCAGACACTGGGCTCTGCTTCTTCATCCAACCCATGCATACAGGATGTGATCTTCATCTAATGTCTTCGACTCCCATGCTTGATGAAACTCGTGATGAGGTTTCTTCAGTTTAGCGTATGAAGGATCAATCATGGCTGCTGCCATGGTCAGCATTGAAGGTTGAGAGGAGGACACCAGGCTTGCCTTCTGGAGATCGAAGGGCTGGCCTACAACGAGACCTATCCGACGCAAGACTTCTTTGTCGTTCTTAAAGCCTACAGTAACAAATTTCACTCTTTTGTCCTTGAGGAAGTTCTTAAAATCCTGGCACTCAACATTGGCATGGCATATGTGGTAGACCAAGCAAACGTTATGTACGCAAACCTGGATCACGGCGGGCTTCTTCCTCTCTTTGTCCTTTAGATCCTTCTCTCGTCCCAGGACTGTGGTGTACTCAACATCTAGCCTAGCGACTCACTCATCTGTTGAACTGTTGAACATGCGTAGGAAGCGAGCAAGCCATGCTTTCACCGTCGCGGATCCACGTGTGTAGATGACGATGAACTGATCGCTGGTGATGGCTCTAACTTGGTACTCAGCGGCGGCCATGGAGATTTGGGAGGCCATGGATTTTGGAGGAGGGTTAGGAGAAGTTGAACTGTTGTACCCCGCAAAAACTGGGAGCGAACTAATGTGAAAGGACGAGACGACTAGGAGCGAACTGTTGTGAGGTAGAAGACGGGGACGAGTAGGGCATGCGAATGGCGTGGGGTTGCTGGCTTGCTCGGTGGATAAATGGCTGCAAGCCCCCAAAGAGTTCTCGAGAACTATGCGGGACCCACTAGATGTCATGTCTACTAGACCCATATCGTAGGCCTGACGGTATAGCTTCTGCCTGTTTGCACGCCATGCCGGCGCGTGGATGTAACTTCACTTAATTCCGTCAACCATCGCTCCTCCCACGACCTTCGCCTCCCTCGTGCGGCCGCGCCCTTTGAGACATCGACCGGCTAAAAATGAGCAATTTTTTTTGCCTACTCCGTATGCATGATACTCCCTCTGGTCCTTTTTACTCCCGTCAACCGTTTGCAAAGTGTTTGACCAAATATATACTTTTTTTAAACACCACCTTATATTAATTAACCAGCCACACTAGTACACTCATTCGATACAATATTCACCACACAGGGCGGTATGTTATTTACAAGAATACCATCTAATCTATTGTCAATGCTATACTTAGCGATTAAGTGTGCCACCTTATTGGCCGAACGGCTAATCTTTGACAATTGAAGATTGTTGACCAACTTCGAGATGCTCAATGCTTTCATCCTCAGGTCACGCATAGCAGACCTGTCATAGTCCCCCGATGCAACAGACGCTACCACAAAAGCGCAATCAGTCTCTAAAATTACAGGATTATGAAGAGAAATACCTATGTAGAGACCGGCAATGCAAGCCCTAAGCTCCGCTTCCTCCATGCTTTGACAGGCATCAATGAAATCCCACGACCAAATTTATACTAAAAATATCAATATCTACAATACTGATTATAACGAGTATAAGAACTACGTTTTATAATGAGTGTAAAAATATCGGTTTGACATTGTGATTGTTGATACTCCCTCCGTCTAGGTGAGTAAGTCATCTTAGGCTGTGCACCGTGACCAAGGAGGAGGGGAAAACGAGAGACATTAATGTTTATTTGCTAATTAAATAGTATTGCATGCAATGAACTAACCACTGCATGTCATGTTTGATAGTCTCAGGTCATTAAAAGCATGCACACCCTCGTCTCTTATTGGTTGATATGTCAAGAAACAAGAAACGAGGTAGAAGTTAATGCACCGCACCTACGTGTTTTGGGATTATTTGGTTTTCATAAAATGACTTACACACCTAGCTATTAGAGTACCACTACCTCCCTTCTAGTTTAAAGGGCTCGACTCAAAAATTGTACCTACTCTTAGCAAGATAGTAGAGGCGGTGGAATAGTTTTTGAAGTCTGTAGAAGTACTCAACTAATGCTATCGTCCTTCACAAAAAAATGTGTTTACCAATGCATGCATGAACACTAGTTAGTCTAACCCCCCCTCTTATTTAATTCTTTGCCACATCTGCATGTTTGCTATTCCCGTGTGCATGATACCAGCTAAGATACCACCATGATGGCCAGCCTTAATCATCGCGTGCAATAATTTAGTGCACCTTGAAATATGAACATGTGTGGGGCGTGTATGTTTTTAATGACTTGAGACTATACCTAGCCCGGCATGCAAGATGACTTATTATGCACCATTCCCCATACCTGCAGGAAGCCCGTTCGTCTCCAAATCTTTTCCTCTCCACATGTGGAAACAATATGCCTGCCAAACTCCCCTTCTCCCTCCGGCGGTCCCACCACTCCACCCCGTGTGAAAAAATCTGCATGCATGACTCTCCTCCCCCCACGCTCGTCCAATCCGTTGTGACCAGCAATATTTCCACCCCTTCGCTCCCCCGTAATTTACTCCAACAAATATGCCCACGTAACTTTTACTTAACTTCAGGTGTATTGGGTCACTGACATACGGGCCCAGCAGTGTACTGACCCACATGTCAGTGATGCAACTGGACCTGCAGTTAAGTCAGTGCAGCTCAGTCCATATCTTATGTAGGTGTGCCATTGCTCGCTATAAATATTGTGCCTCCCACGACATCGCTACCTCCTCCCCCTCACGTTCATGTTCATCGCTATCTCCTCCCCTCCCTCTCATGTCGACCACCATGGCATCTCCCCTCCAGAGCCCTAGGAGTCCCTCGCTGCACCGCGCGGACGGTCACGTGTCGCCTTTCCGTTCCTCGCCGCCACTAGTCGAGGAGGACGCATCGGTGTTCCGCTCCTCGCCGCTACGTGACGCGTCGCCGTTCTGTTCCTCGCCGCCACTAGTCGAGGAGGACGCATCGGCGTTCTGCTCCTCGCCGCGACGCGACGCGTCGCCGTTCCGTTCCTCGCCGCCACTAGTCGAGGAGGACGCGTCGGCGTTCCGCTCCTCGCCACGACGCGTCGAGGTGGACGCGTCGGCGTTCTCAATCTCACCGGCACGTGCTTCGGAGGACGCGTCGGCTCCTCGCTACGAGGAGAACGCCGCACCGCCCGTCGAGCCCCCAGCCTTTAGGAGCTTTCGAAAGAAATGGATGTCGCCTTGTGGGAGGCTTTGCCTCCAGCAGAGCACACCAAAATAGAGGCGGAGAAGAAGGCCTGGGAAGAGAAGCGCACCGCGCAACAAGCTTTCTGGGAGATCTATGTCGCGTTCGAGAGAGTCAAGCAATTGGTTCTTTTGTAGAAGGCTCATGCGAGGGCCGTGAGGGTGGCGGAGGACGCCCGTGTCGACGCCCTGAGTGCAGTTGGGCCCAAGCACCTCATCTACGCTTGGCGGTACGTGGACCGGGTGCACGCTTCCAGCCAGGAGGATTACCTGTTGGCGCCAGATCACCACACCGATGAGATCGCGCTCACCCGTCGGCAAGCTGCCAATCATCACCTCGCGAGTTGCGAGGCTGAGGAAGAGGCGTTGTGTCGGCGCGCTGGGAAACGGCCGCGCACCAGGGCACTCGTGGCGCGCCGCAAGCGCTCCTGCGAGCGCCGTGGCTTTTAAGAGGAGTATAATTTTTGTTTCGTAAGGAGATCTCACTAGTTTTGGGACGCAAATGATAAATCCCGAACGTTCAGGAATTTTTAGCATCCTTAATTAAGTATGTAAAAGGGAAAGTTTGGAAACGTTGTGTATTATTACGCATTTTGCAAGTACATGCATATAGCACAAACTTTACTATATACTATCGGACTACACGTCTCTCTCGATATATGCTTGCAGACTGTGCTACTCCCTTCGTCCAAGTCAATAAGTCATCTTTGGTTGTGCACGGTGACCAAGAAGGAGGGAAGACTTGTACGCCTAGACGGAGGGAGTACTACTATTACTTATGTACGTGCAAATGCACATTTGAACATTATGATGCGGTTTTTGTAAAAGTAGAAAAACAGCACTAGTCAAGTTTGTGAAACGATTCAATGCAAAACAAATGCAAAAATGCTTGTTTTATTGTTTACTTTTAGCTTCCTTCTCTGTGGTTATTTCTCTGTGCACCGTGACCAGGGAGGAGGGGAAAACGAGAAACGTTAATGTTTATTTGCTAATTAATAGTATTGCATGCAATGAACTAACCACTGCATGTCGTGTTTGATATCTCAAGTCATTAAAAGCATGCACACTCTTTATCTCTTATTGGTTGATATGTCAAGAAACAAGAAACGAGGTAGAAGTTAATGCACCACGCCTAAGTGTTTTGGGATTATTTGGTTTTCGTAAGATGACTTACACACCTAGATGCACCGCGCCTAAGTATTTTGAGTAACATTTTATCAGTTAAATCTTTGGTCAAAATTTAGCACAAATTACAATGGTGAGGAATAAACCAGGACGGAGTAGTAGTTTAGAAGCCCAAATAAATGAGTGAGGCACCTTATTGTTACTCTCCATTGTGACTAGTCTTGTGGGAAAAGATGGGGAAGCTGCCAAAAGAACTGCCCTAGGAGTAGTAGCTAGGGATCGAGTGTGGAAGACGAACCGGAGAAAGTAAATGCAGAGAGATGAAATGCAAAAAAGACGGAGGGATGTGATGGTTGCTTGTCCGTCTATTTTACCAGGCCATTTATTACTGGGAGTGGTTGGGTTTTGTGATATGACGGCTTTACTGCCGCGCCACGAGCGGGGTGAGAGGTGAGACTCTCATGCAGCGCCGCCCTCTACACGTGTACTACATCGGTCGTGGTTTATTAGTCCCCCATTGAATTTGACTGAAGATTTAACTGACAAAATGTTAGTGCATGTCAACAAAAACTATATCGTTGGTTTCATATTTGAACATAGTTTTGAATGATATAATTTTAGGTGACATGCATCAGTATTTATCGTACTATATATAATGTTAGTTCAATTTTTGGTCGTACTAATCTATAGTAGTAAGGTGCTCGTGCGTTGCACCGAAGAGTGAAATGCATTGATCGGGGAGTTGTTTATTTTGACAAAGGATGTGGGGGTCATCTCATGTGTAACGGGTATCGATAGGTTTCTTCGGATATTATCTCATCTCTAGAGCTCACAAACATCCGGGTGAAATAGATAAAAAGGTATATTTTGCAAACAAAAGCGTTCAACTGTTCAACCTGCATCCAAAACTTGTGAAGAAATAACACTTATTGTGCTTTGCAAGAAATGATCTTTAAGAATTAGTTTTTGAGTATCGATTGTTATACATGTTGGCTACAGATGACATGGCACTTTCTTATAGTCAACAGTTGGCTATACTATTAAGTATTATGTACCATGCCCTTATACACCTAGACAGAGGGATTAAATCAGGATGACTTGCAAGGGGGCAGAGGAGATGTAAGAAATGGTTCATCGTAAGTCTTTCACCAGTACTGTAGTAAAAATTCATACATGGAAGATTATAGACTAAACCATAAACGGATACACTTTTATTCATGCGCGATACTCCAATAGAGCAAGATCCTGCATGGAAGTCTCCACATGCTTAGACAGCGGATTACATTGAGCGAAGACTAATGATCAACATTTAACTTGATAATGCGTATTTTTTTAGAAGATCAGGGAGGCTCATCCCCGGTTCCATTATCAAATGAAACCCAAAGTGTCTTACATCAGCTCACTGAGAGGAGCAGTTCAAAGGAAGGACTGCGGCGAAAGCCACTCAAGTTTAACGACAAGCTTACAGAATCAAAAGCGGCAAAGACACGGGTCATAAGCGCCCACACACACACTACATGTTTTCTAAGTGCACTTGATAATGCGTATGTCCAGGTGAACCTCCTTGGAGTCCCCGTGCACCGAGTCGGCGGGTAAAGGATAGAACGGATGCCATGGGTTTTGCAAGTCCACATTGGCGGGATAGTCCCAGCTCCTCAGGTTCCAAGTCTGTCCGATGAGGCCGGTTTCGCCGCCCACGTGACCAGGAGGGGTAGTAACATTGACCTTGCACCCGTACATCTGCCTCGTGTCAGTGTCAGCGTCAGCGGCGACGCCCCTGACGCACGCTACAAAGAAGGAGCGGCGGCCTGCGCGGGCCGTGCCGGTGCCCACGATCAAGAGGAAGACGTTGCCGTCCTCCTTTGTGTCAGGACCCCGACTCAATGCCACATCGATCTAGCATGTAACACCTCATATCACTTTGCAGCCTCACGCACGGTATTCCCACGGGTGTCGCCTTACCTTTGCCCGGGTCCGTTTGCGCCTTTTGGCACACGTATATGATAGTGTTGCTAGCATCCATATGATAAGGAGCCCGGGCTGACATGGCTAGTCATAAACCCAAAGTGGCACAAACTTACAGGGACAGGCATCCATGACCCAGCATCGAATGTGTCGGTCATAAGCGAGTGAATTCGGGCTGTAGCAACTAGGCTAGCGGGACTCCGGTAAATCGGGCTGTAGCAGGCTAACAGGACTCCGGTAGACACCGCGTGACATTTCACCGAAGGGACAGACACAGGAACGAAGAAGGACACATGCCGGCCAGCCTAAGTGTTTCGGAGCAGTAGCAAGCTACCAAGGCTCAGTGGAAGCACTAGGAGACATTTCCCGGTAAGAGAGGCTACCAAGGATAAACAACTAGATAGTCAGATCCCACACATACCAAGCATTTCAATATCATACACACAATATGCTCGATATGTGCAAATACAACATGGCATCACAACAAGACTCTACAACTCAAGTATTTTATTCATTAGGCTCCGAGGAGCGAGATATTACAAACATGGGTCTCATGACCCAACACTCAGAGCATACAAGTCAAAGCACAAGCGGAAGCTTAACATGTCTGAGTACAGACAACAATAAATGAAAAAGGCTGAGAAGCCTGGCTAACTACCAGATCCTGCCGAGGGCACAAGATCGAAGCTGAGGTAACAAGCTAAACGTCGAAGTCCACGCGGAACTACTAGTGAGACGGAAGTCTACAAAAACATAAAATAGGCAAACGTGAGTACAAATGTACCCAGCAAGACTTACATCAGAACTAACTACATAAGCATCATTATCAATCAAGGGGATGGTGGGGTTTAACTGCAGCAAGCCAGCTTTGACTCGGTGGCTATCCCGAAACTATGACTGCAAGTAACTCTTTTGAGGTGGCGCACACGAGTCCACATATTCACCATACCAATACACCACTATGGATCCACTCCCGTCTCCCTACGAGAACGCCATCCATAGCACTCACGCTTATCTTGCGTATTTTAGAGTATCAACTTCAAGTTATCTATGAACTGTATAGGCAACCCAGAAGTCCTTTACCGCAGACACGGCTATTCGAATTGTTGGAGTTATGGGCCACGGGTAGGCAAACCCGAGGCCCAAGACATTTCAAGACATCGGGGCAGGATGCGCCCCTCAGGCCGAGTCCCAGGAGAGACTCCAAAATATGCCGAGTCCCAGACGGCGACTCCCAGATAAGCCGACTCCAAGCTGGCGACCTCCACAGAGGCCGACTATGGAGAGTCGGCCCAAGACTCCTCCTTCATCTCGAAGTATGACGCGGGGTACGGTCACGGCATGGCCGTTCCCCCTGCTTACGAAGGGCCGGCATGGCTACAGTGAGCCGTATCGCTGGAAGATCTCCGGCGAGATGCGGCACTGTTGCGATGCCTGCCCTGACCTCAGCCACAGTGCGCAGTACACTGTGCCCACGACGCCGGCCTGTACGACCCGAAGGCAGTGGGGCCGCCTGTTAGTGGGTGGGCCGAAGGCAGCCTGGGCCACCCGAAGACGGACCTGTGGGAGTCGGCCTCCCTGGAGTCGGCTGACTCCTCCCAGGGCCCCACGAGCCATTAACCAGATAAGATGGGGAATGGCAACAGTGACCACCCGATAGACGGCGCCACTGTTGCCATGACCCGGTGACCGAGCCCGCGTCATCAGGAATGCCGCTACAGTATCAAGCCTGTCCGCAGGACCCGCCAGTCGGCGGGCCCCAGAAGCCGGCGGGAAAGACGGCGGCCTGAGAGACAAACGGCTGGGACCCGCGCCCAGCCGGATTACTATTGTACCCCCGGGGGGCAGGCCTATATAAACCCCCCGGGGCACCCATGCAAAGGGTTCGGACCTTGAGAGAGATAGACCAGATGGCATAGGAAGGAGAGAACTAGCCTTGCCCTCTCCAGCCTCCCAAAACAGCTCTAGGAGCACCATTGTAGTCACTTTGCCTTAGTGATCATGCGGAGACCCCGCAGAGCAGCAGTAGGGGTGTTATCTCCCAGGAGAGCCCTGAAGCTGGGTAAGTTCTGCCGGCGTGCATGTCTTCGCCTCATCCCGCTTCCAGGAAACGGCGACGTTCTACTCGCTCCCACCATGATAAGCCATCCTTTGGCATATGTCGTACCCAACCCCCGACATTTGGCGCCCACCGTTGGGCGAGGTACACCGTCGTCCGGAGATCTGCTCTGGACGGGAACCCTGTTCCTCCCCGGCGAGCACAGCCAGCCGGCACGCCGGATGGCGTCTGTGCCGACGCGCTGCACGGTGCTGAGATCGCCTGTGCGGCCAGCTGCCTCGCCGATCTTATTGGTGAGGTTCGCCTCTCCGATGAGCCTGCGTCCGATGCAGGCACGAGTGTTTCCGAGAGCCTCCTCGCGGGCCTCCTCGACCAACTCCACGTCGCCGGCGAGCCTTCTGCGGACCTGGAGTCCATAGGATCCACCGACCCGATGCTGGTCGACTCCGACACCGTGTTGCTCGACGCGTTCCCCACAAACATGGTGGTCTACGACGAGCCGTTCCCGTGCGTGGGGAGCGGCGGAAGCACCGTTACTGAGGTCCTCGTCCTCGAGCACGGCGAGCGCTCCGGCGAAGGAGTGCACGACTTGCTTGACGCGGCCCTGCGAGGCCTTGTGGCGCCGATTCCGGAAGACGCCGACGCCGAGACGCTGGAAGCGCTCTGCCTTCAGCTCGTCGAAGGCGCAAAGAAGCTGGCAAGCATGAGGCGCTTGTCAGAAGCTTACCAACACGAGATGGATCGCGCCGTAGGCGGCTCGCCGGCCTCCGACCGGGCCTAGCCGCCTAGGCGCGGTCCGACAGCGCGGCGCAGCAATCGCCAACCTCTTTGGGGCCGATCGCCCTGTGTATGCCACGCCCGCAGAGAATATCCGCGCCGCCCAGGCGGCGGCAAACGAGCTCGACGACTTCGAAGGCGAAGAGCGCCGTGTAATGATAGAGCGAGTTCAGCAGCTCCTCGACGCGGCCGCCCGCAGAATGATGCCGGCTGCCGTACCGAGGCACCGCAGCGCCAAAACGACGACCCACCGCCTCGCCGAGACCAAGGTGCGACGTCTCGGACGCCGATTGGCGGGTCCGTGGGAAGAAGGACAAGGAGCCGGCTGTCAGCCACAGTCGGACTCACATCACCATCGAGCGCGACCAAGACGGCCGCCCCAAAGCGATGGAACGGCGGGACGACTACCTGCCTCCCCCCTCGCAGAGAAAGGCGAGTCTCCCCGCCGCCCGTGGAACATCCGACTCTCGGCGATCGCCTTGGCCGCCGAGAGGGAGTCAGAGAGAACGACGCCCGCCACCGGATCGACCGGCTCCACCGATCCCTGGCGCTGGAAGAAGAAGACGAGTTGGGTCCCCCCTGCTTTGGACCCCGCATCCGAGATGAGCCCTTCCCCAAAGGGTTCACGCTCCCCCGAGACACGCCCAAATATACCGGCACCATGAAGCCGGAAGATTGGCTGATTGACTACTCCACCGCCGTCAACATAGCGAACGGCAACAAGCGTGTTGCCATAAGATATGTCCCGCTCATGCTCCAGGGCTCGGCCCAGACGTGGTTGAACAGTCTGAAGCCTCGCAGCATCAACAGCTGGGTCGACTTCACCGAGGCTTTTGTCCGCAACTTCACCAGCACGTACAAGCGACCTCCCAAGCCATGCCAAATCTCCTTGTGCGTACAAGGCCCTGACGAGTCTACTCGCGACTACCTCACGCGCTGGGGTGAGCTCCGGAACTCCTGCGAGGGCGTGCACGAGGTGTAGGCCATCAAGTATTTTACTGCCGGGGGCAGAGAAGGCACCCTCCTCAAGCACAAACTCCTCTGCGACGAGCCGGAGACCCTCGACGAGCTGCTGATCACAACGGACAAATACGCTGCAGCCAACTCCTCCATGAAGGCGGAGATTCGGGTAAGCACGACTGGCAAAGTCGCCCCTCAGGCTCCAAGAACTCCGGCTGGAGACACCAGTCAGCGGCAACAGCAGAATGACCAAAAGCGCAAAGCCCCACAGCCGACTTCCAACAGTCGGCAAGTGGCAACAACAGAAGACCAACAATTGGAGGGACCGCCTCCGGCAAAGCGACAGAAGGGCGGCAAGTCTAACTGGCTGCCGGCTTTCTCCTATGAGCAGACTCTAGATGGTCCCTGCAAGTTCCACGGCAGCGCGAAGCGGTCAAACCACACCACCAGGAAATGCCACTGGCTGACCAGAATCGCCAAGGGGGACGGCCTGCTCCCTCCCCCTCCTACTGGGCCGCCTCCTCCACAGTCGCCCCAGCAGCCGGCCGTCAGGCCAGTCGGCGCGATACAAGACGAGTTCCCGGATGAGCACGGAGCCTATGTGATGTTCACCAGTGTAGCAGATGACCGACGTAGCAGGCGCCACCAACAGCAAGAAGTGAATGCGGTTGCATCAAGTCCCCTAGAGTTCATGCATTGGTCCGAAAGGCCTATCAGTTGGAGCAAAGCTGATCACCCAGAGGTGATGCCGAGTCCGGGCTCCTATGCCTTGGTCTTAGGCGCCACACTCGCCACTGATAGGCGGGCCGCTCGCTTCTCGCGAGTACTGATAGACGGAGGCAGCAGTATCAACATCCTGTACAAGGATACAATGGAGAAATTAGGAATCAAGCGAAGACAGCTTCAGAGCAGCCGGACTGTGTTCCACGAAATCGTTCCTGGCCTTTCCTGCTTTCCAATCGGCAAGATCTTGATAGATGCCGTCTTCAGAGACAAGGATCATTTCCGCCGAGAGCCAATTTGGTTTGAGGTGGTGGACCTTGAGAGCCCATACCATGCATTGCTTGGCCGACCCGCCTTGGCCAAGTTCATGGCGGTCCCCCACTACGCCTACCTCAAGATGAAGATGCCGAGCTCCAAGGGAATCCTAACCGTGTCCGGCGACTACAGGAAGTCGTCCGCTTGCGCGGCCAAAAGTAGTCGGCTGGCGGAGTCCTTGGTGATCGCGGCTGAGAAACGGCTTCTTGATCGGGTCGTGGCGATGGCCGGCAAGCAGCCTGAGTTGTCACCCGACACCAAGGAGTCGGAAGCAGAAGAATCATTCAGGCCGGCCAGAGAAACAAAGAAGATACCGTTGGACCCGGAGCACCCGGAGAGGTACGCTGTCATGGGCACAGGCCTTGACAGCAAATAGGAAAGCGAGCTCGTCGATTTCCTTCGTGAGAATCGCGACATCTTCGCATGGTCCCCCAAGGACATGCCCGGTGTCCCGACGGAATTCGCCGAGCACAAATTACACGTCCGATCTGATGTGAAGCCCGTCAGGCAGCCCTTGCGCCGCCTGTCAGAAGAAAAAAGAAGAGTTGTTGGAGAAGAGATAGCCTGGCTCTTGGCAGCCGGCTTCATCATGGAAGTATTTTTTCCAGAGTGGCTGGCAAACCCAGTACTGG
The DNA here is from genome assembly GCF_002162155.2 of Triticum dicoccoides. Lineage (NCBI taxonomy): Eukaryota > Viridiplantae > Streptophyta > Magnoliopsida > Poales > Poaceae > Triticum > Triticum dicoccoides. Next base: position 163,206,404 of record NC_041393.1, read on the forward strand.
TGCTGAAGAAGAACAAGTAGTGGCAGATGTGCATTGATTACACGAGCCTCAACAAGGCCTGCCTCAAGGACCCATTTGCTCTGCCAAGAATCGATCAGGTGATAGACTCCACAGCCGGATGTGAGCTGTTGAGTTTCCTAGACGCATATTCAGGATATCACCAGATCAAGCTGAACCCGGCCGACAGACTGAAGACCGCCTTCATCACATCGTTTGGAGCCTTATGCTACCTAACCATGATGTTCGGCTTGAGAAACGCCGTCGCCACCTTTCAGCGTTGCATGCAGAAATGCCTCCTGAAGCAACTCGGCAGAAATGCCCACGTCTATGTGGATGACGTAGTGGTGAAGACGGAGAAGCGTGGAACCTTGCTGGAGGACCTCAAGGAAACATTTGAGAATCTGCGCCGATTCCAGATCAAGCTCAACCTAGAGAAGTGCATTTTTGGAGTACCAGCCGGCCAACTGCTCGGTTTCCTGGTCTCCGAACGTGGCATAGAGTGCAATCCTGTGAAGATCAAGGCCATCGAGAGGATGGAAGCACCCAGACGACTGTTAGATGTGCAGAAGTTCACTGACTGTTTGGCATCCATCAGCCGATTCATCAGTCGGCTGGGCGAGAAGGCTCTCCCCTTGTATCAGCTCATGAAGAAGACGACCTTCTTTGAGTTGACTCCCAAGGCGGATGAGGCTTTTCTCCAGCTAAAGAAGATGTTGACTACTCCCCCTGTGCTGGCGGCTCCGACTCCCAAAGAGCCCATGCTCCTCTACATTGCCGCCACCAGCCGAGTAGTCAGCACAGTCATCGTAGTCGAGCGCAAGGAGGAAGGCAAGGCGCTACCTGTCCAGAGATTGGTATATTACTTGAGCGAGGTGTTGTCGGCCTCCAAGCAGAACTACCCCCATTACCAGAAGATGTGCTACGGTGTGCATTTTGCTGCCAAGAAATTGAAGCCTTACTTCCAAGAGCATCCAATCACTGTGGTCTGCACAGCTCCACTGGCCGAGATCATCGGAAGCCGAGATGCTTCTGGCCGAGTGGCCAAATGGGCCATCGATCTGGCCCCCTACACCATCTACTACGAGCCCGGCACCACCATCAAGTCACAAGCACTGGCCGACTTCCTCATCGACTGGGCCGAGACCCAGTATCTGCCGCCAGCGCCCAACTCCACCCATTGGTGGATGCACTTTGACGGCTCCAAGATGCGCACCGGCTTGGGAGCCGGCGTCGTCCTCACTTCCCCCAAGGGCGACAAGCTCAGATATGTGCTGCAGATCCACTTCGCCGCCTCCAACAACGTGGCCGAGTACGAGGCACTCATCCACGGGCTCCGGCTTGCCAAAGAACTCGGCATTCGCCGGATCCTGTGTTATGGCGACTCTGACTTGGTGGTGCAACAATCATCTGGTGATTGGGACGCCAAGGATGCAAATATGGTGAGCTATCGTTTCCTTGTCCAGCAACTCAGCGGATACTTCGAGGGGTGCGAGTTCCTCCACGTGCCAGGGAACGACAACGACCAAGTAGACGCCTTGGCACGAATCGGCTCCACCCGCCAGGCAATACCATCCGGTGTCGCCCTCCGGTGCCTCCTCAAGCCTTCTGTCAAGCCATCACCAGAATCAGATTCAATCTTTGTGCCAGCTCCGCCTGAGGAAGACGGATCCGACTCCAAGAAACACACAGTCGAAGCTGGCCCAGGGACTTCAGATTCCGGCCCGGGGATTGCAGTGGCAAGATCGAAGACTCCAGAGCTCGGCACGGGGACTGCTCCAGTCAGCCCCGGGACCTTGTCAAATCAGCAAGCGGCTGCGGACTCCAACCCGCCGCCTCCTAGCCCGGCCGCCCTTATCCAAGTCGCACTAGTGGCAGTTGAAGAAATAGCAGCACCTTCATGGGCCCAGCCCATCCTCAGGTTCCTAGTAAACAGAGAACTGCCAACGGATGAAATCTCGGCTCGGCAAGTGCAATGCCGAGCAGCAGCCTACACCATAGTCAACAGAGAGCTGGTCAGGCGCAGTGTTACCGGCGTCTTCCAACGCTGCGTCGAGCCAGAACAAGGCCAGGCAATCCTTAGAGACATCCATGAAGGCGAGTGCGGTCACCACGCGGCCTCCAGGGCACTCGTCGCCAAAGCCTTCCGGCACGGTTTCTTCTGGCCAACCGCTCTGGAAGAAGCCAAAGAGTTAGTCCAAAAGTGCAAGGGGTGCCAGATTTTCCGTTCCAAGCCACATCAGCCGGCTTCCGCACTCAAGACTATCCCCATCGCCTGGCCCTTTGCAGTCTGGGGCCTGGACATGGTGGGACCATTCAAGACGGCACGAGGTGGCTTGACTCACCTACTTGTCGCGGTAGACAAGTTCACCAAGTGGGTAGAGGTGAAACCCATCAAGAAGTTGAATGGTCCGACTGCAGTGACCTTCATCGCGGACATCACAACTCAGTACGGCATCCCACACAGCATCATCACCGATAATGGCACGAATTTTGCCAAAGGTGCCTTGGCCCGTTTTTGCGCGACGCAGGGCATCCGACTGGACTTAGCGTCCATTGCCCATCCGCAGTCAAACGTCCAGGTGGAGCGAGCGAACGGCCTCATCTTGTCCGGCATCAAGCCTCGACTCGTCGTACCGCTGGAGCGATCTGCCGGCTGTTGGCTTGAGGAGCTGCCAGCCGTCCTCTGGAGTCTGCGCACGACTCCAAACAAGTCAACCGGTTTCACACCTTTCTTCCTCGTCTATGGCGCTGAAGCCGTCATCCCAACGGACATAGAATTCGACTCCCCCGAGTCACCATGTACACCGAGGAAGAAGCAGAAGAAGCACGTCAAGACGGCGTCGATCTGCTGGAAGAAGGCCGGCTGTTGGCACTCAGCCGGTCCAGCATCTACCAGCAGAGCCTGCGTCGATACTACAATAGGAAGGTCAGGCCAAGATCTTTCCAAGAAGGCGACCTTGTGCTCCGGCTGATCCAGCGAACAGCCGGCCAGCACAAGCTGTCGGCACCTTGGGAAGGCCCCTTTATCATCAGCAAGGTACTAGGGAACGACGCCTACTATCTGATCGACGCTCAGAAGCCCCGAGCGCGCAAGAGGGACGACTCCGACAAAGAGACAGAGCGCCCATGGAATGCAAATCTTCTTCGAAGATTTTACAGTTGATGCAGTATGTATCACACTACCCCTTTGTATTAAAATACTAAGACTTTGGGCCCCCCGAGACGAGCTCAGGGACTGCCCCTTTTTTTCTATCTGTATGACAAGAATTATGCCTCCGAGTACATTACTTTCATTGCAAGCCGCTTGGCACCGGGCCAGACTAGTCGGCCCGGGAACTCATCGCCTTGCGCTATGAGAGCTTCTCGCAGTCAGAAAAGTAGTGTGCGGTGCCCAATCCGCCTCCTGGCAGAGCCGCAGTTCGCAGAGCGACTGTGAGGCGGGCGGGAGCGAGGAAGAACGGGCGCCCACACGAAAAATGGCTAAGGACCTAAAGCACGAACATAGCGTAAGACGGCCTCTAGCATTTCCGAAGCGGAAAGCCGACTCATGGGTAGCCGGCTCGCCGTCTTTATTAGCCTCTATTAAGAACGGCCGACTCTTGGGTAGTCGGCCTGTCGCTTTCTATCCGACTTGCTAAAGAAACTCTAAGCGGCCAAGTACTTGCCTTCCCAAAGTAGCCAAGCACTTGACCCAGCGACAGTCCGCAGAGCGGCTGCCCGACTGGCAAGGCAGCGACTAAAGGAAGGCGGCAAAAGGAAAAGCCTAAAGAGCAGTAAGCAAGGAAAGACAGAAAGTAGATTAATATTTACATAGGCCCTTGGTCGAATCTTCGAATAGAAGTTCAAGATACACCCCGCGGGTGGAATTGTTCAAATCTAACAAAAGTTCTCAAAAGAATACTAAAGACAGACAAGCAGAGGCGGAAACAGCAGCCTAGGAGGCGGCATCTGGGATTGGAGGATCGGAGGAGATGGCGGTGTCAGGCACCGGGGCAGTCGGTTGGGCGGTCTCGGTTTGATCACCTCCGGCAGCAGTCGCCTTCTCTTGGCGTGGCTCGTTGCTGGAGGCGCGGTCGAGCTGAGGCTGGCCGCCTGCTTCGTCTTCTGGCACCTCCGCCTCGCCTTCGGCCTCCGCCTCGTCCTCCTCCCTGGTGCTGGAGTCGATCACCTCCACCGAGTCCTCGCCATTCTCCGGGTTCATCCCGAACCATTATGTCGGCACTTCCTCGCCGCCTTCAACCCGCTCAGGCACGAAGACGATGGTGTCCGTGTACTCGGCGATGGCCGCCGCATGCTCGATAAGGGCGCCCTCCATGGCCTCCAGCTCAGCCTGGGCTTCTGACCGGAACGCGGCCAGACGGTCAAGGTCCAGCCCTGGATACCACGCCTTGACGAACTCCAAGGCCCGGCGCGCTCCGCCCCGGGCCGAGGAGCCCTTCCAGGCCTCAAGACGGCCGGCAGCGACTTCCAGCCAATCGGCGGTCCGACTGGCGGTGCACAGAGCCGGCATGTCCGGCCACAAAGCGGCAATGCTCAGGAGCTGTTCATCGATGGTTCGGGGGGCATTGGCGGCGATCTCCTCACCATTTTCCCTTCGCGCCTCACGAGCAGCCTCGATGGCCAGAGGGACCGCCTGTGAATGACCAGGCAAGAAGTCTGCCAAGACAAAAAAGAAGCAAGCCGAAAAATTGGATGTCGGCCTGGCACATAGTCGGAAGCCCGAAGAAACGAAAGAAACATACCATCAACAATATCCTCGATCTCGTGGAAGCCGGAGGTCAGCATCGCCTCCCTGTCAGTCCAGGAGGAGCGCTCGCTGTCGAACTCGGCCAGGAGAGCGGCTTCCTTCTTCTCGGCCTCGTCCTGCGCCTTCTTGAGCAGCTCCTTCTGCTCGGCCAGCTACGCCGCCAGCAGGTCGCGCTCCGTGGCGAGCCTTCCACACTCCTCCTCCTTGGCACGACGGGCGGTATTGGCCTCGCCTAGCTGCTCCTGAAGAGCGGCGTTGGCTCCTGAAAAATGAAAGAGGAAACAAATGAGTCGTCAGCAAAGAAGATCGCCGGGAAGATCTGGCCCGACTGCTCAGTAGTCGGCCCGAATCTCAGGGACTACAGCCCGCGGGTGCGCCAGCGCGCCCTCGCGAAGAAGAAGAACTCACTCCGGCTTTCCGACAAGTCGGCAGTCCGCTTGCTCAACTCCTCAACATTGCGGTTGAAGGCAGTGGCGCGGAGGTTGTGATACTCCTGCAATAAATCATTGAAGACAAAGTTAGTGTTTGGAACTCGCCATAGGGAGTTCCAAACCGCCTGCTCAGCAGCCGGCCCGGAACTCGGGGACTACACCCAGTGGGTGCGCTGGCGCGCCCCCACGGAGAAAAACAAGAATCAAAAAGAAAGAAGGAAACGTACTCGGACGGCCATCCGCGCTGCCAGATGCGCCCTGGTGCAAGTTTGAAGGGCGTCGCCTTCAGCGCGCAGCTTCGCCTGAACATCCAGAAGCGCTTGATTCAGCGGACCGGTGCCACCTCCGCGCACCCATCCGATGGGCGCGGCGCTTGTGGCCTCCGCGTCTAAGGTTGCCGAGCTGGCGGCGCCGGTCTCCCGAGGCCGAGGCGCCGAGGTCGCCCTCTCAAGACGGCAGCGCACCGGCGAGGCGACTTGGAGAAGCAGCCGCGCCTCGGCTTCATCCGTGATCGGCGGCTCCGACGGACCCACCGGCTATTTGCCGTGCGGTCTCCCAAACGGCGGTGGAGGTAGCGGTGGCGGCACGAGACTGTCCGACATGGAGGCCTCGCCGCTCTCCTTCTCCAAGGCGGGGTTCTCGGTGCCGGCCTCCCCGGTCTGCCCCATGAACTCCGGAGGCGGCGGTGCAGACGATAGTGGGGGGACGAGCATCGCCGATCGGCGACGCGCGGCCTCCTCGGCATGCCATCTCGCCGCAAGGGCGGCTTCGGCATCATCCAGCTTCTTCTGGGCGGAGGCGGCCGCCCTGTCGGCCTCCTCCTTCGCCAGACGTTCGGCCTCCTCCTCCTCGCGCTTCTCTCGCGCATTCCGCTCCGTCGCCTCCCGGAGGTCGGCGGCAGGGTCGGGCCGCCGAGTATTGGCGGACGTCTCTGCCGACCCCATGACGGAGGGGACGGCGACTCTCTCAAGGGAAAGAGGGGCCCTGAAGAAGAATAGAGGGAGTATATAACAAAAAGACTCGGACAAGATTCAATGAGGGAAAATAAAAAAGCATAAAGACTCACGCAGAGACTAGCGGCGGCTTTCTCACTTCCCTTCGAAAGCGGTTGGCCTTCGCGGCCGCCTCCTCCTGTCTGGTCGTGGCGGCCGCCCCCTTGAACTTCTTCAATTTGCCGCCGGGCGCGCTCGGCCCGGCGTGACGCCTCTTCGCGCCGCCTTAGCCGGCCGCGCCGGTGGAGGAGCCGGCGCCCGACGGACCGATCCTCAGCTGGTGGCGTGGAGTGACATCGCCTTCGGCGTCGTCGTCAGGCCAGTCGGCGAAGGTGGCCGAGGGCCTGAGGTCGCCTTCTGCTCCTCCTCCCCTGCCTTCGGCGTCGGCTTCCATCTCCGCCGCCCCCAAGTCGGGGTCATCGACGTCACTGTCCGCACGATCGGGGACATACTCGCGGGGCTGTCTCGTGGCGCCGGCTGCAGGCTGCATAAGGGGATTCTAGCTCAGAACAAACCGGCAAGAGTCAGAAGCCGGAGGCGGCCGCAAAGAAGACAAAACGATGGGGGGACGCGACTTACCACTGGCGGAGGATTGTCGCGCGAGTACGGCTCCTTGCCGAACTGCCAGTCCTCCTCGAACTCGCAGTGCGCGATGTAATTCACCATGTTTGCCACCTCCTTGCGGGGCATCTCCTTGGTTCTCATCCTACTTGGGTCTCGGAGGCTGCTCATCTGACAGATCAGGTGAGGCCGGCCTTGGAACGGGAGAACTCGGCGCTTCACGAAGGCGGCCAGCAAGTCGGCCCCGACCAGTCCCTCCGACTGCGTCAAGACTCGGAGTCGCGCCACGGCAGCGGCTCCGGTGGGAGTCGGCGTCTTGACTCGGTGGGACCAGCTGGGGAGCCTCCCAGTCAGGGAGCGGCGATATAAGGCGGCAAGTTGACCCAGTCGCCGTCGGAGGCGAGGTTCTTCACGTAGAAGTACGAGCGCTACCACATCTTCACCGACTTGATCAGCGTGATGGGAGGAAAGGGGTTGTCAGCCGTCGAGCGTTACATCGCGATGAAGGCGCCGCACTGAGCCAGCATGCCGGCGATGTGCGTGCCGGGCTTAGAAGAGAAGAATTCTCACCACAGCTCGATGGTGGGGAGAACACCGAGGAAACCTTCGCACAGAGTGGCGAAGGCGGAGAGCAGCACCACTGTGTTCGGAGTGAGGTGGTGCGGCTGAAGACTGTGGAACTCCAAGAATGAGCGGAAGAAGCCGCTCGCCGGCAGCCCTAGGCCGCGCATGAGGTGCGAGCGGAAGATGACCCGCTCGCCCTCTTCCGGCGCCGGCCAGATTTCCCCTCCGGCGCGGCGCAGACGCGCACGAGGTCCACGCTGGGGAGATGACGTGTCTGGCGGAGGAACTCGATGTGTTCTTCTTCTACCTCCGAGCCGTCCCATACGCCGGAGCGCACGGCGGGGGCCGCGGCGGAGGAAGAGCCCATCGCCGTGGTATGGTGTGCTCTTGCTCAAACGGCGGAGGCAGGAGGGAGAGAAAGCAAGATGAGGCGGGGGAGCGGGGAAGAAGGGTGCGCGAGCTGTGCCACTCCGCTTCCCCCCGCCTACTTATAGCCCTGCGGGCTGAGAAGCCGAGGGGGCGGGCGTGGGATTAACTGCGCACGATGCCCCACGCCGCCCCACGATTTACCCACGAAGTTACTGCGTGCAGTAACAACGTGGGAAAACCAACCATCCACGGCCGCAACGGATCCGTTCGTATGCCGAGGCGCGGTAGTGGCGGGCCCTGCCTGACGGCCCGTCCCGTCGCGCGCGTGGGCAGGCAGACTATTCTCCCCACGTGGCGCCACGTGATAGGACCGCCCTGATGGCTTTGGGGAAGCGTATCAAGCACGCCGCCTGGTTTCCCGCCGCGGCTTTCAAGCTTCGGCTCTCCACTAAACCTCCGACTTACGACAGTCGGCCCAAGGGAAGACGGCAGCCGAGTTCCAGAGTCTGCCCTTTGAAGATTGAAACTATTGAAGCCCCACAATGCAGCGACCGCAGGACTTCACCAGCTTCGGGGACTACTGTCGGAGTTATGGGCCACGGGTAGGAAAACCCGAGGCCCAAGACATTTCAAGACATCGGGGCAGGACGCGCCCCTCAGGCCGAGTCCCAGGAGCGACTCCAAAATATGCCGAGTCCCAGACGGCGACTCCCAGATAAGCCGACTCCAAGCTGGCGACCTCCAGAGAGGCCGACTATGGAGAGTCGGCCCAAGACTCCTCCTTCATCTCGAAGTACAATGCGGGGTACGGTCACGGCATGGCCGTTCCCCCCTGCTTACGAAGGGCCGGCATGGCTACAGTGAGCCGTATCGCTGGAAGATCTCCAGCGAGATGCGGCACGGTTGCCATGCCTGCCCTGACCTCAGCCACAGTGCGCAGTACACTGTGCCCACGACGCCGGCCTGTACGACCCGAAGGCGGCGGGGCCGCCTGTCAGTGGGTGGGCCGAAGGCGGCCTGGGCCAGCCGAAGACGGACCTATGGGAGTCGGCCTCCCTAGAGTCGGCCGACTCCTCCCAGGGCCCCACGAGCCATTAACCAGATAAGATGGGGAATGGCGACAGTGACCACCCGATAGACGGCGGCACTGTTGCCACGACCCGATGACCGAGCCTGCGTCATCAGGAGTGCCGCTACAGTATCAAGCCTGTCCGCGGGACCCGCCAGTTTGCGGGCCCCAGAAGCCGGCGGGGAAGACGGTGGCCTGAGAGACAGACGGCTAGGACCCGCGCCCAGCCGGATTACTATTGTATACCCGGGGGGCAGGCCTATATAAACCCCCTGGGGCACCCATGCAAAGGGTTCGGACCTTGAGAGAGATAGACCAGATAGCATAGGAAGGAGAGAACTAGCCTTGCCCTCTCCAGCCTCCCAAAACATCTCCAGGAGCACCATTGTAGTCACTTTGCCTTAGTGATCATGCGGAGACCCCGCAGAGCAGCAGTAGGGGTGTTATCTCCCAGGAGAGCCCTGAAGCTGGGTAAGTTCCGCCGGCGTGCATGTCTTCGCCTCATCCCGCTTCCAGGCACCGACGACGTTCTACTCGCTCCCACCATGATAAGCCATCCTTTGGCATATGTCGTACCCAACCCCCGACACGAATAGATAATGTTAACCCTGCAAGGGTGTACTTATTCACACATGCTCTCGCCACTACCACCATGTACACGTCGTGTATCTCGGCAACCTTCAAGCGGAAGCCTGGCGAGGGAGTCGGCCACGACCTGACTAACCACACAAGTCTCTCGTCCAGGTTTATCGCCTATTCGGGTTCCATCCGCAAGGAGATCCGGCTGGGGTGTCGCTCACGGCCCCAAACGATGTGAGCAGGGTTCCCAAGCCCACCTCGACGGGTGGATCTACGCTTGGTACGCCGTGCCACGGTGCCTAGTCTATCCCAAGCCCACCTGTACTGGGTGCCACTTGGTAGACTACTAACACTACCTACAAACACCAGAAACTAGTTGCAACTCCTGGACAGAGATCTTGTTGATTAATAAGTCGAGAGGGGTCGAATTACCGGAACACAATGTGTGGTAGTAACTGTTCATGGATCACAAACACAGAACTCAGTCTTGAGGACGGTTTCAATGAGACAACCCACCATGTACTCCTACATGGCCTCTCACCGCTACCTTTACCAAATCGTGTTCACACACTTAGCTCCCACACAGTAGGACATGTTCACACACCTCCGATTCATCCCCGATGAATCATACCTGACACATCTCTAAGCAATAGTAGGCATGACAAACAAGCATGAATGAGTAGGCACATCACGGCTCAAACAACTCCTACTCATGCTAGTGGATTTCATCTATTTATTGTGGCAATGACAGGTCATGCAGAGGATAAAGGGGTTCATCTACCGCAGCAAGTAATAGTTGTATCGTTGTTGCCCTAATGCAGTAAAATAGAGCAGGAGCGAGAGAGTGGGATTGTATCGGAATGAACAAGGGGGTTTTGCTAGCCTGGCACTTCTGAAGATAATATAGTTCTTCATCGGTGTCATCGAACTCATAGTCGGAACCAAGTCTATCGAGAGGGGACAAATACCGGCAACACAGAGAAAACACAATCAATGCAATGCAACAATATGATGCATGAATATGACATGGCCAAATGAGTGTGTTTTGGCTAATGCAACTTAGAACGGATTAAATGAAGTTGGTTTGAATCAAGGGTTCAAATTCAAACTCCATATGTGCTTATTTAAATGCCAATTATGCAAATTATCATATACAGCAACCTTAGGTTTCTCAAACATGCATGAAAAAGGTACAGATGGATAGATTGGATTTTTATGATCATTTTTCATATATAAATTATTTCATTTGGAGTTATGGTTGATTTTCTATGAATTTTAGAAGTTTTGAACATTTTCTGGAATTTCCTGAATAAGAATAAATCCAGTAAATGATTTACTGCGTCAGCCTGACGTCAGTGTGACGTCAGCAGGTCAACGAAGCCGGGTCCAGGTCAAACCTGATGTATGGGGTCCACACGTCAGTGACTAACTAACTAATCTAAATTAATTAGTGTTAAACTACTACTAACTAAAAATGTCAGTGGAGTAATTAAACTTAATTAAAAACTAATCTAGGATTAGCTGGGACCTGGGCCCACTCGTTAGTGACTCAGGGGGAGTCAAACTAGGGTCAAACTGGGTCAAACTCACCGGAGTTGACCCGGGGCTCATCTGTCGGATTTGGGGTCCCGGCAGACCCTTGAGATTCGAACACTGGGGTGCGCGCGGAGATTTCGCCCTCTATCTACCTGCTCCTCGCCGAATCGCTAGGATCTAAACTACGAAAGAAACAAGACAAGAGACACGGGGTTTATACTGGTTCAGGCCACCATTGTGGTGTAATACCCTACTCCAGTGTGCGGGGTGCTGGATTGCCTCTTGGGCTGATGATGAACAATACAAGGACGAACAGCCTCGCGAGGGTTTGTTCTTGGCTGGTGCGACGAATTGCTAGGAGGAGTTCACTCGCTCTATCTACTGGTTTCTTGGTGAGGATCCAGATGCCTCTACCCTGGGGGTGGCTAGTCCTATTATAGGCAAAGGCCCTGGGCCTCTCCCCAAATATTGAGCGGGAAGGGCGCCAACAATTGGCCATTTTGAAGGGGAACAGCGGGTACACCTATCCTGACTGAAGTTGGTCCTAGCCTGCCAAAGGCTCTGGCGGTGACGCCTGCTCGGGCTCCACAATTACTTCCTGCCGTTGGGCTGGTCTTGGTCTTGTTGCACCGAAACGGATGCCTTTGCTTGATGCTCTCGCCTGCGCTTGCTCCCTTTGCACCAAAGAGGAAAGGAGGACACTGCGCGGGCTGGCGCCCGACTGGCACCCTAGATCGTCATGGCTTGCGTCATGGGCACATTGCGAGGTACCCTGCCTTGAACTCTCCGCCTCCTCGTGAGCCCGCCTGATGAGGCCGTGCCTGAGGAAGCTCCTTGTCGTCCGCCCCGCGAGGCTTGGCCCCTCGCGAGGGTCTTAAGCTTGTGTTGATGAAGATGGGCTGTGCTGGGCCCCCTTTGAGCCATGCCGCAGGCCGCAGGCAGGCAAGTTTGGGGACCCCCGTTCCCAGAACGCCGACAGTAGACCCCGGGCCCACGGCTCGCCCAGACTTGGCCGAGAAGAGAGGCGAAAGGGCAAGTGCGAAGCGTCGCGGGCCCTAACAGCCTGCGGCCTTGGGCGTCGCGTGGCGGTTGATTGGACGTGGGCACCTCTGCAACCGCGCGAGTTGATAAAGGAGCGGCATTTGTCCCTTGCCTTCTTTGCTTTCTCCAGTTGCTGCTCAGATCCCCTTTCTTGCGCCTCTCCTCCCTGCCTCCAAAATCTTCAGATCTACTCCGTCCGCGCGCCCTAGCCAGACATGGCGCCTCGCCAAGCCCTGGCCAAAGCTTGGTACTCGTCTGCCTTTGACTCGCCAAACGTGTCGGAGGCGAGCCTTGCCCGGGTGCGCCAGACGGTGGCGGCGCAGGGCATCGACGGGGCGAAGGTGTTCAAGGCCGGCTCTGCCCTCCCTGAAGGCCAAGGGAGCACCTTCTATCCGCTCTTCGTGAGTGCCATTGTCGCCGGTCTGGTGCCTCCCTTTTCTGAGTTCTTCTTCTCTGTCCTCCGCCACTACAACCTTCAAGCTCTGCACCTTCATCCCAACTCTGTCCTTCTTCTGGCAATCTTCACCTATTATTGTGAGTCTTACGTAGGGGTGAAGCCCTCAGTGGCCTTGCTGCCCCACTACTTCTCCCTCCGGACCCCTCGTGGTTCTGTCTCTGCGTGTGCGAGCTTCATCGCGTACGGCAGCTCCATCGCCATTTCGAACCCTGGGAAAAGGATCAAGGGCTTCAGGAGCAAGTGGGTCTTGGTGGATGCTGGGCGCATCCACCCTCAGTTGATCCTGCCCACGGGGCACCCCGTGAGCTCCGATGACTGGTCCCGAGTGGAGCTTGTGGATCCCCGCGCGAAGCCGGTGTTGGAAAAGATGGACGTGGATCTGAGGCCGGCCAGCATGGCGGCGGCGAAGCTGACCGGTGCATCGCTGCTGAGGGAGTTCCTGGAGCACCAGCTGGATCCGCTTCGTCAGTACTCACTTCCGATGTGGAGGCCCCACCCGAGCCCCGCAGTCTTGGCCGATGAAGATCTGGCTGCAGTTCTCCAGTCTTTGGTTGGGGGCGACATGGCGAGGTTGGAGGGCGCTCCTACGCCCCTGTTCCTCCGCGAGGACTAGGATCAGGTACTGGGGTCCATGCCCGCCTTCGATGGGGACGGGCCCGTGCCCGCGGAGGCTCCCGAGGACCCGGTGGACGTGTCCTCCGGCGATTCCAGCAAAGAGAAGGAAGGAGGGGAGCGGGAAGAGGGGGCTGACTCCGAGGCAGAGTCAAGGCCCCCCCCCCCTCCGGCGCAAATCCTGTGCTCTCCGCCTCTCTCTGAGTGATGACGACGAGGATGATGGCGAGCAGGGCGGCGGGAGCCTGCCCCCGATCCCGAAGAAGGACCAGACCGGGCTGATCCCCCGCGGGTCTGCCCCAGCCCCGAAGCGATCCGCAGGCGCACCTCCTCCTCCCGAGCTCCTTGAGGCTGATCCTTGTAGCCGGCTTTCGGGCTTCAAGTACAGCCGGAGGCTGCTCGAGCCCGCAAGCGACGACTTGTAAGTGCTTGATTCATGTCTTGTTTATTGTTCTATTGCTGAGGCTTAATGCTTGTATCTCTCGGCTAGGCTGGCGCCCGTGGAAAAGAAGTCAAAGGGAGCTCCTGAGGTTCCATCTGTGGCAGCGCCTCTGCCCGTGAAAGAGGGTGACCATGACGCACAGGCCTCTCCTGCCCATGCGTCCTCGCGAGGCCTGGCTGAGCCAGCTGGGGCGAGCTCAGCCCCCCATGGCCCAAGCGACTCCTGAAGTGCCCTTGCGTGATGCCGCCACCACAGCCATCGTGGCACAGCAGGTTCCACCTCAGGATACCATGATCACGCCGCCGTCTTCTCCTCCTACTCCTCCGACTACTGCTTCCCCGACCACTGTTCTGGATCGCGCTGTTGCCGAACTGGACCGTCTGCGACAGGATCTTCTGGGCGCTGACCCTTGTCTAGTGGCTGGGCGCTTGGAGCTAGCTTCCGGTTGGATTCGCTCCGATGCTTCAATTCGGGCGGCGCTGGTCCAGGCCTCGACGGCCTGCGTTGAGGAGAAGCAGGCCGTCCATGGGGCGAAGATTGCCCGCGACGCCGCCTTGGGGGAGGTGGCTAACGTCCGAGGTCGCTGCGAGGCGCTGGAGAGCGAGCTGAAGGGCCTGCAAGACCAGCTCGCCGAGGAGACCCGCCTTCACCAAGAGCAGGAGCAAAGCATGAAGGCTCGTGAGGCGGCCGTCAAGGACCGGGATGCCAAGCTCAAGAAGCGCCGTGACCACCTGGGCGCGCTGGAGCAAGAGCTGGAGGCGAGGAAGGTTGAGCTGGACGACAAGGCACGTGTTCTTGCCGAGGATCGTGTGGCCTTTGCGGAGATGGAGGAGAAGGCTCGCACTTCATTGAAGACGCTTTACGAGAGTGGCCTGGAGAGCCCGCTGGCCGGCGAGGAGGATGGCCCCGCCAAGCTGCTTACCTTCCTGGTTCGTGCTCTTGAAGATGTCACCTTGGCCTTGGCCCTACGGCTGATGCCGAGGCGCGCGTCTTGTCTTCTGCAGCGCTGACGCAGGTCTTCACCCACATCTATCTTCGCGACCCCAACATCGACCTCGACAGCTTGCTGGAACCAGCGAGCAGCGAGCTTGCCGCTGCCGCTACTGAGGCCGTGAAGGGTCGTGCGGAGGCTCTGGTGGGGAAGTTCCGGGCCTTCAGCACCAAGCCGAAGCGGAGCGCTGCTGGCCCTGCTGCTCCACAAGGCGAACCCGCTCCACGCAGCTCCACTGCCGGCAAGTGACTCCGTCGTGGCTCCAGTCCTGCTTTTAATTCCTGCGCATGTACCATGCCTCGGGGAGGCGTTAAAACTTGCATTTGGTGCTGTGATAACAGTATGGACTGTAATATTTGCTTTTGAATTCCCTGAAATTTGCGCTATTCCTTCCTACTTGCTTACGTTCTACGCCGGCAGAGCCCGGCCCCGCGCATACCTCAGCCACCGTTGGCCCCGACTAGAAACCAGGACGGGACCAAGGGGTGAGGGGCTACGTGACAAGTTAGGCTCCTGAGTCACGATGCTCAGGAGTCCCCCTTGGCGTTCGAACAGCAAGTAGGTAGGTGAGATGTGGGGGTGACTCCTTAGGGAGGTGAGATGCGCGTGGATCTACCATTCTACGTCTGCAGAGCCCGGCCCCGCGCATACCTCAACCGCCGTTAGCCTTTCGGAACTAAGGAGTGAGGCGCTACGTGACCAGTTAGGCTCCTGAGTCGCGATGCTCAGGAGTCCCCCTTGACGCTCAAACGGCCTTCGTACCTTGGCTCCACTTGGGGAGGGACGTGCGATGAACCAGGCCCGGGGGGCCCGGTTGGGTGGTGTGCGTCTGGGCGTAACCCAGGCGTAGCCCCCGTGCCCAGCCCCCTCGCGCGGCACTCCTGAGGGGAGGCGTTGCGATGAGGCCAGACACTGAGCTTTGGGCTCCCTGAGGTTGATGCGGCCTGGGGGCCACCCTGAGTTGTTTATCACCAGCGCGGAGCATAGCGCTTCCGTATGTGTACGGGCATAGCCGCTCCTCGGCAGTGTCGTCAGCCAGCGCAGAGCATGGTGCTTCCACTGGTGCGTGGGAGGGGGCTCCTCTCCGGGAGGAGCCCCCGGGGCGTATAAAGCCCCGCCCTGACACGTGGCTGGCACGGTAGGGCTTGACGAGGTGTATCTGGGCACCCGTGAGCCATGGCGGGACTCACGGGGCCCTACCTCAAGGCGGGTTGCACCTGGCTCTGGGCCTTATCTTGGAATGTGTTCCTACAAATTGGCTAGATGCCGGTGCTCTACGTTCTCGGGTCCCGGATCTCAAGCTGGTCTCAGCCGTCAATGGCATGCCAGGTCACGATGCCATGGACAAGACCAGAGGGTGAGGGCTGGAGAGCCGGTAGGAGCCCTGAGTCACGATGCTCAGGCACCCCCACTTTTACGCGCAAGCTGGGTTAGATGTCGAAACTCTACGTCCTCGGGTCTCGGCCCTCGAGCTGGTCTCAGCCGTCGCTGGCATGCCAGGTCGCGATGCCATGGACAAGACCAGAGGGTGAGGGCTGGAGAGCCGGTAGGAGCCCTAAGTCGCGATGCTCAGGCACCCCCCCTTTAACGCGCAAG
The DNA here is from genome assembly GCF_002162155.2 of Triticum dicoccoides. Taxonomy (NCBI): domain Eukaryota; kingdom Viridiplantae; phylum Streptophyta; class Magnoliopsida; order Poales; family Poaceae; genus Triticum; species Triticum dicoccoides. The sequence continues at coordinate 163,222,391 of NC_041393.1, forward strand.
CTGGGTTAGATGTCGAAACTCTACGTCCTCTGGTCCCGGCCCTCGAGCTGGTCTCAGCCATCGCTGGCATGCCAGGTCGCGATGCCATGGACAAGACCAGAGGGTGAGGGCTAGAGAGCCGGTAGGAGCCCTAAGTCGCGATGCACAGGCACCTCCCCTTTAACGCGCAAGCTTGCGACATCCAAGAGGAAAAGGTGCTACGAACAGGCACCGAATAACAAGCATGATGGGTCGAAAGCATGGCCCTAAGATAAACGCAAGAGGGGTACACGCCGCTGGGTCTGACCTGAGCGGCTTGGGGATGATGCAGCCCGAGGGGCGCCCCCAATAAAGTAAGCTAAGAGCATGAAATAAAAAGGGATACACGCGCAGGGACAGACCCACGCGGCCTGGGAATAATGTGGCCCTGAGGGCGCTCCCAGCTGGAAATGAAACTTGAAAGACATCACCTGATGATGTTGGGGACGAAGGGGTGTTGGTGTAGCAGACTCGGTGGGCTGCGGGGGCCGATCCTCATGAGCCCCCAGGCCCAGGGGCCTGGGGAGGCTCCGGAGGCGCTGGTGGCCCCTCGCGGACCATCTCCATCTCCTCTAGGGCTGCGGAACGCCTGGCCTCTTGGGCCTCCAGGATGGTCCTCATGAGGCGCTGGTACGCGGCAGCCGCGTTCGGCAAGCCGTAAGGCATGCGAACGTAGCTGTGGGGCGGACCCTCGCAGCGTCCCACTTGTGAGGGCCAGAGGCGCTCCTGAGACGCGGCTTGGTTGAGCCCTGGTATGTCGATGCATACGCGCAGCCCACCATCCTCGCCTGGATGGGGGGCCATAGCTGGTAAGCGGCGGCCGCCTCTCATGACTCTTGACTCCTGTAGCTCTTGGATGGCCTTGCTGACGAACTCCTGAGGGTTTGGCCCTCCTTGCCTTGCTCCTTCTTGAGGGAAACGTGCTTCGAAACACGCCTCCACGTGGTGCCCAAGCGCCTCCCTCGTGGCCTTGGCGAGGTCGGCGGCCCTCCAGGGGAGAGCCCCCGAGCCCTGCCTGAGGAGGGCGCTGGGCGCGCTTCCCTATGCAATGGAAGGAGGTTCCCCCTAAGCAGGCATGGGCCCTGAGGGGCCTGCCTCCTGAGGGGCCGGGCCGGACGATGTCTTCTTCTTCTTGGGGGCGGCCTCGGGAAGCCTCCTGCTTCCGCGGTTCGGGTCTTCCAGTGATGCGGCCTGAAAGGCTCGCTCCAGGGAGCACACTGCGTCTCTCTCTTCGCAGGGCACCGTAATGACCCCGCCACTTCCTGGCATCTTGGGGACATTGTAGCCGTGGTGGGTTACGGCCATGAACTTGGCCAGCGCCAGGTACCCGAGGATGGCGTTGTACGGCAGGCGAATGTGGGCGACGTCGAAGTCGATGAGCTCGGTGCGGTAGTTGTCGCGTGCCCCAAAGGTGATAGGGAGGCGAACCTGCCCGATCGGGACCGTGGAGCCGTCGGTGACTCCGGAGAAAGGCTTGGTTGGCTGAAGCTGATTGTAGGGCACTTGGAGATTGTTGAACGTTTCCACGGACAGGACATTGAGCCCTGCCCCGCCATCGATGAGGGTCCTGGTGACTAGCACGTTGCTGATGATTGGGGAACAAAGCATCGGGAGGACTCCGGCTGTGGCCGCGCACTTGAGCTGATCCGCTAAGCTGAATGTGATGGAGCATGCCGACCACCTGAGAGAGCATGTGGCCTCGAGCTTGGGGAGGGCTGCATTTACTTCGCGGGCGAACTGCTTGAAGATGCGCTGAGAGGCTGGGGCTTGAGCTCCGCCCAGGATGCAGGCAATCACGCGTGGTTCCTGGAAGCCCCCAGCCCCTTCGTCCTGATGACGGTCCTCATTTCTTCTTGGCTGCAGCGGCAGCGGAGGGAGGCCTGCGTTCCCTTGCGGGCGATCCTCGCGAGGCTGATCCCTCCAGCCTCCCTCGCAAGGCGGGTCCTGCCAGTGATCCTTGCGAGGTTGGTCGCGCCACCCCTGGCGTGGGCCGCGGTCTTCCCAGCGTCCTGTGTTCCTTCCTCCTCCCCGGCCATAGCCCCGGTTGCTGCGGTCGGGACGTCGGCCGACCCTTCCTTCACGCACGGCCCGGAGCTCTTGGCATTCATTGGTGTTGTGGGTGTGGAGGTCGTGGTACACGCAATACCGACTGCCCTTGGAGGGTTCGGGCTGATCTCAGCCCCGCTTGGTGTCTGGCTCTGCCGCGAGCACGGCAGCCCCCTTGTGCTTCACGTCCTTGGCCTTGGGCTTCTTCTCTTCTGGGTCTGCGGAAGGCAGCTCGAGGAGGGAGAGGCGCCCCTCCTCATCCCTGGCGCACTTGGTCGCCAAGTTGAGCAGCTCCAAGGAGGTGCACAGGTCTTCATGCGTCGCCAGCTCCTCCTTCATCTTGACGTCGTGCACGCCATCGGAGAAGGCTGAGATGATGGCCTCCTCAGTCACCTTGGGGATCTTGAGGCGCGCATTGTTGAAGCGCTGGATGTACTTCTGCAGGGTTTCCCCTGGTTGCTGCTTGATACGGCGCATGTCGCTCACGGCGGGTGGCCGGTCGCGAGTACCCTGGAAGTTGGCGATGAAGCGAGTGCGCATCTTGTCCCAGGAGGAGATCGTGCCTGGAGCCAGATTCAGGAGCCAGGTGTGGGCCCCGTCCTTGAGCGCCATGGGAAACCAGTTCGCCATGACCTTCTCGTCTCCGTTGGCGGCCTCGATGACCAGCTCGTAGAGCTGGAGGAACTCTGCAGGGTCAGCCGTGCCGTCGTAGCGGGGAGGTAGGTCTGGCTTGAACTTGCCGGGCCATGCAACGCTGCGTAGCTCGGGGGTGAAGGCGCGGCAGCCCGCTACGGCCACAGGAGGCCTTGGGCGACGAAGAGCTTGGTCATGTGGGTCCCCATGCGCTGCAGCTGGGGGCAGCGCGGGGTCTTGACGTGCTGGATCAGGGAGCGCTCGAGCAGCTTCTCGAGGGCGAGGGACTTCTTGGCAGCTCTGCTCCTGCCGCACTGGCGCCTAACAGAGCGGGTTCCGCTCAGGGTCCACGCGCCTTGGGGCCAGGGCGCCTTCTCGAGAGGGAGGCGGCTGAGGCGCCCCAGGAGCTTCATTGCCCGCGAGGGCGGAGTGCGATGCAGCGAGAAGGACGGCGCGGGGGAGCCCCCAGCGGCGCGAACGAGCTCGGCGACTCGGTCGAGCCACTCTTCGTAGACGTCGTCGATTGGGCGGTAGTGCAGGAGCTCGTTTGCCGCGATGAGCGCAGCTCGAGCCTTCATGGCCGCGCGGGGCGCGCGAGACGAAGAACCAGCAGGGGTGAGCGAGGGTGTAGCAGTGCGGCCGTCTCGCCTCATGGATGGGTGCTGGGACGATGCTTGCTACACGTTCGCCGCCGGGCCAGTGGCGGCGTTGATGGCAGGTGATGGGGAACGACGGGGGCGCCCGCCGACAGGAGCCGTCTGGGCGACGCGGGAAGCGAGGGCGGCTCGGCGCTCGGCGCGGGCCTGACGAGCGTCAGACATGAACGCGATGGTCGGAGAAGAACAGGGCGACGGGAGGCCCCTACCTGGCGCGCCAAATGTCGGATTTCGGGTTCCGGCAGACCCTTGAGATTCGAACACTGGGGTGCGCGCGGAGATTTCGCCCTCTATCTACCTGCTCCTCGCCGAATCGCTAGGAGCTAAACTACGAAAGAAACAACACAAGAGACACGGGGTTTATACTGGTTCAGGCCACCATTGTGGTGTAATACCCTACTCCAGTGTGCAGTGTGGTGGATTGCCTCTTGGGCTAATGATGAAAAATACAAGGAGGAACAGCCTCGCGAGGGTCTGTTCTTGGCTGGTGCGACGAACTGCTAGGAGGAGTTCAGTCGCTCTATCTACTGGTTTCTTGGTGAGGATCCAGATGCCTCTACCCTGGGGGTGGCTAGTCCTATTTATAGGCAAAGGCCCTGGGCCTCTCCCCAAATATGAGCGGGAAGGGCGCCAACAATTGGCCATTTTGAAGGGGAACAGCGGGTACACCTATCCTGACTAAAGTTGGTCCTTGCCTGCCAAAGGCTCTGGCGGTGACGCCTGCTCGGGCTCCACAATGACTTCCTCCCTACCGTTGGGCTTCTCTTGGTCTTGTTGCACCGAAACAGATGCCTTTGCTTGATGCTCTCGCCTGCGCTTGCTCCCTTTGCACCAAAGAGGAAAGGAGGACACTGCGCGGGCTGGCGCCCGACTGGCGCCCTTGGTCGTCATGGCTTGCGTCATGGGCACCTCGCGAGGTACCCTGCCTTGAACTCTCCGCCTCCTCGTGAGCCCGCCTGATGAGGCCGTGCCTGAGGAAGCTCCCTGTCGTCCGCCCCACGAGGCTTGGCCCCTCGCGAGGGTCTTGAGCTTGTGTTGATGAAGATGGGCTGTGCTGGGCCCCCTTTGAGCCACGCCGCAGGCCGCAGGCAGGCAAGTCTGGGGACCCCCGTTCCTAGAATGCCGACATCATCACCGGCAGGGCCAGGGACGGCGGAGAGGTGCAGGTTTCCTCCTCCGGCGACCAAATCGACAGCGGAGAGCGGCTACGTGGAGCTGGAGCTCGCGCGCGTCGAGTGGTGCCGGTGGGAGGTGCTGGGGTGGCCGATAACGTCGCCGACGATGACCTTGGCGGTCGCCGGAGTTCGGACAAGGTCGGCTCCGATGCTAGGGGCATAGAGAGGCGCGTGGGGAGTGTTACGGGCTCATGCGAGTGCGGCGGAGACGATGACATGCTCGGAATCGATCCAACGTGGCTGTGGCCACGACGACAACGTGCGATGGCGGCGACGGGTGCGGCCGAGCTCGATGCGGTTGCTGTGGTGCTCGAGAGCGAGAACGGGAAGGGGGAGGAGGAAGAGGAGCTCACAGGGAGTCGGTTGAAGCAAACGACGAGCTCGGGGAGGGGCCGGAGCAAGCGGGGCAGCGATGGCGATCTCGGCGGACCGAGGTTGAAGAAGACGGCGGGGACGGCGATTTGGGGCTTCTGGCGTCGCTTGGATCGGTGCAGAAGGTCTAGGGCGGCGAGGCGGAGCTCTTGAGCCGGTCAGGGAAGCGAGGGGGAGGCGGTGGCCACGGTGGTGCACGTCGGCGGTGGCGGGCGCATTCGGGTGGTGCGAGGGAGAGAGCCAGAGGAGCACGGGAGAGAGTGAGAGAGGTCCAGGGGGTGGTGTGGCGCTGCGAGAGGCGTCCAGGGGGAGGAGGAGGCAGCCAGGCAGGGAGGAGGTGGCCGGCGTGTGACTGCGCGCGCCGGGCACGCGCCCCTTCCTACTGGCGCGAGGAGGAAAGCGACAGAGGGGCTGCGGTGGTGGGCTGGGCCGGCTTTGGTGGGCTGCACAGGTAGGTGGCCAGATAAGTGGCCCAGGTAAGCGTTTTCTCTCTCTCTTCTAAATTGTTTCCGTTTTTTATTTTCTGTAATTGTGTTTGGCTTTAATAAAAATGCTAGGGCATTTCCAAAAATCATGAAACTGCTCAATGTCACTATTTGGAATATTTCCAACAACAAACATTTCAGTTTATGATTATTTGAGCATTTAAAATATTATTTAGCAATTAAATGCCCAAATGCAAATACCATATGATTTAATTCAAAAATCTAGAATGGCCTAGAAAAATATGCACCATTTTTGGGAGAGGTTCTAGACTAATCTAAAAATGATGAACTTTTCTGAAGGGCATTTTGGGTTCTTTGAGAATATTTTTATTTGAACCTAGTTGATTTGATCTGGTGCTAGGGTTTGAGCAATCCCCAATTCAACTTTCAAATAAATTAGACATAATGCAACAACCAAGCTAGTCCAAGTGCATAGCAAGGCTAGGGATGTGACAACTCACCCCCACTAGACAAGAATCTTGTCCCGAGATTCAAGCATAGGGTAGAATGAAGGGGGAACGCAACTGACGCGATCTTCACGACCCAGGTTGCACTTCAAATGAACGTTGATTCAATCACCATCTTGTCTTGTCGTCTTGCTCTGAGACCTCCAGCCAACATGACAATGAGAGGATAGGGAAAAAGTCTAAAAGGGTCGATCTTATTAAAGGTCAAACAACTTAGGATCAACTAACGGAATGAGACATAGCAACATCTCTCAAGCCGAGACACGAAGCACACATCTAGAGAGATGGAGTGGAACAGATGACGAGGATTCACTAGGTAGAAATCAAGTCCACACTTAAGAAGGTGTTGAACGGTAGTCAACGTAGCGAGGAGTTGAGTTGCCATGATACCACAACGGAATATCCTGAAGGAGGGTGATTCGTAGATTATTACCTTAAGTGGCAAAAAGAATTACCTTTGATATAGAGATCATTGAGACTCTCTATACCAGCATAGGGAAAATCTTGAGCGACCGTTTGGAGGGGTTTGGTAGAATGGCATACCCGGATTAGAATGGATGATGTGGATTACCTTGTTGAAAACAACACAAGGGATGATTTTAGTAACTGGGGAGAAGCTCAACAGTAGAGAGTGAGTCCACTATTTGAAAAGTTATAGCATAACCGAGGAAACTGAGAGCAATCCCAGTTAGTGCCGATGATAATACCTAGCGCTTGTGCATGCTCTCAAGAACTTGAGCATTTCCATATTCATCAAGGTTTTACCAATATCCGTGTCAAGGATCCTGGCAACACATCATACTACCATGACGAATGGTGATGGAGGATGCAGATGCAAAGGAAGATAGCACTTTCTCCGATTTCACCTTGGCGGGGCCAAGGGGACAAAATTTGAATGATCGACCGAGAGACATTTAGCACTCCGCTTCTAATGTTCTCCTTGATGTACCAGCTTAACCCAAAACCAGTCGGTATCTGGAACATCAAGTAAAGGTCTGGCTTCGGGAGAACAAAGGATCCATAAGGAACAACTTCTGGATAAGTCACTCGAAATCCTCATGGAGAAAATGGTCGATTTGCTCAATCAAGATACTACAATGATAGATCTTCCAGCTAGGTGTGTCGGCCAGAACATCAACCTTGTCGGGACCTACATCATAGATCTTGGAAAGGTTCCAACCATCATATCTACCTGAGATTCAGATCTGGTTGGTAACATGATATTCCAGACTCATCAAATCTACAAAGAAAAATGAAAGTTTGCAACACAAACCGATGAGATGACGTTGCGAGATTCTCGGGAAATGAACTACGTTAGCAAGCTCCAAAACATGAGCTGGTTCTGCTACACACATGTGAACACGCTGTCCCACACAAGCATGACCACATGGTAGTCTTACAACAAAACACTACCGAGCTCTGATTGGGAACCATCATCGAGAATATCGAAGCCCTTGCATAAGTCCGGATCCTAAGAAGGAACACTACTAGGGAAAAGCCTATACACAGAATCTTACCAGCAGCGCTCTTCAAAATACCACGCAGCTGCTATTTAGCAGCAGCGCATGTTATCAAAACGCGCTGCTGACAGGAAAATAGCAGTAGCGCGTGCACCACAAACAGCGCTACTGCTATAGTTGCCATGACCTCGCCCGCCGCTAGTTATAGCAGTAGCACACTATACTAAATAGCGCTAGTGCTATAGAAGTTAGCAACAATGCGCTTCTAGAAAAACCGCTACTGCTAAGATCAGCCCACAAACGCGCTGCAACTATCCCTACCTTATCCCCACGCGCACGACTGGCCCTCTCACTCACACTCTCACTCTCGCCCGCGTAGCCGTCATCATGCGTCGCCGCCGCCACCGCATTCGTCCGTCCGCCGCCGAGGTACTCCCCTCCTTCCGTCCCTCCTCCCTCCTCCTCGCACATCCTCCCTCCTCTGCCGCCGCCCTCCTCCCTCCACCTGCGGCCGCCCCTCCTCCCTCCTCCGCCGGCAGCCCTCCTCCCACCGCCCTCGACCTCGCCGCCCCTAGCTACCTCTCTATCGGCCCCACCCCTGCCACTAGTTAGTACTAGATTTAGTAGTAGTAGATGTTAATTTAGGGTTCATAGCTAGTACTAGATGTTGCTTTGTTAGTACTAGATTTTTAGTAGTAGTAGTGGTAGTTGAACTACTTTAGTTGTAGTTGAACTAGTTTAGTAAGTAAATTAATAAACTAGTTGAATTAATAGAACTAATGTATTTTTAGTAAGATAATTAATATAACTAGTTGAACTACTTTATTTTTAGAAAGAACTAGTTTTTTTTCTATTTATAGTAAGTTTATATTTAGTAAGAACTAGTTGAATTAATAAAACTAGTTGAACATGTCATATTTGTTGTTATTTTTTAGTTTAAGCAATTATTCGGGATGTATTAGTGATAACTTATATGGTTTCAGGTGACCACCATCGTCCCCGTCACCGACCCCCTCCGACATCCCCGCCGTCATCCCAGTCACCGACCCCCTCCGACATGGAGGTGAGACCAGCCAAATATCCTTGTATATCTTGTGTTGTTGCTCAAATAGGATATGTGGTTGCCCAAGTGGCCGTGCATGTTCAGTTTACATCTCCGAGTGGGATATGTTTTGCCAGAGTGTTGATTAATTTTCGTTCCGGCAAATTTCAGGCGCTCGATATGTCCTTTTTTAGCAAAGGTCATGCCGGATTTTTCCGTGAATTCTGGCATGACTTGTGCTAGAATATGTACAAGTTTAATCTTTGAATTATGATTGTAGGAAATGTCGTACTCGGATGACGACAGTCTCCCGTGGGAGTGTAGCTGGTGCCACGACGATCGAGGTATGTGCGACAGGTTTGTTCGGCTGGACGAAGATCGGCGCTTCAGCATTAAGCTCGAGGAGACCTTCGATTGTGAAACGGTACACAACAACGACAAGTGTTTTTTCGTAATTAAGCATGACTTCAACTATTTCAACGTCTAATTTTCATATTTTACAATTCGACGAGCTTATCCCATGCCATGCAAGACGCTATGTCTTGGAGAGGATGGGTTTTGAAGACCATGAAAATTTCGAAACAAAGAAAATACACCTAAGGACCCATCATGATATGGATTTTGAAGTAAATCTGTGCAATGCTCAGAGCGTAACCCATTTTGGTTGCCAAAATTGGGAAGCACTTTGCAAAATGTATGGTTTTTATGAGGGTATGATTGTCACCATGGATCTTGGTGATCCTGACATCGAGCAAGACAATATGGACATTTTGGTCCTTGTTGATACGCTTCCGATTGTACCGCTATGTGAGTTTCTCAAACATAGTTATTAACTAATTTATATTGTTTATTTCAAAATAGTTGATAGCTTATTTCCATTGACAGCTTATTTTGATTCTTCAAAGACTGTGTGGAAGATGGTAGATAAAACCCACTACACCGATGGCACCGAATTAACATATAAGGAGAAAAATCATCTGATCGCATTTTGTACTCTTCTTGAGAATTACTATGACTATTATCGAACTCCTCCAAATTATGGTGAATACGTGCCACTAGTGCATGTGTTGAACCACGGTAACTTCCCTGGAGACACCCTGGTAAGATTTTTTACTATTACGACATCTGTGCATCTTTTGCATACTTCTAAAACTAGTACATCATTGCTAACTACGAAGTTATTATTATGTTTTTCAACAGATACTCCCGATGGATTGTGTGCCTCATCTGATGTCTCTGCATGGTCGCCTCTCAGTTCTGAACATACTGCCAGGTAAATCCACGGAGCTCACCTGTGCATATCGGATTTCTAAAACCCGTGAACACATGTTCATCAAAGAATGGAAGAAATGTATGGACATTCGCAAGGAGGTTCTTGGAAGTAACATTCAGCGAAAGGCGAGAATTGGAGATAGGCTAATCTCCATTCTCCATAATGGAACTACTAGGAAAAGGGCTATAGATGGAAATGACACTAATGGCGCACCAGACATGTGGTGCGCCATTAGTATATACTAAAGGCGCACCACCTTCTGATGCGCCATTAGTGTTGAAACTACTAATGGCGCACCCTGCCTACGGTGCGCCATTAGTACCAAAATTTTTTTTTTGAACTAGTGCGCCTGTCCAAACATACTAATGGCGCACCGTGGGTGTGGTGCGCCATTACTAGTTAAACTAGT
>NC_041393.1:163232727-163233472 GCF_002162155.2 Triticum dicoccoides
TTTTAAAAAAAATAAAACAAAATGATAAAAATGTCAAAAAAATAAAAGAAAATAAGTTTCCCATGTGATATGTGGCCTAGTTGTTGGGAAAATTTGCAAATATGAATTTTGACTTCATTTGCAAAATCTCGCGAGAATTTGTAAAAATGGGCATAACTTTTGCATACTAACTCGGATGAAAAAGTTTTTTATATGAAAAATCATCTACTCGAAAAGTTACATCCAAATTTAACCGGGGGAACCCGGTTAAACATTTCCAAAATCCTCAAAAACCTAACAGAAAAAAAGATACGGGGCTTTTAAGATCTAGAGAGGCAAAAAAATCGAAAAAATTCAAATTTACTAATGGCGCACCTGCCCACGGTGCGCCATTAGTATCTTCCCTCCTTCAAAATTCAAAATAAGTCAAAAAAATAAAAAAATATTACTAATGGCGCACCTGACCATGGTGCGCCATTAGTATCTTCCCGCCTTCAAAATTCAAAATAAATAAAAAAAATAAAAAAAATTACTAATGGCGCACCTACCCGTGGTGCGCCATTAGTATCTTCCCGCCTTCAAAATTCAAAATAAATAAAAAAAATAAAAAAAATTACTAATGGCGCACCTGCCCGCGGTGCGCCATTAGTATGCCGTATATATGGCTGGTCCTCTCCTCCTCTCTTCATTTCATCTTCCCTTCTCTCCTCCACCCTACTTCTCCTCTCCGGTGACCTCCTCCTCCTCTTCCCTCCTCCCTCCTCCC
>NC_041393.1:163234125-163249326 GCF_002162155.2 Triticum dicoccoides
TACTAATGGCGTGCTGTTAGTGGCGCACCACAGATGCGCCATTAATGGCCATACTAGGTGCGCCATTAGTAGGGGGTTTTCTAGTAGTGAGAGTCAGGGGCTATCTTGTTTTTTGCTATTTTACCTTAGAAAATGTAGTAGGTCTTAATCGAATGTAATAGGTCCTATGAGGTACAATATGTTTATTATGTGGTAATGTGTTAGAGTTGATAATGATGATCTTGAGGAGGTGTTATGTGATGTCAATGATGAAAACGATGATCTTGAGGAGGTGTTATTTGACGATGATGTATTATGATGATAAGTTGTTAATGATATGATGATGATGATATTATTATATCATTGGGTGAAAGAACCGCGGATTAGTTTCAAGTGGATGGACATCCACTTGAAACTAGTCCACGGTTCTTTCACCCCATGATGTAATAACTCATTATGATGTAAAAACAATCTCTAAATTCCTGTTGCATGAAAACTTGTGTAAAGGTGTATGAATACAACATGAAAAAAAAGAAATAAAATACTAAATAATAGTAGTAGCGCGGGAGAGGAGAAGCGCTACTACTAATTACCAGTAGCGTTGTTCTAAAGAAGCGCTACTACTAAGTCAATTTAGCAGCAGCGTGGGTCTAGGCGTGCTATTGCTAAGCATTAGCTGTAGCGCCTTATCAGTAGCACTCCTGCCCACGCTACTGATAGGCCTAAAACCCGCGCCGCTGCTAGGATTTTCCCTAGTAGTGGAACTTCTTCTCCTTGAACAAATCAATCAGTGGCTTGGTGTGCTAGGAAACGCATATAGAATGGAGGCGGCCAACCTATCAAACCATAGAGTACTTCGCACATGTGTGACTGACTTGGGGTGATTCCAAAGGAAGCAAAAACAAACTTTCTCGAATTCACGGCAGCAACTTACATTAAATACACGTGAATTAGAGGAAGTCACTTCTCTCATCCAAACATATACCTCATGGACGGCATGAAGAAAATGCTTACACAAGTTTCCAACACTAGCTGGATGTTCCACACAAATCATGGAGGAGACAAAATGCTGCTGATGGGCTCAACAGCAACTCATCAAAATTTTCCATATCACTGGAATTCCACCATTATGTGAACAATGTGATAGTATTGGTCAGACCAAAAGATGTAATGGTGTATGCTCGAGGAATCAACCAGGAGTAAGACAACATTACGAATATCGTTGGTTCTAACTTGATTTGACGATGGCCCACACTCAAATCAAGTTTGGGCAAGACGATAGGTTCAACATCTGATCACGAGGACCAATCGGTGAAGATATCATCTTTCTTCAACACACACACACACAAAAGGATATCCCTTAACATGAACTAAGTCGGACAAGCTTTCATCTTCCAACTCTCCAAGTTGTTGTTTAGCTTGACCATCTAGCTCAGGGGTATCCAACACGGATTCTTAGAGAAGGAGTGGTTTATTGCAAACCAACTTGATCACGAACTCAACATAGCGGTCAGGTGATGACCTGGTGATACTTCCGAGAAGATAATCGGAAATTACGATCCACCGTTATGTTAATAAGCTCAAGAACAACCTTGCTTTTCAGGCAAGACGATATGATCAAGAGCGGGGAATCGGTACAATCCTAACTCACTGATCGAACAGTGCACCAGGAAAGTGGACTAGGTAGCACGATCAACCTTAGGAAGATGATTCAATAACCAACACACTAAGGATGAAATTATTGTCCTTTAACTACCAAGCAACGGAGTTGCTAGGAGTATAGATTTCACACATCACGATTCACTTGTCGGCATTCCGGCTGCGACAAAACGAAACCGAGGAATGAATAATGATGGTGAGAAGTATCACTGTGTCAAGAGTTCATAGGATGGTGTGCAACTCCCATGACATTCTTGATATAAAGATCGTAATACTCCAAGGTGGAGCAGAACAAGAGCTAGATTAGCATTTTGATCTGCGGAACACAACGACTTTGACCCAATCCTAGATATGGATGAGGTTCTGGAGTTTGTTTCTCCTAGTCATTCCGAATAGAATGGCTTGATGGACCACAAGGGTAATAGGCACCGATGAACAAAGGCACGCATACTCTTGACTATCAATTGATAGACGAGGGTCGGAATACAATTAAAGAGGGACAACCCAAGAGAACATATGATTTTCTGAGTTGTGGATGCATGGACTAGCATGTCAAACAAGTTGAACATATTTCTTCCGGAGAACCCATGCAGAAAGGTTGAACTGGCAGAGTCACGATATAGAGAGAAGAACTCATCAAGAGCACTCTGGTTGTGATCTTTTGGTTCAACGAGGAACTGCTGCCATAAGTAGTTCATGGTATTTGGAAGAACAATATACCACGAACCTCGAGGCTATCACAAGGTTACTAATATCCTGAAGGGACTAGCAAACACTATCCACATGGAGTAGGTGGAGTGAATCTCGGGTTCAAAACCCAGGACTAGAATACCTACTAGCTAAATTGCATCACGGGATGCTTTCGAGAATGATGGCCAGAATCATCACACTGGGAACACAAAGTCATGGCTAGCTTACTAGGTGGTACTCTAAGACACCTAGGGTCATAATACTAGCTCCAACATATATACCGAGGCAATGAAGTACCTCAACACACTAGTTGGTGTGGTTATTCTAGCCAAAGGAACATCGGAATGGTAAGAAGGGATCTGCAAATGCATCAGACTATTTAGAAACCTTGGATGACTCTGACAGCATAACGGCTGGAAATGCTCAAAAGATTTGAGACATCCTACAAAAATGGTGGCATAACCACTCAACATCACCATATCAAGTGAGACCAGCTATGAACACACGGAAGTAGTAGAAACTGAACAGAGGCTTGAATCCATCAATCCTATAAGTCTACGGATTAGTAACACGTGATCCTAACAGAAAGAAGAGAAATCCTAGTTCCTTAACCCCGTAGGAAAGATAAGATGACTCATATCAGAGGGCATAAGGTATAAGGAGTAAAAAGAGCCTTACATTACCAACCACAATCAATTCCCTTATATAACTAAAGAACTTCTAGACTCAACTTCGACCAGTTTGGCTTGATAATCCTACAGGCAGTCAGGCTCTGATACCAAAGCTGTCAGGACCTCGACTCAATGCCACATCGATCTAGCATGTAACACCTCATATCACTTTGCGGCCTCACGCACGGTATTCCCACGGGTGTCGCCTTACCTTTGCTCAGGACCATTTGCGCCTTTTGGCACACGTATATGATAGTGTCGCTAGCATCCATATGATAAGGAGCCCGGGCTGACATGGCTAGTCATAAACCCAAAGTGGCACAAACTTACAGGGACAAGCATCCATGACCCAGCATCGAACGTGTCGGTCATCAGCGAGTGAATCCGGGCTGTAGCAACTAGGCTAGCAGGACTCCGGTAAACTGGGCTGTAGCAGGCTAACAGGACTCTGGTAGACACCACGTGACATTTCCCCGAAGGGACAGACACAGGAACGAAGGACACATGCCGGCCAGCCTAAGTGTTCCGGAGCAGTAGCAAGCTACCAAGGCTCAGTGGAAGCACTAGGAGACATTTCCCAGTAAGAGAGGCTACCAAGGATAAACAACTAGATAGTCAGATCCCACACATACCAAGGATTTCAATATCATACACATAATATGCTCGATATGTGCAAATACAACATGGCATCACAACAAGACTCTACAACTCAAGTATTTTATTCATTAGGCTCCGAGGAGCGAGATATTACAAACATGGGTCTCATGACCCAACACTCAGAGCATACAAGTCAAAGCACAAGCGGAAGCTTAACATGTTTGAGTACAGACAACTACAAATGAAAAAGGCTAAGAAGCCTGACTAACTACCAGATCCTGCCGAGGGCACAAGATTGTAGCTGAGGTAACAAGCTAAACGTCGAAGTCCACGCAGAACTACTAGTGAGACAGAAGTCTGCAAAAACGTAAAATAGGCAAACGTGAGTACAAATGTACCCAGCAAGACTTACATCAGAACTAACTACATATGCATCATTATCAATCAAGGGGATGGTGGGGTTTAACTGCAGCAAGCCAGCTTTGACTCGGTGGCTATCCCGAAACTACGAGTGCAAGTAACTCTTTTGAGGTGGCGCACACGAGTCCACATATTCACCATACCAATACACCACTATGGATCCGCTCCCGTCTCCCTACGAGAACGCAATCCATAGCACTCACGCTTATCTTGCGTATTTTAGAGTATCCACTTCAAGTTATCTATGAACTGTACAGGCAACCCAGAAGTCCTTTACCGCGGACACGGCTATTCGAATAGATAATGTTAACCATCCAAGGGTGTACTTCTTCACACACGCTCTCGCCACTTACCACCATGTACACGTCGTGTATCTCGGCAACCTTCAAGCGGAAGCCTGGCGAGGGAGTCGGCCACGACCTGACTAACCACACAAGTCTCTCGTCCAGGTTTATCGCCTATTCGGGTTCCATCCGCAAGGAGATCCAGCCGGGGTGTCACTCACGGCCCCAAACGATGTGAACAGGGTTCCCAAGCCCACCTCGACGTGTGGATCTACGCTTGGTACACCGTGCCATGGTGCCTAGTCTGTCCCAAGCCCACCTGTACCGGGTGCCACTTGGTAGACTACTAACACTACCTACAAACACCAGAAACTAGTTGCAACTCCTGGATAGAGATCATGTTGATTAATAAGTCGAGAGGGGTCAAGTTACCGGAACCCAATGTGTGGTAGTAATTGTTCATGGATCACAAACACAGAACTCAGTTCCTGAGGACGGTTTCAATGAGACAACCCACCATGTACTCCTACATGGCCTCTCACTGCTACCTTTACCAAATCGTGTTCACACACTTAGCTCCCACACAGTAGGATATGTTCAAACACCTCTGATTCATCCCTGATGAATCAGACCTGACACAACTCTAAGCAATAGTAGGCATGACAAACAAGCATGAATGAGTAGGCACATCAGGGCTCAAACAACTCCTACTCATGCTAGTGGGTTTCATCTATTTACTGTGGCAATGACAGGTCATGCAGAGGATAAAGGGGTTCATCTACCGCAGCAAGTAACAGTTGTATCGTTGTTGTCCTAATGCAGTAAAATAGAGCAGGAGTGAGAGAGTGGGATTGTATCAGAATGAACAAGGGGGTTTTGCTTGCCAGGCACTTATGAAGATAATATAGTTCTTCATCGGTGTCATCAAACTCATCGTCGGAACCAAGTCTATAGAGAGGGGACAAATACCGGCAACACAGAGAAAACACAATCAATGCAATGCAACAATATGATGCATGAATATGACATGGAAAAATGAGTGTGTTTTGGCTAATGCAACTTAGAACAGATTAAATGAAGTTGGTTTGAACTAAGGGTTCAAATTCAAACTCCATATGTGCTTATTTAAATGCCAATTATGCAAATTGTCATATACAGCAACCTTAGGTTGTTCAAACATGCATGAAAAAGGTACAGATGGATAGATTGGATTTTTCTGATCATTTTTCATATATAAATTATTTCATTTGGAGTTACGGTTGATTTTCTATGAATTTTAGAAGTTTTGAACATTTTCTGGAATTTCCTGAATAAGAATAAATCCAGTAAATGATTTACTGCGTCGGCCTGATGTCAGTGTGACGTCAGCAGGTCAACGAAGCTGGGTCCAGGTCAAACCTGACGTATGGGGTCCACGCGTCAGTGACTAACTAACTAATCTAAATTAATTAGTGTTAAACTACTACTAACTAAAAATGTCAGTGGAGTAATTAAACTTAATTAAAAACTAATCTAGGATTAGCTGGGACCTGGGCCCACTCGTCAGTGACTCACGGGGAGTCAAACTAGGGTCAAACCAGGTCAAACTCGCCGGAGTTGACCCGGGGCTCGTCGCCGGCAGGGCCAGGGATGGCGGAGAGGTGCGGGTTTCCTTCTCCGGCGACCAAATCGACGGTGGAGAGCGGCTACGTGGAGCTGGAGCTCGCGCGCGTCGAGTGGTGCCGGTGGGAGGTGCTGGCGTGGCCGGAAACGTCGCCGACGATAACCTTGGCGGTCGCCGGAGTTCGGACAAGGTCGGCTCAGATGCTACGGGGCACGAAGAGGCGCGTGGGGAGTGCTAGGGGCCCGTGCGAGTGTGGCAGAAATGATGACATGCTCGGAATCGATCCAGCATGGCTGTGGCGGCGGGTGCGGCTGAGCTCGGTGCGGTTGCTGTGGTGCTCGAGAGTGAGAATAGGAAGGGGGAGGAGGAAGAGGAGCTCAGGGGGAGTCGGTTGAAGCAGACGGCGAGCTCGGGGAGAGGCCGGAGCAAGCGGGGCGGCGATGGCGATCTCGGCGGACCGAGGTTGAAGAAGACGGCGGGGACGGCGATTTGGGGCTTCTGGAGTCGTTTGGATCGGTGCAGAAGGTCTAGGGCGATGAGGCGGAGCTCTTGAGCCGGTCAGGGAAGTGAGGGGGAGGCGGTGGCCGCGGTGGTGCACGTCCACGGCAGCGGGCGCATTCGGGTGGTGCGAGGGAGAGAGCCAGAGCAGGGAAGGAGCACGGGAGAGAGTAAGAGAGGTCCAGGGGGTGGTGTGGCGCTGCGAGAGGCGTCCAGGGGGGAGGAGGAGGCTGCCAGGCAGGGAGGAGGTGGCCGGCGTGTGGCTGCGTGCGCCGGGCACGCGCCCCTACCTACTGGCGCGAGGAAGAAGGCGACAGAGGGGCTGCGGTGGTGGGCTGGGCCGGCTTTGGTGGGTTGCATAGGTAGGTGGCCAGATAAGTGGCCCAGGTAAGCGTTTTCTCTCTCTCTTCTAAATTGTTTCTGTTTTCTATTTTCTATAATTGTGTTTGGCTTTGATAAAAATGCCAGGGCATTTCCAAAAATCATGAAACTGCTCAATGTCACTGTTTGGAATATTTCCAACAACAAACATTTCTGTTTGTGATTATTTGAGCATTTAAAATATTATTTAGCAATTAAATGCCCAAATGCAAATACCATATGATTTAATTCAAAAATCCAGAAAAATATGCACCATTTTTGGGAGAGGTTCTACACTAATCCAAAAATGATGAACTTTTCTGAAGGGCATTTTGGGTTCTTTGAGAATGTTTTTATTTGAACCTAGTTGATTTGATCTGGTGCTAGGGTTTGAGCAATCCCCAATTCAACTTTCAAATAAATTAGACATGATGCAACAACCAAGCTAGTCCAAGTGCATAGCAAGGCTAGGGATGTGACACTCTGAGACTAGCAGGCGGCGATGATCCTGGAGCGACTCCGGCATGGTGAACCGGTAGCACGTGTCATACTTGATGTTCTCAGCCAAGGGCCAGCAGTGACCGCTGCACGCATCCGTGAGGTGATGCACCATGTCCGCCGGCGAGCCACAAAACGGGATCAGGCACTCATAGAAGTGGACGAAGGGCTCCTTGGAGGCATCGACCAGGCCGTCCATGAAACGGGAGTGGCTGTAGGGGACGTTGCGCTAGTTGAATATGTGAGCAAGTTACTACGAGATTTAATCCGAATAAGCACAAAATAAATCATGACGGCTATAACAGAGATGAAACTAATCATGTGGACTAGCATAGTAGTAGGATACAGAGTAGAAACATGAATTCTACCACGATTTCGAACAGGAAGGACAGAAACACATACGATGCAACGGAAGCAGCACCGTTGGCGTTGAGGTTGTTGCCCATGTCGTTGAGGAAGAGGTTGCCGAGGTCGGGGAAGAAGTCGTCGTCGGTGAAGTCGTGGATGCTAGCAGTCGCGAGAGTGCGCTTCCTAGATTTTAACAGCGCCCGCCAAATGGAGCGCAGGAGGGAGTGGATGTAGGGGACGTTGCGGCAGCCGAATGGAGCGCAGGAGTAGCAAACGAAGCAGTAGATGGTGTCTTTACTAGTACTCCCTAGTCTCTATCTTCTATATCTGTATATATCTACTCTTATAGAAAACCGAGTTGGTGATGATGGTTTGCCTGCCATCTTGTAATATAGACCGTCCGATCTATATCTGACGGATATAAAGCCAACTATGACAATTTTACAAAAGATACCCGCACCTCTCTCCACATTTATAGATAAGGCCTTACCTCGTGCTCCTCCCTATGTCTCTATCTCTACAGGTACTTTTTTTATAACAAATCGAATAGTGATGCGCCGTCCGCTGCACGCCCGGCTGAACACGCCTCCTCACCTCCATCATCACCAACTGAGTCTTTTATAGGAGTGGGAGTAGAGAAAAAACTGAGTTGGTGATGATGGTATTCCGTGCAATGCATGGGCATCTTGTTATTTTTTTGCATATAAGTCCAAACACCACATAGACACGGTCTTTGAGCACGGTTCGTAGTCGTTCCACGATCGGGCATCGAAGTTTGTAACTATTTTAGATTAGAATATACTACTCCTCCGGTGCTAGTAGTAGAGTAGAGTCCTACTCTACTACTCTACTCTAGCAAGCTAGGGCATAGTACTGTAGGGAGTACCAGTACTGTGATCACTCAAGCAAGTTGTCTGGCATCGATATGACCCTATGCTGCTGGTATGTGTCTCGTAAGTCAAGCGGCGTGCTGTAGTCATCATCACCTGTCCACTTCCCGCAGCACATATTTGCTTCTCCATCTTTGTCCGCACATAATCTCGTCCAAGCTTCCATCCCCGCTAAGGCGCCTCCTCCCCACGTCTGAAGCACTAACAATGGAAGAACCGAGCAGCGTCCGCCAAAAGAGTGGCTGGAATTTGCTCCCCACAGAGGTAATCAAGCTCATTGTTTCGCGTGTGGACAATCTCAGTACCATGCCGCTCGCCGCGTGCTCGTCGGGGCTGTACCGTTTACTCAAAGCCCTCAGGCCGGAGCTTTTTAAGCCAGCTCCTTGCTTGCTAATGCCGCCTGATCTTCAGAAATGGCGTGTCACGCAGCATAACGATCGTAGGGTGGCGAGCATCAACCCCCTTCACTGCGATCCGATCCCCGTCAGCCTCAGCTACATTAACGGTATGTACTGGGTCGGCATGAACACGTCTTGGATGGTGCTCGTCGACGGTCGCGGTAGCTGGATGCTCGTGGAGGTCTACACCCGGCGATTGATCCCCCTTCCTTTGATTAACACTGCACTGCTTTGGCACCGCGGCCCAGAATACTCGGAATCTTACAGTAGCCAACATGATACCAAGTTTGATTTGCTCAAGGTTGTAATCTGCCAAGTGCCCACAAGATCTGGGAATTATAAAGATTTCAGGCTAATTGTGTTCTTCAACCGCGATCTCGCCTATCTGACAGGTCATTGCGGTAAGTGGATAAATCTGCACGTCCATCGCAGGATCATACATCCTCCATGGTTCTCTGATGCCATTGAACACAAGGGCTTCATTTACGTTGTTGACTCCTTCTATGGCTGGACGTATTGCTGGCCTACTCCAGTCATCGCTACAAATGGCTGTTACAGCAGTATCTTACTTTCCTATAATATCATGATGGCTTGCTTATATTACTATCAACATTTACTGAAAAAATAGTCATGCTCATAACATGCTGTTCTTAAGATTGACTAAATCAAGAGCCCTTTTTTATTTGACTCCAACTTGATATGATGTTGTAGGCTGCCTGGTGTCCCTACCCTTCCTAATCACAGAACCTTTCAAAGAAAAGCGGCATGGCAGTTGTAGGTGATTCCTGGCTCGATTAGACGACGGCGAAAGATTGATGATCGTTTGCACGTACCGAACGTGTTGTTTCGCGGAATACAATCACAGTCACTGCAAGGTCTTTGAGCAGGATCCCAGCTTCTCTGGGCCTTCAGGAATTTTTGACTGGAGGCTGGTAAGTAGCCTTGGCACACGCTCTCTGTTTGTCAGACTGAATTATCCGATTAACCAGGAGATAACCGACGGCAAGGATCATGATGGCAGCGCGGTTTCGTTCATCAGGCAAAACTGTGTGTACACAGTGTACCATGCGTCTCTGCATGCACCATACCCTGATATGTGCCACCACACTCTGCAGCCCAAAGTAGGAGAGAGGGTCGCAAGTATCAGACTTCGACCTACTGGCTGGAGTTTCCCCCGTCAGGCACCCATCTGGTTCAAGCCATCAGCCAATCTCCACAGCTTAATAAATAGTAACGTCTAACTGAGCCAATTAGTGAGATGCGTACACTTGGAGTAGTAGGATCTTTATTTAGTTTGATGCATACACTTGTTCTTTTTTGGTAGCCCTTTTGTAATGATGGCTGATGTTTGGTTTGGAAGAGAGAGTTGCGTCTTCACTCTTCTGGCCTGCTTACTGCTTTTGTTGCACCCCCAGCCCTGGTTGCTGTTGCTGTTGTTTTCAATGTACAATCAGTAGTATATTTCGTCTGTTGGTTGAATATAAATGTGTTGTTAGAACGACAAACACAATGTTTTGGAAGTCGTTGCACGGTTTGATCCTTTAGTGCCCCGCACCGTACGTAGCTCATACTATTTTTCGTACGGAACACATTTTCCACTTGTTGATAACATGCAGCCCACTGATGAAAGGCCCAATAGAAGCCCATAATTAACTGGAAGGGACACTCTCACATGAATCCGGCCCAGGTACATGCTCATGGTCCCCTAAACATAAATAAGTTAATAAATAAATAAAGCTAAATGCTCATGCACCAGTTCTTTGGGAAAATAGGTAGCCCAGTATTTCTTTTTGAAGAATACCCAAGCTAGGCCTATTTGTTTTCTCCGAATTACTGGGCTGCAAATCTTTCAAGACGAGCAAATGGGATATTAGTTTTTTTTGAATTTTGTTCTTCACTGATATCTTATACGTATTTCATTGGATTTAACATGACGTAGTACTAACTTACTTTTAAATTTGTTTTAGTATGGCTATTAATTTTTGGATTATGAATATTTCGTTCCCCAGCAAAAATTTCCCACATATTTAGTTAATTTTTTGACCCTGGTACTGACCAGAAAATGGCCGACAATTCTAAAAATGGAAAACAGGCTGCAATAAATTCCATATGAATTAGAAAATAAGTATAAATTATAAAAATAATAGCAAATGGGATGTACACGCCACAGATTTCGAGGCTGACTTGTTTACGCAAGGCTTTGTTAGTGAACACACGATTCTAGCCGACGTGCTTCTTCAATCTCTGATCTTCATGCTCCAGCCGCCTAATCTAGCGCCGGCGGGAGTGCCTGCTCCCTCCTCTTGTGGCCCGCTGTGATGCCGCGCTGGCTTCCTCGGCCCACCCTACTCCCTCCGCTGGCCTGGCTACACGCAATCAACTGCCTCCTTATTACGCGAAAAAAATGATTCCTCCCACTGACATCTGGGGCGCACCGGTTGGGAGGCTGACCTGTGGGCCTACTACGTTGACGCGTACGCAGGGCTTGTCAACTTAGTCAACAAACGATTCTATCAGCAGTAACCGTTGGATTTGAATCGAACGGTCCTACTGCTTTTTCAATCGCTGCTCTTCTTGCACCAGCTGGCCAAACCAGTGCCGGGGAGACCGCCTGCTCCTGCCTCTAGTGGACGGCTGTGCTGTCGTTGAGGCCTCATCGCCCCCTACTACTCCCACCACTAGCTAGGCCCTGCGGTGACGGGAGCCTCACACCACAGCCGAACCAGTGAACCCTCGTACTCCTCTCTGCATGGGCATCCACTGCTGCGTCTTCCCTGGCTCCGCGTCTTCCCCGGCTCCGCGTCGTCCCCTTCCTAGGCCTCGCCATCGTCTACCGCCTTGGTGCTCTCGGCGCGGCATGGTCAATGTGGTCAGCAACATTCCATCACGGGAGTACTGTACGTGTAGAGGCTGACAGCTGGGTCCACGGCCACAGCCTAGTTTTTTTGTGATTTGCCAAGTAAGTCGCTTTTTCAGGCCTGTTGGGATGCAAATCTTTCAAGACGAGGAGAGCTTTCATTCGGCTGGCCGAGTAAATGGCCCATCAGTAATGAGAAATGGGTTGTACATTTTTAAAACACATCAAACCGGCAATTAGTTTCAAATATCTTTTTTTTTCATTTCGAGATTTTAAATTGGGACATTTACATCTATGCCCTTAACTCGAACCCACTACTCAGTTTTGCCCCTAATTTTTAGGTATGCTCAGTTTTGCCCCTCCGCCGTTAGTGTCACTTATAGAAATGCCCTTTTGCGTCCTTACCGTCTGGTCAAAGGACTTTGACCACCCAGAAAAAAATAGCAAAAAAAATCAAAAAAATCTGAAATTTTGTGGGATCGAAGATAGTCATGTCCGCAAGGCGCGTGCAAATTTGTGTGCCGTTCAGACACCCTGGGAGCTCGTGGCAAAGGAAATCATAAATTTTGTACGCATGTGAACAGTAAATTCGAAAAAATAGAAAAAAAATAAAAAAAATATGAGATTTTGTGGGACTGAAGATACTTAGGTGCACAAGATGTGTGCACATTTTTGTTGTGTTTGGACATCGTAGGAGCTCGTGGAGAAAAAAATAAAGTTTAGCTCCTATGAGCTCCTACGAGCTCCTACGATGTCCAAACACAACAAAAATGTGCACACATCTTGTGCACCTGAGTATCTTCAGTTCCCCAAAATTTCATATTTTTTTGATTTTTTTTCTATTTTTTCAAATTTATTGTTCACATGCATACAAAATTTATGATTTCCTTTGCCACGAGCTCCCAGGGTGTCCGAACGGCACACAAACTTGCACGTGCCTTGCGGACATGACTATCTTCGATCCCAGTAAATTTCAGAATTTTTTGATTGTTTTTGCTATTTTTTTCTGGGTGGTCAAAGTCCTTTGACCAGACGGTAACGACGCAAAAGGGCATTTCTATAAGTGATACTAACGGCGGAGGGGCAAAATTCAGCATACCTAAAAATTAGGGGCAAAACTGAGTAGTGGGTTCGAGTTAGGGGCAGAACTGGAATTGGCCCTTTTAAATTGAATTAATTTTTATGCGTGGAGAATTTGTTGGATTTTATATTGATATACATTTATTTTTAAAATCAGTTTGAATGTGAGTCAAAATTTTGGGATTAAAAACAGTTCGGACAGCACCGAAATATGCAAAATTTCGTATAAGTTTTTAACCGTGGCCACAATATGGGTTGTAATGCTAACAAAAAGAATATGGGCTCCAAAAAAAACCTTAAGAATTAGCAAATGGATTGTAAATTATTAAAAATAATGGCAGATGGGTTGTATGTTGTTTTCCACAGATTTGAGGCTTTCCTAAAAAAAGGTTGACGCACAAGCAGTGACTGTTGGATGGCCATCCAACGGCCGTCGTGCTTCTTCAATCTCTGCTCTTCCTGTTCCAGCCGCTCAAACAAGCGCCGGCGGGACTGCCTGCTCCCTCCTCCCCGCGGTCGGCTCTGATAGCTTGGACCCACCAGTTATATCTTCGTACGCAAGGAAGTGCCTCCTTATTACGCACAAAAAAATGAATACTCCCCCTGTTAGCTGGGCCCCAGTATAGTGGCAGGCTAGGGGCCTACTAAGTTGACGGGGACGGAGGGCTTTGCCAACTTAGTCAATATGCATGATTCTAGCTCCAGTGACCGTACGATATCCATCCAACGGCCGTAGTGCTTCTTCAACCTCTGGTCTTCTTGCTCCAGCCGCCCAAACCAGTGTCGGTCGTGCCTCGTGCTCCTGCCTCCCGTGGCCTGCTACGATGCGGCAGAGGCATCACCGCCCCTACTACTCCCACCGCTGGCCAGGCCATGCCTCTACTCACCCACACCCCCTGTTATTCTGCGGCGACGGCAGCCTCACACTGCAGCGAACCAATGAACCCTCGTACTCCTCTACGCGTGGGCATCCACTGCCGCGTCTTCCCCGGCTCCGCGTCGTCCCCTTCCTAGGCCTCGCCGTCGTCCATCGCCCTGGTGCTCTCGGCGCGGCGTGGTCAACATGGTCAAGGAACGGCTTCCATCGGACATGGACTGTACGTGGAGAGGCTGACAGCTGGGTCCACGGCAGCAGCAAGGAAGTGCCTCCTTATTACGCGCAAAATAATTATTCCACCACCTGACAGCGGGGACCCACCAGACGGGCCACCATATTTCGCGAAAAAAACGTTTCCCCCCTGACTACTGGGACCCACCAGCTACACCTTCGCACGCAAGGAAGTGCGTCCGGGCAAAAAATAACAAAATGATTCGCCCCCCTGACTGCTGGGGCCCACCAGCTACATCTTCGCACGCAAGGAAGTGCGTCCGGGCAAAAAAAAACGATTCGCCCCCCTGACTGCTGGGACCCACGAGCTACATCTCCGCAGGCAAGGAAGTGCCTGACAATCGGGACCCACCTGGTCGAAGCATACATAGCGTTGTCATTCTGGTCACGGAGGTGTACGTACATACTGGTCGATGTAGAGCCGCACACATGTCGTAGATGTAGAGGCGCGCACGTGTCGTAGTAGAGGCGCGCACGTAGCATGTACACGTACGTACAGCGGCGAGGGTGCAAGAAAGAAAATATGGCCACGTACGTACATACGGGCAGGGTCTCGAACGCCTACTCGCGCATACGTACATGGCTGGGTCGGAACGGAGAAACAACATCGTCGTCGTGTTCATGGGGAGGCAACGGAATGCGTTGTGTTCATCGGGAGGCAACAGAACGCGTGGGAGCTAACCGGCTGGGTTGGAACGGAATGTGTGGTCGTGTTCATCGGGAGGGCTTGGACGGAACAGGCGATGGAAACGAGGCCCGGCGTACCGCACAACGGAGGAAACGGCCTTGTGTTCGACCGGCCACATTCGAAACGGGGTCCTGTTAATCGGGAGGGGCCTAGCGTACCGCAAAACGGAGGAAACGGACCTCCTACGGTCAAAACGGGGGTCCTGTTGATTGAGAGGGGTGTGGCGTACCGCAAAACGGATGAAACGAACCTCCTACGGTCGAAACGGGTGTCCTGTTCATCGGGAGGGGTGTGGCGTACCGCAAAATGGGACTCCACGGGATACTGTTCATCTCCACCGTCGACCTCCTCCATCCTCCACGAGCTACCGTCGACCTCCTCCAGCCTCCACGGGCTCCTGTTCATCCAGCCTCCACCGCGTGCTACTCCATCGGCTACTGTTCAACCACCCCTCCACCATCTACTGTTCATCCATCCCTCCACACCACGGGGTCCTGTTCAACCACCCCTCCACAGCCACCCCTCCACCGTCTACTGTTCATCCAGCCCTCCACACCACGGGGTCCTGTTCAA
>NC_041393.1:163249622-163258738 GCF_002162155.2 Triticum dicoccoides
GAAGGAATCGCTCCATCGGGTTCAGTTAACAACCATCGATCGATCGCTCGGGTTCAGTAACGCGTAGCTTGCAGTGCAATCGCTCGGGTTCAGTTAGAGCCCAACGCCTCGCTCGGGTTCAGTTAGAGCCAACGCCTCGCACACACGCGCGTACGTACGAGAGAAACGCGCATCGCTCCGCCCCCGACCTCCCACCGTAACCGGCAACTCCCCGAAATTTTCCTCCCCTCGCTTCTACCATAGTTTTTTCCGTCATGGACGGCCTAAAGAATGTCATGCAGCTGCATCTCCGGCCCGCCCAGGACGAAAAGCCCATTTTCTGTCATGATTTTTTGTCATAGAAGTAGGAGCCCACCACATCTATGATGATATCGGGTTTTGTCACAATTATGTCATATGTATGATAGAAAAAATTTCGTTCGGCCCAAAATGTCATGGATGTGTCTTTTTTTTGTAGTGAGAGCTAGCCACCACAATAGAGAGCATCTCATCTAGAGACGATCGAATCCCACACCAACTCAAGAACACCTCTCGCGAGGCTGTTCTCCCTCTGTACTGTTCATCATCAGCCCCTGAGGCAATCCACCACCACACAAACTAGAGTAGGGTATTACACCACAACGGTGGCCTGAACTAGTATAAACCTTGTGTCCCTTGTGTTGTTCATCGTGTAGCATAGATTCATGGCGAGGCATTGGGACGTGGATTGGTAGGAAGTAGATCTTCGCGCGCACCCCAAAGTTCGAACCTAAAGGGTTTTGCCAGAACCCGATATCCGACAACAAGCTAGACACCATGTGGAACATGCAACCACATATGACACCGTGAAGTTAAAGCAAGCACCTGGGATGGTGGTTCATTGCGAGCGAGGTCATCAACTCCAGAGCTACGTTTACCGTCTCCATCTGCTGACATTGCAGCCTTTATAGCGCTATAATGTGTCGTGCCTACCTGCGTAGAAAGCTAGAGCAACTTCTCTCTTTTCTTTTCTGCTTCTCTCGAGGCAGACTTTGAAATACCCTTGCATAAAAACGCAATAGTGAGAGTATGGGTGAAGTGTGTGAAGAACTAGTGCACTTTAAAAGTAGCAGATAGCAAGTGGCTGGAAAATAAATGACAGGAGACATATGATAGCTCTACAACATTGCATGGCAAACAAAATTACATTCTACTCCATATGATTTTGTAATATATGAGCACAGGAAATGCGAGTACTCCTCTAGCACACCACCACATATGGTCATATCAAGATAATAGTCGACTGAAAATAAATAGGTCAGTCGATTTTTTTAATGAACCGTACGATCTATAAAGAACGGGCAGATGGCCTTCGTCCACCTCTCGCCAGTCACTGTTGACGATATTTCTCGAACTGCCAGCGACCATCGGCCCAGACCCCTACCTTCGCCGCCCCACCCTCCCCTCGACCTCACACCACCGCCGTGCTTGGAAGCGCCCCCAGGCCATCCCTTTAATCCTAGCCGACCTCCAGATCGGGCTCCAGTAGCTGTAGGCCCCACACGCCCCTAAGATAAACACGGCGCTGCTTCCCTGGTGTAATAGGCGGACTGACAGGTGGGACCCACAAGGAACATGGTCAATTTAACTAGTCGATATGGTGCCATGCAGACTATTTGTCCGGTCAAGAGAGTGCAATCTTATGCTAAACCGTGAGCAAGTGACCGTATAATCACCGCAACACGTATATAGTGACCGTAATCATCTTATTCTGAAGTTCGGTGACCGTGTTACACTTTTCTCTCTGTAGGCCCTCCAAAACTACATATCTAGACGTTCTCGCATGGTACATCTAACAACTATGCAA
This sequence comes from Triticum dicoccoides, assembly GCF_002162155.2. NCBI lineage: Eukaryota > Viridiplantae > Streptophyta > Magnoliopsida > Poales > Poaceae > Triticum > Triticum dicoccoides. The sequence continues at coordinate 163,251,448 of NC_041393.1, forward strand.
TACAGCACTACTACTACACTCTAACACAATAAATCATATGTGTTTTTTGTTTTACTAGATATCATATTGTTACTTAATTATTCAGTTTGCATACATTAAAATTGCCTTTGAAATGTATGTCTAGTATCATCTACCGCGCGGGAAAAATACCGCCCTTTCCTGTTAAATCGGGTTTGTATCGATGGATCATGCGAAACAGCAAAACTATAGTACTATACAGTAGAAGTGACAGTTCACTGGGCCGTCGTATTGTGTACTCCTCCGTCGTAAGAGTGAAGCGCTCGCTTTCATAAATCTTCTAGTCCCTTTCGCCGACATGTGGGACATCAAGCTACCGGGTCCACGTGCCATACCGGAATACAGTGCAGAGCAGCCGAGGAGAAGCACCCAGTCATGGCGCCGGCGTAGTAATGAGCAATGAGGCGTCAAATCACAAAGCTGCACCTTTCCCGCAGTTAAGTTGGAGGGACGAAGTAATAATGCTAAAAAAAGAAGTTGCAGGGACGAAGCAACCATCATTTCACTCGTTGCTGACTCCGCTTCCCCCTCATCTTCTTCAAGTTAACCATGTGTTGCTTCTGCCGTTGTTCTGCCTCATGTGGGACGCGGATCGGCTTGGTAAAGCACTAACACGTGGGACCACATGTTAGCAAACCTCTAGGACAACATCCTCTAAAAATAAGAAACCTCCCCCGCCATCCGCGCGGCAAAATCACCTTCTTTTTACTAATCTTGATTCTATAATTTTTTAGATCGATATAATTGAGATTTGTATAGATAGCACACAGGAGCGAAACCAAGTGGTATGGTTAAGGGCATCCACAATGTGTAGCCAAATGTGAAAATAGCTTTTGGCATCGTGGGAACCATTGTGGACAGTGTTGCCAAAGCCAAAAAGATGGAACTGAAGCTCCCTAATTGATTGATTGAAGGAATAGAAAAATGCAACATCTCTCCTCTTTCTCCCGTGCTTGGACGCATGTACAGTATAGAGCATAGAGTCTACTCCCCAGTCCCTTCTATCACAAATCACAAAGCAGTGAGGCATCAAATCACAAAGCACGGACGAAGCAACCATCATTTCACTCTTCGCTGACTCCGCTTCTCCATCGTCTTCTTCGAGAAACCACCTCACCGCACTAAGCTAGATGGACGACACTATTGTGTACTAGTAGTACTAGTACATTTACGCGTCCTTTGGTTCAACGAACTTCCTGGATGCAAATAATGTGGTTGTCTCGGCTTGCTGGTGGCACTTGCGAATGACTTACCGTGGTCTCCCTCAATGGTGTTCTCCGCTGAACGCACTTCGCCAAACCACAACGTTCGAGATATCGTCGACGTCACCGCAATGGGGAAGGAAGTCAAATATAGTTAGAACCTCCATTTTTTTGTACACAAGGCCAGTACATCAAAATTACAATTTGCAAAAGACCTCTAATAATAATCGAGGCAAAATTGATGGGGTTTGCCTCGTACTAGCAACCAAGGACATTAATATCCCATGCATGCATGCGGAAGTGAGAAGGTTGGTTTGCATGGCGCTGCATTAATCAAGCGATGAGGAGTGAGATGGTTCCTCTTTGGGTTTTGGAGAAAAAATACGCATTAATTGACACGTGAAACGAGGATTTGTATCGATTAATCCCGCAAAGGAAAACCCCGCCTTTCTTTTTTAACACTAGTACTCCTAGTACGTACGTACTTATCCTGTTTGGGTCTAGACATTGCATTACCATACTTCGCCACACATTTTTGCCAAGCTTGCCTAAAGTTTTCAAAATGAAAAAGAGGTACACTTGCGCACGGCTGTCGCGGTTGCACCGCACCCTCACACGGTCGCTCCTGCATGCCGCGGTCGCACCGCACCCTCACATAGTCGCTCCTGCACGCCGCAAACCCAACCAAGGGAACGCACCCTCACTGACGCGTGTTGTCGCATGTGAACAAACCAAACTCAGCCATCCTACCGCTGACACATAATTTTCGTTCATAGAGTATGTTTATCCAACCGCATGTTGGGGAGTATCCGTACGGCCCATGCGGTGGTCTGTTGGGGAAGAAAAAGAGGTGAGGAAGTAGGAGACGTAGGATATTCATCCAACCGCCTGAAATGGTAGACTGACCCAAGTCAGGCGACTTGCATAACAATATATGTTTTTACACAACAAAAGATCCATAAAACAACAACATAAAGAAAAACTATCACTGCGAAAAACTATCACTGCTCGCGGAATGAGACAGCCTCGTCATCTTTGGCTGCCGGTGCGAACCAGTCGTAGCTGCCGACATGTGTCTCCGCATCGTGGTTGTCCTCGGCCTCCAGCTACTCGTTCACGTGGAGCGTGCGGGCGCTCTGCACAGACGAGAGCACCACCCGGTTCAAGTCGAGGACGTATGGTTCCACCTGTAGGAGGACCTCGATGGCAGCGGCATCCGCGCGCTCCGCGTCGAGTCGAGCCTCCGTCGCCCGTTTCAAGTCCAGGATGTCTAGTTCCACCTGCAGGAGGGCCTCGATGAGAGCGGCACCCGCGCGCTCTGCGTCGAGTTGAGACTCTGCCGCCCGGTTCAAGTCCAGGACGTCCGGTTCTGCCTGTAGGAGGGTCTCGATGGCAGCGGTATCCGCGTGCTCCACCTCAAGTTGAGCCTCCACCGCCCAGTACACATCCATGACATCATGTTCTGCCTGCAGGAGAGCCTCGATGGCAGCGGCATGCGCACACTCTGCTTCGAGTTGAGCCTCTGCCTCCTGGTCCTCCTTTAGTATCGCCAGGTTGAACTGCTGGTCCGCCTGCACCATGGGGGACTCGGACGCCGGCACGAAGTCGACGTCCATCGTCTCATACCCATTGAGGGCCTTCAGCGCCGCGACCTCCGCCATGACATTGGATCAGCTTCCTCCTCGTAGCTTAGCTCCATAGAACTCGAGGATTGGCCCGCCGCAAAGAGAGCTTCGGAACGGAGGTCTGCGGCGCCGACCACCGCCGTGATTTCTGCGCGGTGCTCCGGCATCAGCATCTTGTAGTACGTGATCTTGCGGCGCACCATAGCTTTCCAGCAAACTAGGGGACGCTTGATGCGGGCTAGGGGATTGAAAGGTGGGGGAATGGGCTGGAGATTAGGTGTGGTTTTAGGGCAGTGGACGGCGTAGGCCGAGCAGCGAAGGTTCTGGTGTGAATAGTGGTTCCGGTGACGATCGGTCAATCGGTTTTGACTGTACATCGCTCTTGTCACGTTCGTGTTGCAGCCCAGCACGCTGGACCCTCCATGTTGCTCACCGAATGGAATGCGCTTCGTCTTGCGTTTTCGCTCGCTTCTGGGACTGCAGTTGAGAGCAAACCGACGTCCCTCCCCTTCCCCCGCCCGCGTCATTTATACGACCACTCCCTCCGTTTTATGCGGAGTAAATAAAAACAAAGGGAGTATAGTACGGATGAGGATCCCCTGACGTGGCTGAACCCATTGAGTAATTGACATGCGGGGCCTAGCAAGCATGGGGTCCACCAGTAAGTGACCGAAAGGGAGGGTAAGGCAGGGATACCTACGTCATAGGATCCACTTCCACTACTACTCCCTCCTTCCATTTACTATACAGGGCCTAATGTGCTTTTTGAGGCTAACTTTGACCAAATGTTAGAGTAATAATATATGACATGCAACTTACACAAAGCATACGGTCAAATTCGTATGTGAAAGGAGCTTTCAATGATATAATTTTCACATTATACATCTCATGTACTATTAATCTTGTCAATAGTCAAATGTGGTTTTGAAAAATGCATTAGAGCATGGTTAATAATATAGCCAGTCGATGTCTATAAGGAACTGCCATGTCATCTATAGCCATCATCTATTATATGCACTCATATAGTAGTGTGGGCTATAAGGTTGGCTATTTCCCTCAAAAAAGAATAAGGTTGGCTATTGTATTAGTACTTTTTTCCATCTCCTCTCTATCTCTTTCTTCATATTTATTGTATTTAACTAGGAATGCGTATATAGCTAGGATCTTGCATGAGAGCTCACTCCCCTTACTTTTTTAGATCTATCTCCTCCACATAGGCCCTATATAAATGGAAGGAGAGAGTACTACTATTAGACTGGCTATACGTGGCGAAATCCTAGTAGGAAGAGCATGCGCAAGAACAAGCACATTCACGTGGTTTAAAACAAATTTAAAACCATCTCGAGTACAAATCTAGGAGTACGTACGAATCTAACAATATTGATTGGGCGTTGTTGAATGTTGATACTTTTTTGATCAAAGTAAAGATACTTTGACTACACATAAAACTTATATGTGAACTAGAAAGGATAGGAGGGAGTATATTGTACGTTCAAAAACGAAATGAACATTGAATACCCTTTATATATGATTTGCGGATGCTATGATCACCGGTTCAAAATTTTGAATCCGCCTTAGGTATCACACACGCCCCCACTCATTCTCTCTTGATTTCATATCGGGGTCCAGAGATAGATTGAAAGAGGACTAGGGTGGGTACAATACGTTCGTTTCGCTTATGAACGTACAATATACTCCCTCTGATCCCCACAGACCCCCCCTGCTGGTCATTTCTATCATAGAAACAAACCAAACCTTTATCTCCTTGCACGACACGCAATTGATCTCTGAACATCAATCAATCTCGTCAACATGTGTCGGGGCATGAACCGAATGGGATGTCAAAACGAAGACGTGAAGCGACACATAGTGGAGGCAAAGTGAAACTTTAAATGAACCGTTTGTTTGTATGCATGTCGGACAAATTACAACATTGGAAATACAAGCATGGTCTAGGCCCACATGCGAATGGTACTCGACGGAATGTTCAAATGAGGCATGCGGGAGGATGGACTCGACCGGAGGGCGACATGATCGATGGAGAAGAGGGTTGGAGAGGAATGAGAAATAAGCAAACGCCACATGATTATACTTGAACGGCTCAAATAAACAATAAGTTGTCTCGCTTGGCCTACATAGTGAAAGGCCTAATGCGCAACGCGGAGCACTGACTCTCGAATATGGCCGGGAAAATAGGGAAACTGACATGTGGGGCACACCTGTTGGGACGACGTAGCGCAGACTAGTTCAATGGAGGAGCTAGCCCATGACCTCCTCGCCACCCGCAACCGTTCATGTGAGTCGTGGGGGCCAACAACGTGGCGTAGCTCCAGCATCGCCTCTCGACATGGCGACCACGGTGAGTGACACGCTCATTGTTGCTAGACACGATCGGTTTCAGTGTGACGAGGGTGGCCTTAGTGCTGTGGCACAACAAACAGTATGTTTGGTTTGTGCCCAAGGTTGCCCCATCAAAGCATTGGGTAGCCAAAATTTTGGTTGAGGTTTTGGTTGCCCATGATTTGGCCGACATTGGCAAGAAAAATGAACTAGAGTTGGCTAGAGTTCATTGGCCTGCCAAAAAAATGGCAACCATCCAAACAAAGACCAATCTTTGGGTCATAACCAAAATTTTGGTAAGGTGCACTTTGGCCACAATCCGAACACACCCCAACACCCGGCTCATCGAGGATGCACGGGGCGCCATGACGCGTCCGCGGAGTGGTGTAGCACGGCCAACTGCATCCTCAAGACCTGAGACCATGCCGGGTCGTCTTGCTTTTTCAATGACATGCGGGGATCGAATGTGAGAAAAGGGCATCTCCAACGTTGCCACGACCGCAGCTGACTACCCTGGCACACCAAAAACCCTCATCCCTTGCGCCATTGTGCGGTGCGTTCCCAGCCGGCGTTAGCTGCCCGCATTCATGTCGTCCATCCGTATGCCATTGTTAAGAGGCTCGGTGCCCGAGCAACCAACTCCGGTGACTTAATGACGCACCCAGACGCTTGGCCTCACCGGAATGCACTACTTAAAGCGACAACGCCCAGCTAACCTCCACACCATAGCGCGTCGTCCTCCTACCTAGCACCACATCCGCCATGACCGCAAGCGCAACGCTCTGCGGGAGAGCTTGCCTTCGGGGATGAAGATCGAGGTTGCCACCCTCGCTCAAGTCGCCTCTCGTGACGCAATAGCGGTATAGTCGGACACGGACGCGACCGCACAAGCGGTGTACACGCTGGTGGCCGATGACGGGAGCATCGTCAGCCATGCTCCTACTTGTCGTCGTCCAATGTCCGGCACCGTAGAGGTTGAGGACTCCTCCGAGGATGAGTAGGGCATGGGAGGCGGCAGGGCATGTTGTGCCAACTGGCCGGTTCGTATCCCGTGTTCTACTCTTCCTTGCCGGAGACCGCACCTTCACTTCATGGGTCTTGAACCCCGCCCCCGTACATAGAGATCGCAGATGGAGGATGTCGGTCACCGCTGTAGAATAGGTTTAGGGTCGGGTTTCTTTTATTTTTTTGTCGTATAAAAGTTCGAAATGTAATGAAAATCTGCCGTGTTTGCATTAATCTCGGCCGGTGTATATGAACTTTCACAATAATATAGTATATTGTAGGAGTACTAGCAAGATGCCCGTGCGTTGCACGGAAGATCAAGATCTTGTGGGAGAAAAGGATGAATGAGGGAAGGCCTTATCTACAAATGTGGAGAGGAGTGCGGGTAAATTGTCATAGTTTCCTTCCTATCTGTTAGATATAGACCGAACAGCCTATATTGTAGGATGACAGGCACACCATCATCACCAACTCTGCTTTTTATTGAACCGAGACAAAGCTAACATGCGAAGTAAAATAAACACATAGGGTCTATACATACACAATTTATCTTAGGCACTCCAATATTACGTCCACTACACATTCACGCATTTCACATCTTTCTACATCTACGGGAAGCTACGAAAGGGTTAACGTAAATTGCCTCTCTCTCTCCTCCCCTGATTTTCATGGTGGTGGGCCCCGCCCTCCCCCAATCTACAATCAACAGCTCACACATTTCACATTACGTTAATTACGTAACTGGGATTACATAGGTGTAGCATTACTCCTCCTAAAAACCCAACTAAGCCAACCTCCCAGCATATCTCGCGGGAAAAGACTAGGCCGCCTCGTTTTAGTTGGGATTACCGGATTACTAGTAGTAGTATTGATGGATCGCGCGAAGGAACATTTTTTTGAGGGGGCGAAGCACCGAGTTTAAAAGGGATAAAGGTGGTACACTCACAACACCCCTGTCGCGGTCGCATTGCACCCCACACACGTTTGGTCCTGCACACGGCTCACACAAACGGAACGCGCTTCGGCTTGCCTCTTCACTGGCACGTGGGATTGCACTTGGAGAAATCGACCATGCGCCAAACTCCCCCCGCCCACCGCATG
>NC_041393.1:163259092-163273268 GCF_002162155.2 Triticum dicoccoides
CCCCTCCACTCCATTCGCTCCGCCAAAGCCGCCCTTCCCGCTGTGCCGATACGTCGGCGTCGCGGTTCGTCGAGGGGACGCACGGTGATCCTCTCGCTCCCACAGTATGCTCTCGTAGACTAACGTCCTCTAACCGTGCCGCCACCGCTGGCGACGTTCTTGTGGAGGCGCACGGCGGTCAGCGCCGCCACCGCTGGCGATGTTCGTGTGGAGACGCACGGTGGTCAGCTTCTCCCATGGTACGCGCATTCTGACTGAGGCCCCATGCATGTCGGTGTAGCGCTGAATGTTAGCTGATAGATGTTGTTAATCTTACTGTTTGCCGAAGTAGTTTATAGTCAATATGATCTACTTAAGAAGCTCCCTGTTCTGCACTCAATCTGCTTAGCTGAGATGGCATGCCAAGGCCGATTAGTTGCTAAAATATCCTGCCATATATTTATTGTGACGTAGATTGCCATGGTCTAGTAGCCAATCTGTTAGGTGAAATAGCTTTACACAGTTTTATACTTGATCTTTGTTGTTGCGATGGCCTTTGATAGTTCGATGGTTGTGTGCTTGGCCTCATTGACTGATGAAACAACCTACCATAATTTAGCACTCAAATATGTTTGTTCAATTAGCTTTACATATTTCCTTACTTAGATCTGCTCGTCCAAATATCTTGCCATAGCTTTAGACATCGACCTAGGTATTTTTTCTGGACTTCATAAAAAACATATATGTTTTTCCTGTAATATATAGTAGGAGAACTAATTTGTATGTCTAACAGATGGGCAGGACTTGGATAACTTCTGCTTGAAGATTCTCCGCTGCATATGTTGAGGGGGTTGAAAACTTCAAGAACTTTATCAGAGCTGAGTATGGTGGTCCGAAATAAGATGTGCTTTGCCGATGTAGCAGTTGTATGAATTCAGTTACAAGACCCCAGTCAACTGTGCAAAATCATCTACACTTGTATGGGATGTCGGTCACATATACTAGGTGGGTTCATCATGGTGAAGCTGTGAAAGTCAATGTTATTGACTAAGTGGAAGCAGCAGATCACCATCATGATCTGCCTGATGCTCAGGTGGAAGAGGAGGAGGAGGTGGTGGTGGCGGAGCCAGTGAGTTTGACCAACATTGAAACAATGCTACGAAATGCTCGTGCATTCCATGAACTTTCACCTGCAGAAGAAAAATGGTGGTGTAACGCCCCGGATCCGATGCGCCAGGTGTCCGCCAGTTATTCGCCATCCTTGCCATGTCATGTGCTTGCGTGTTGCACTTTGCCATGTCATCATCTGCATTTCATATCATGTCGTCATGTGCATCGCATTGGCATACGTGTTCATCTCATGCATCTGAGTTTTTTTCCCCGTTGTCCGTTTTGCAATCCGGCACTCCTATGTCCTCCGGCGTTCCCCTTTTGTCTCCTGTTGTGAGCGGGTGTTAAACTTTCTCGGAATGGACCGAGGTTTGCCAAGCGGCCTTGGTATACCACCGGTAGACCGCCTGTCAAGTTTCGTGCCATTTGGAGGTCGTTTGATACTCCAACGGTTAACCGGGGAACCGTAAAGCTCTCTTTATGTTGCAGCCCAACACCCCTCCAAAGAGGCCTAATAACCCATCCAAACACCCTCCATGCTCTCGGTCGTTCGATCATGATTGTGTGGGCGAAAACCGCTCCCCATTTGGACACTCCTAGCTCTCTCTACCTATAAATAGGTCCTCCCCCTCCATTTTTCGCGGATGAACCCTAGCCTCCTCTTCCTCAGCGCAGCCGGACGCGTCTCCGCCGCGCCGGACATGTCCGCCGCCAGCCTCCACGTCGTCCCGACCAATCCCGCGACGCCACGTGAGCGCCGCCGCCTCCCTCCTCCACTCGCGCGCCGCCATGTCGCCCCTCTCTCTCTCCCCCGCCGTCGGGCCCTCCAGGGCCCAGATCCAGCACGCCGTGGGTCGCCTGGGCCCGAGCCACCACCGACGCAGCCCGGGGCGCCCGCGCCCCCGCACCCCAGCTGCCCGCTCCCCTCAGCCATCCATCGCGCACCGCCGCCCAGGCCGCCGTCGCCGGAGTCTGGCGCCCCGCCGCCTTGCCTTCCCCTCCCCGCCGCCGGTAAGCCTCGCCGCCGCCACGCCAGGTCGCGCCGCCCCGTCCGGCTTCCTCCTCTCTCTCTCTCGCACAGGTTCACCGGTCCCCATCGCCGGAGTTAGCCATCGCCATCGCCGAGCTCGTCGCTGGCCTCCTCGCCCTCGGTATTCACCGGATCCGGGATCCCCGACCCCGGATCTCCCCATTCCGGTCATCCCCGGCCTCCGCCCCTCGCTGGAGCACCTCCCCATCGCTGTTGACCGCCGGCCGCCGCCGCCCCTGGTCCTGCTCGGGGTCGATCCAGGAGGACAATGCCTCCGTTCGCCACCCCCGCATGGGCCCCGCACCGGCCCAGTCGGCCTCGCCCCAGCACAGATCCACCGACCCAAGAATCCCATGGCGAGCCCCGCCAAAAAACCCGCCCCGGTCGCATTTTAGTTAGCCTGCGCTCGTCAGTTTTTCTTCAGAAACTGCCAAGTCCTGAAATTATTGCATTCTGGTGCCATGTTCATCGCACCATATCTCCTTGCATACTGCTCTGTTTCATGCGCATGATATATCAAAATGTTCGTTGTGAGATGCTCTACATTTCATTCCATTGTGCCATGCTTTTTTGAGTCCATCGTGATGCCCTAATCATCGTTGCAAGAGTGCTATATGATGTTAATCTGTTGAAACTGTTATAACTTGATGATTTGTCATTTTTGTTGCATTTGATGTGTGCATCTTATGAGCTTGAGCCCTACATGTGTTTTGAAATATGTCATGTCATCTTCACAGTGGTGCCATCCATGTATTTTTGTGGGTCTTGTAGTGAGTGCATCGAGCTTGTTAAGTAGGGTGCTTGCTGTTACTGTTTTGCTAGTCTGAATCTATTACAACATGATGCTATGTAAACCTGCTGCCACAAGTCATTCTATGCATAATCCGGCGATGTTCACTAAGGATGATTGTTATACATGGCATGCTCTATCAATCCATGCCCCTGGTTGCATTTATAGCCTGCTGTAGCTTGTTGTTATCTTGCCCTCAAAACTGCTAAATAATGTTGTTGTCAGCCTGTTAACTTTAAGTTCAGTTTTGCCATGAGCTTTGCTAGTGATCCATGGACCCTATGAACTTGATCTTGCCATGTTTAGCTTCATAAACATGTATTCTTACTGTTGGTTACCTTTCCATACCATGTATTGCTCTGTGGTGAGTGGTACAAGCTCACCAACATGCCTACTTATTGTTGTTCCTGCCATGTATGAATCTGTCATATCACTTGCTATGTTTGCATGGATGCCATCATATTTTATGTGCCCTTTTGGCTCATGGTCAGTAAGGGACTTTTTTTATATGCAATTAGTAGATTCATGACATGCCTTTGTTTGCCATGTTAAGTTCTTGTAACATGTTGGTTGATAGCTCTAAACATTGCAACCTGATGTTATTTCTGCTAAGCCTGAAACTGTTATTATTTGCAATCTTGCCATGTCATTTTGAGCATGTTATAGTCTTTTCTAGAGACAGCTCAGTGTTCATGTTTTGTCATGCTTTACCTGTACTTCATGCCCATGCCTTTTTTTCTCGTTGAGATGCTGCAGCTTGTTGTTTTGGTGCTTGCAATATGCCTAGTTGCTGTTTTGGACAGCATGCCCTTTGAACTTGTATAGTGTATGTGTTGAACCGTTGCTCCGTTTTGAGTGTGCTCTATATGAAACTTGCTTAGAATTGCATGTAGTTTCATATTATCATGTTGCGTCCTTGTTTTGAGGTGTTTGCTTGATGTTTGGATGCATTTAGCATCAATGCCATGTTTAACTTGTTTTGCTCATATCTTCTAGGCCGTAGCTCCGAATTAAATGAACTTTATATGTAACTTGACTAGAATCTCGTGTAGGTCATCTTGGTGCATCTTAACTTGCTGTTTAACAACTTGAACATAAGGTTTATTCAGATCTGGAACAATTTCGATATTTGCATATGAGGACTTACCGGAATTGTTATATGTCGTTTCCGGCCTCATTTAAACTTGCCTTGATGTGTTGTTCTTGTTTGCATCATCTCTTGCCATGAGTAGCTTCATGTAGCTTTGTCATGCATCATGTTTGGTTGTGCATCATGTCATGTATATATGTGGTATGTTTACTATGTTGTGTGCTTCTTCTAGATAGTTCCTGTTTCGTTGCGATCGTGAGGATTCGTTCGTCTACGCTTGGTTCGTCTTCATCCGTTCGTCTTCTTCATGGACTCGTTCTTCTTCATTGCGGGATTTCAGGCAAGATGACCGTCACCCTGGATCTCATTACTATCATTGCTATGCTAGTTGCTTCGTTCTATCGCTTTGCTGCGCTACCTATCTTTTGCTCTTCAAGCCTCCCAAATTGCCATGTCAGCCTCTAACCTTTTCACCCTTCCTAGCAAACCGTTGCTTGGCTATGTTACCGCTTTTGCTCAGCCCCTCTTATAGCGTTGTTAGTTGCAGGTGAAGTTGAAGATTGCTCCATGGTGGACAAGATTATGTTGGGATATCACAATATCTCTTATATTATTAATGCATCTATATACTTGGTAAAGGGTGGAAGGCTCGGCCTTATGCCTAGTGTTTTATTCCACTCTTGCCGCCCTAGTTTCCGTCATACCGGTGTTATGTTCCCGGATTTTGCGTTCCTTATGCGGTCGGGTGATTTATGGGACCCCCTTGACAGTTCGCTTTGAATAAAACTACTCCAGCAAGGCCCAATCTTGGTTTTACCATTTGCCTCACCTAGCCCTTTTTTCCCTTGGGTTTCCGGAGCCCGAGGGTCATCTTTATTTACCCCCCGGGCCAGTGCTCGTCGTGAGTGTTGGTCCAACCTGTCAGCCGCCGGTGTCCACCAGGGGCAACTCTGGGATGGCCTACCGGAAGTTTGGACAACCAGTGTGCCCTGAGAACGAGATATGTGCAGCTCCTATCAGGATTTGTCGGCACATTCGGGCGGATTTGCTAGTCTTGTTTTACCATTGTCGAAATGTCTGGTAAACCGGGATTCCGAGATTGATCGGGTCTTCCTAGGAGAAGGAATATCCTTCGTTGATCGCGAGAGCTTATCATTGGCTAAGTTGGGATACCCCTGCAGGGTATTATCTTTCGAAAGCCGTGCCCGTGGTTATGTGGCAGATGGGAATTTGTTAATGTCCGGTTGTAGATAACTTGACACATGACTTAATTAAAATGCATCAACTGCTTGTGTAGCCGTGATGGTCTCTTTTCGGCGGAGTCCTAGAAGTGAACACGGTTTTGGGTTATGTTTGACGTAAGTAGGAGTTCAGGATCACCTCTTGATCATTGCTAGCTTCACGACCGTTCCGTTTGCTCTCTTCTCGCTCTCTTTTGCGTATGTTAGCCACCATATCATGCTTAGTCGCTGTTGTAACCTCACCACTTTACCCCTTCCTTACCCATTAAGCTTTGCTAGTCTTGATACCCATGGTAATGGGATTGCTGAGTCCTCGTGGATCACAGATTACTACAACAACAGTTGTAGGTACAGGTTATGCGAAGATCATGACGCGAGAGCGATGTTTGCTTGTTTTGGAGTTCTTCTTCTGCTTCTTCTTCGATCAGCGGATAGGTTCTAGGTCGGCAGCCTGGGCTAGCAGGGTGGATGTCGTTTGAGTTTCTGTTTGTGTTTCATCCATAGTCGGATGGTTCTCTTATGTAAGATGTTGTATTCGTGTGGCATTGTATGCCTTTTGTATGTATCCCCATCTATTATGTAATGTTGATGTAATGATAACCACCTTGCAAAAGTGTTTCAATATGCGGTTCTATCCTTGGTGGGACCTTCGAGTCTCTTTAGGATAGTATCGCATATTGGGCGTGATAGGTGGGCCCGCATGTTGGAACAATGCAACGTGGCTGTCACCCCAGGAAGTAAGCTATCAGTATTCTCAGCTATGGTCACCTTTCTTCAGGTGAAGACATCTGAGTGGATGACCAACAAATCATTCAATGTGATGTTGGCTGCTTTCCACAATTCTTTCCCAGATGCGTCTGAGATGCCACACACCTATAGTAAAATGAAGAATTTCCTTCTTGATATTGGAATTGGATATGATATGATCCATGTTCATAAGAATAATTGTGTTCTATTCCGGAAGGATTATTGTCACATCCCTAGTTCTTCCTTTGCGTCTGCATCGTCCATCACCACTCATCATGGTAGTATGTTGTGTTGCCAGGATCCTTGACACGGATATTGCTAAAACCTTGATGAATATGGAAATGCTCAAGTTCTTGAGAGCATGTGCAAGTGCTAGGCTTTATCGTTGGCATTAATTGCATATTGCTCTCAGTTTCCTCGGTTATGCTATAACCTTTTCAAATAGTGGACTCACCCTCTACTGTTGAGCTTCTCCCCAGTTACTAAAATCATCCCTTGCGTTGTCTTCAACAAGGTAGTCCACATCATCCATTCTAGTCCGAGTATGTCATTCTACCGAACTCCTCCAAATAATCGTTTGTGATTTGCCTTAAGCTGGTATGAAGAGTTTCAATGATCTTTAAATCAAAGGTAATTCTTTTTGCCATTTAAGGGATGATTCTATGAGTCACCTCATCTAAAATGTCTCGTTATGGCATCATGGCAGCTCAACTCCTCGCTACGTTGACAACCGTTCAACACCTTCTTAAGTATGGACTTGTTTTCTATCTAGTGAATCCTCGTCATCTGTCTCACTCCATTTCCTCAGATGTATGCTTCATGTCTCAGCTCGAGAGATGTGTCAATGTCTCATCGCATGAGTTGATCCTGAGTTGTTCGGTCTTCGAGAAGATCGATTCTTCTAGAGTTTTCCTTTCCTCTTCTTGTCATGTTGGTTGGAGTTCTCAGAGGAAGACATCGGGTCAAAGATGGTGATCGATTCAACGTTCTGATGAAGTGCAACCTGGGTCGTGAAGATTGCGTTAGTTGCGTTTCCCCTTCATTCTACCCTATGCTTGAATCTCGGGACGAGATTCTTGTTTAGTGGGGGTGAGTTGTCACATCCCTAGTTCTGGTATGCTCTGGGCTAGCTAGTCATGTGTTGCATCATGTTTAAATTGCTTTTAAATTTGAAATGGGGATTGACTCAAACCCTAGCACCTAAGAGAAATCAAATAGGTTCAGCTAAAATAAATTCCAAAAACCCAAAATGGTCTTAGAAAAATGTTCATGATTTTTGGAAATGTTGGAAACAACAACTAGAGGTGATGCACATTTTTCCTAGCCATCTTGGATTTTACCTCAACACATATTGTATTTGATTGGGGCTCCAAAACATTGCTATAAATATTTTGACAGCTCCAAATATTTTGAGAAATGTTGAGGACACCGGATTAATTCAGAGAGTGCCCAAAAATATTCTCAGAACTATATAAAAAATGATTTAGTGCTAAACTAAATCAAAACAGAGCAAATAAATAGAAAACAGAAACTAAACTAAAAAGGGCAGAAACCTCACCTGGCCTCCCTGTAGCCTGGCCCAGCTCCTCCAGCAGGCCCAGCCCACCTGGCAGCCCAGCCACCTGGCCGGCCCACCGAGGGTAGGGGCGTCTTCTTCCTCCTGCCAGAAGGCAGAGGAGAAGCTAGCCACGGCGCCGCGGCGTGCCACGCCGGCAGCTGCCTGCCTGGCTGTCCCCTCGTCGCCCTGGACGTTTTCCGCGACGCCATGCAACCCCCCTCCCGACCCCTCTCACTCTCCCTGTGCTCCTCCCCCCTCCTCTGTTTCTCTCTCCCGAGCACACCGCACGCTGCCGTTGCCGCTGTTCGTTGCTGCCGTGTCCACCCCATCCCCCTCGCTCCCCCAACCGTCCCACGAGCTCCGCCGTCATCCGCTACGCCGTCCCCGCCGATCCACAAGATTGGAAGGCCCTCGGAGTGCCGCCATCGATGCCATCTTCATCCTCGGGTCCCGGCGATCGCCGCCGTGATTCCACCGCCATCCGGACCTCCCCGAGCTTGCTGAGCCGCCCTACCGACTCCATGTGAGCCCCTTCTTCGTTTTCCCCTAACTCCATGCCCGATTTCGAGCTCTATCCGCCTCCTCCACCGGAGCCTAAACGCCCCGCCGCACGAGCTCGATGCCGGCGTCACTTTGGTGACCATTTGGTCATCCATAGGTGTGCAACGCGTTCGCAGCCTCGCATAGTGCATCCCTAGAGCACTGGTTCGCTCGACCGCGAGCCGCAGCAGCAAAACTCACGAACGTCGAACTCCGGCGGCCGCCCAAGAGGTCGTCGCCGTCGACCCCGGCCTCCCTACGCTCAGCTGCGTGCACCCCTGGATGTGGGTGAGCGAGGGCTTCCTCGTGGTGCCCCTAGCGCGTCCAGCCGCCACCCGTAGTGCGTTCCCGAGCGTCGCCGCCGCGTTCGCGAGCTCGCCGGCGTTCAACTCCGTCGTGCTGATGTGGCACCGTCATTAGGGACTAATTACCCCGCTAATTAACCCTCTCAGTGACACCGACAGCTGGGCCCCGCACCTAATTAACTCCAGTTTATTTTTCTGTTTAAATTAGCTTATAATCCAGCGGGACCCACGCGTCAGGGCTGACTTGCTGATGTGTCCGTTGATCTGACCCCACCTGTCGGTGACCCAGACAGCACTGTGTGACTGACCAGTGGACCCCACTGGTCAGGTTTGACTTGGTCAGCCGCAGTTGACTTGCTGACGTCACAGTGACGCAGAGCTGACGCAGTTATTCATTTTCTAGATTTAAAATTATTCAGGAAATTCCAGAAAATGATTCAAACTTCAAAAAATCATAGAAATTCAACCGTAACTCCAAATGAGATAAATTATATATGAAAAATGATCAGAAAAATCCAATCTATCCATCTGTACTATTCTCATGCATGTTAGAACAACTTATAGCTGCTTTTTAGTACAAATCATATAAATGGCATTTGAATTTCACATATGGAGTTTGGATTTGAACTTAGGGTTCAAACCAACTTCATTTAACTTTGTTGCTAGCTGCATTAGCTCAAAACACCAGCATGTTGCCATGTCATGATCATGCATCATAATTTGCATTGCATTGATTGTGTTTCCTCTCTGTTGCCGGTAATTGTTCCCTCTCGATAGACGTGGTTCCGACGATGAGTTCGATGACACCGATGAAGAACTATACTATCTTCAGAAGTGCCAGGCAAGCAAAAACCCCTTGTTCATTCCGATACAATCCTACTCTCCCGCTCCTGCTCTCTTTTACTGCATTAGGACAACAATGATTCATCTGTTACTTGCTGCGGTAGCTGAACCCCTTTATCCTCTGCATGACCTGTCATTGCCATAGTAAATAGATGAAACCCACTAGCATGAGTAGGAGTTGTTTGAGCCCTGTTGTGCCTACTCATTCATGCTTGTTTGTCATGCCTGCTACTGCTTAGAGTTGAGTCAGGTCTGTTTCATCGGGGATGAATCAGAGGTGTGTGAACATGTCCTACTGTGTGTGAGCTAAGTGTGTGAACACGATTTGGTAAAGGTAGCGGTGAGAGGCCATGTAGGAGTACATGGTGGGTTGTCTCATTGCAGCCGTCCTCAGGAACTGAGTTCTGTGTTTGTGATCCATGAACAGCTACTACCACACATTGGGATCCTTAATTGACTCTCTCGACTTATTAATCAACTCGATCTCTATTCAGGAGTTGCAACTAGTTTCTAGTGTTTGTAGGTAGTGTTAGTAGTCTACCAAGTGGCACCCGGTACAGGTGGGCTTGGGACAGACTAGGCACAGTGGCCCGGTGTACCAAGTGGCACCCGGATGGTGGACTTGGGAACCCTGCACACATCATTTGGGCCCGTGAGCGACACCCCGGCCGGATCTCCTTGCGGATGGAACCCGAATAGGCGATAAACCTGGACGAGAGACTTGTGTGGTTAGTCAGGTCGTGGCCGACACCCTCGTTGGGCTTCCGCTTGAAGGTTGCCGAGTACATGTCGTGTAAACGGCGGTACGTGGTGAGAGCGTGTGTGAAGAAGTACACCCCTGCGGGGTTAATATGATCTATTCGAATAGCCGTGTACACGGTAAAGGACTTCTGGGTTGCCTGTACAGTTCATAGACAAGTGAAAGTGGATACTCTAAAATGCGCAAGATAAGCGTGAGTGCTATGGATGGCGTTCTCGTAGGGAGACGGGAGCGGATCCATAGTGGTGTATTGATATGGTGAATATGTGGACTCGTGTGCGCCACCTCAAAAGAGATACTTGCAGTCGTAGTTTAGGATAGCCACCGAGTCAAAGCTGGCTTGCTGCAGTTAAACTCCACCACCCCTTTGTTGATAATGATGCATATGTAGTTAGTTCTGATGTAAGTCTTGCTGGGTACATTTGTACTCACGTTTGCCTATTTTATGTTTTTGCAGAGAGACTCAGTCTCGCTGTTAGTTCTGCGTGGACTTCGACGTTTAGCTTGTTACCTCAGCTACGATCTTGTGCCCTCGGCAGGATCTAGTAGATAGTCAGGCTTCTCAGCCTTTTTCATTTGTAGTTGTCTGTACTCAGACATGTTAAGCTTCCGCATGTGTTTTAACTTGTATGCTCTGAATGTTGGATCGTGAGACCCATGTTTGTAATATCTTGCTCTTCGGAGCCTATTGAATAAATACTTGAGTCGTAGAGTTATGTTGTGATGCCATGTTGTATTTATGCATATCGAGCATATTGTGTGTATGTTATTGAAATGCTTGGTATGTGTGGGATCTGACTATCTAGTTGTTTATCCTTGGTAGCCTCTCTTACCGGGAAATGTCTCCTAGTGCTTCCACTGAGCCATGGTAGCTTGCTACTGCTCCGGAACACTTAGGCTGGCCGGCATGTGTCCTTCTTTGTTCCTGTGTCTGTCCCTTCGGGGAAATGTCACGCGATGAATACCGGAGTACTATTAGCCCGCTACAGCCCGGTTCACTGGAGTCCTGCTAGCCCAGTGCTACAGCCTGGATTCACTCGCTGATGACCAACACGTTCGATGTTGGGTCATGGATGTCTGTCCCTGTAAGTTTATGCCACTTTGGGTTTACGACTAGCCATGTCAGCCCGGGCTCCTTATCATATGGATGCTAGCGACACTATCATATACGTGTGCCAAAAGGCGCAAACGGTCCCGGGCAAAGGTAAGGCGACACTCGTGGGAATACCGTGCGTGAGGCCGCAAAGTGATATGAGGTGTTACATGCTAGATCGATGTGGCATTGAGTTGGGGTCCTGACAGCTTTGGTATCAGAGCTTGACTGCCTGTAGGATTACCAAGCCAAGCTGGTCGAAGTTGAGTCTAGAAATTCTTTAGTTATATAAGGGAATTGATTGTGGGATGGAATGTAAGGCTCTTTTTACTCCTTATACCTTATGCCCTTCTGATCTGAGTCATCTTATCTTTCCTACGGGGTTAAGGAACTAGGCTCTCTATTCTTTCTATCAGGATCACGTGTTACTAATCCGTAGACTTATAAGACTGTTGGATTTAAGCCTCTGTTCAGTTCCTACTACTTCCGTATGTTTACTATTGATCTCGAAATCTTGATATTGTGCTTCTGAGTGGCTATGCCACCATTTTTGTAGCATGTCTCCAATCTTTTTGAGCATTTACAGCCGTTATGTTGTCCAGTCATCCCAGGTCTCTAAACAGTCTGATGCATTTGCAAATCCCTTCTTCCTGTTCCCGATGTCCTCTGTGGGCAGATTTACCACACTAAACGGTGAGTTGAGGTACTCTATTGCCTCAACGTATATGTTGGAGCTATTATTATGACCCTAGGTGTCTTAGGGGATCACCTAGTAATCTAGCCACGTTTTGTATCCCATTGTGATGATTCTGGCCTTTATTCTTGAAAGCATCCCGTGATTCCACTTAGTAGTAGGTATTCTATTCCTGGGTTTTGAAGCCCAAGATTCACCCTACTTCATGTTGTCAGTATTTGCTAGTTCCCTTAAGATATTAGTAACCTTTGCGATAGTCCTTGAGGTCTGTGGTATATCGTTCTTCCAAATACCATGAACCATTCTTGGCAGGAGTTCTTTTAAACCAAAAGATCACAACCAGACTGCTGTTGATGAGTTCTCCATTCTATATGGTGAATCTACAGTTCTATCTTCTGCATGGGTTATCCGGAAGAAATGTTGAGCTTTGCTCGACATACTAATCTATGCATCCACAACTCAGAAAGATATATGTTCCTTTGAGTTGTCCCTCTTTAGTCGTATTCCGACCTTCATCTATCAATTGATAGTCAGGAGTAATTGTGCATTCGTGTTATCGATGCTTATTAATCTTGTGGTCCGTCAAGCCATTCTATTCAGGATGACTAGGAGAAACAAACTCCAGTACCTCATCCATATCCAGGATTGGGTCAAAATAGTTGTGCTCCGCAGATCAAAATGCCAATCCAGCTTTTGCTCTGCTCTACCTTGGAGTGTTACCATCTTCATAACAAGAGTATTGTGAGAATTGCACACCATCTTATGAATTCTTGATGCAGTGATACTTCTCGCCATCATTTTTACCCCTCGGTCCCCGTGTTGTTGCAACCGGAATGCTGACAGTTGAACTATGATGTGTGAAATCTATACTCCTAGCAACTCTGTTGCTTGGTAGTTAAAGGACAATAATTTCATTCTTAGTGTGTTGGTCCTTGTATCATCACCCTAAGGTTGATCGTGCTACCTTGTCCTTATTTCTGGTGAACTCCTCGATCGATGAGTTAGGATTATTTCAAATCTTCGCTCTATTGATCATATCGTCTTGCCCTGAAAAGCAAGATTGTTCTCGAGCTTAGTAACATATCGGTGGTTCATGATTTTCCGAATATCTTCTCGGAAGTATTACCAGGTTGTCACCTGGCCGCTATGTTGAGCTCGTGATCAAGTTGGTTTTCTTGTAAACCACCCCCCTTCTCCAAGGATCTGTGTTGGATACCCTGAGCTAGTTGGTCAAGCTAAACAACAACTTAGAGAGTTGGAAGATAAAAGCTTACCTAACTTAGTTCGTTTCAAAAGGATATCCTGGTGTTGGTGTGTTAGTTGAAGAAAGATGATATCTTCATTGATTGGTCCCTGTGATCAGTTGTTGGACCTATTGTCTTATAAAAACTTTGATTTGAGTATGGGCTATCGTCAAATCGAATCAGAACCAACGATGTTCATAATGTTGTCTTACTCATGGTTGATCCCTCGAGCTTACACCATTACATCTTTTGGCCTGGCCAATACTATCACATTGTTCACATAATGGTGGAAATCCAGTGATATGGAAATTCCGATGAGTTGTTGTTGAGCCCATCAGCATCATTTTGTCTCCTCCATGATTTGTGTTGAACATCTAGTTGGTGTTGGAAAACTTGTGTAAGCATTTTATTCATGCCCCGTTCATGAAGTATATGTTTGGATGAAAGAAGTGACTTCCTCTCATTCATGTGCATTCGATGCAAGTTGCCGCCATGAATTTGAGAAAGTTTGTTTTTGTTTCCTCTGGTACCATCCCAAGTCAATTATGCATGTGCAAATGTATTCTATGGTTTGGTAGATTAATTACCTCCACTCCATATGTATTCCCTAGCACACCAAGCCACTGGTTGATTTGTTCAGGGAAAAGAAGTTTCTTCATAAGAGCTAATCATATGACTTATGCAAGGACTTCGATATCCTTGATGATGGTTCCCAAACAAGACTCGGCAGTGTTTTATTATAAGACTACTATGTGGTCATGCTTGTCTGGGACAACGTGTTCACACATGTGTAGCAGAACCAGCTCATGTTTTGGAGCTTGCTATCGTAGTTCAATTCCCGAGAATCTCGCAACGTCATATCGTCGATTTGTGTTGCAAACTTTCATTTTTCCTCCTAGACTCAATGAGTCTGGAATATCCTAACACCAACCAGATCTGAATCTCAGGCAGATATGATGGTTGGAACATTTCCCAAGAACTATAATAATGGTCTCTCTGTAACCGGTTAAGTGGATGTCGTGGCCAACATACCCAGCAGGAAGACCTATTATTGTAGTATCTTGATTGAAGAAGTTGGCCACCTCCCCATGAGGATTTCTTATGGATTTACTTCCGTAGTTATTCCTTATGATTTTTGTGTTCCCGAAGTCC
>NC_041393.1:163274731-163276789 GCF_002162155.2 Triticum dicoccoides
ACACCGCACGCTGCCGTTGCCGCTGTTCGTTGCTGCCGTGTCCACCCCATCCCCCTCGCTCCCCCAACCGTCCCACGAGCTCCGCCGTCATCCGCTACGCCGTCCCCGCCGATCCACAAGATTGGAAGGCCCTTGGAGTGCCGCCATCGATGCCATCTTCATCCTCGGGTCCCGGCGATCGCCGCCGTGATTCCACCGCCATCCGGACCTCCCCGAGCTTGCTGAGCCGCCCTACCGACTCCATGTGAGCCCCTTCTTCGTTTTCCCCTAACTCCATGCCCGATTTCGAGCTCTATCCGCCTCCTCCACTGGAGCCTAAACGCCCCGCCGCACGAGCTCGATGCCGGCGTCGCTTTGGTGACCATTTGGTCATCCATAGGTGTGCAACGCGTTCGCAGCCTCGCATAGTGCATCCCTAGAGCACTGGTTCGCTCGACCGCGAGCCGCAGCAGCAAAACTCACGAACGTCGAACTCCGGCGGCCGCCCAAGAGGTCGTCGCCGTCGACCCCGGCCTCCCTACGCTCAGCTGCGTGCACCCCTGGATGTGGGTGAGCGAGGGCTTCCTCGTGGTGCCCCTAGCGCGTCCAGCCGCCACCCGTAGTGCGTTCCCGAGCATCGCCGCCGCGTTCGCGAGCTCGCCGGCGTTCAACTCCGTCGTGCTGATGTGGCACCGTCATTAGGGACTAATTACCCCGCTAATTAACCCTCTCAGTGACACCGACAGCTGGGCCCCGCACCTAATTAACTCCGGTTTATTTTTCTGTTTAAATTAGCTTATAATCCAGCGGGACCCACGCGTCAGGGCTGACTTGCTGATGTGTCCGTTGATCTGACCCCACCTGTCGGTGACCCAGACAGCACTGTGTGACTGACCAGTGGACCCCACTGGTCAGGTTTGACTTGGTCAGCCGCAGTTGACTTGCTGACGTCACAGTGACGCAGAGCTGACGCAGTTATTCATTTTCTGGATTTAAAATTATTCAGGAAATTCCAGAAAATGATTCAAACTTCAAAAAATCATAGAAATTCAACCGTAACTCCAAATGAGATAAATTATATATGAAAAATGATCAGAAAAATCCAATCTATCCATCTGTACTATTTTCATGCATGTTAGAACAACTTATAGCTGCTGTTTAGTACAAATCATATAAATGGCATTTGAATTTCACATATGGAGTTTGGATTTGAACTTAGGGTTCAAACCAACTTCATTTAACTTTGTTGCTAGCTGCATTAGCTCAAAACACCAGCATGTTGCCATGTCATGATCATGCATCATAATTTGCATTGCATTGATTGTGTTTCCTCTCTGTTGCCGGTAATTGTTCCCTCTCGATAGACGTGGTTCCGACGATGAGTTCGATGACACCGATGAAGAACTATACTATCTTCAGAAGTGCCAGGCAAGCAAAAAGAACTTGTTCATTCCGATACAATCCTACTCTCCCGCTCCTGCTCTCTTTTACTGCATTAGGACAACAATGATTCATCTGTTACTTGCTGCGGTAGCTGAACCCCTTTATCCTCTGCATGACCTGTCATTGCCATAGTAAATAGATGAAACCCACTAGCATGAGTAGGAGTTGTTTGAGCCCTGTTGTGCCTACTCATTCATGCTTGTTTGTCATGCCTGCTACTGCTTAGAGTTGAGTCAGGTCTGTTTCATCGGGGATGAATCAGAGGTGTGTGAACATGTCCTACTGTGTGTGAGCTAAGTGTGTGAACACGATTTGGTAAAGGTAGCGGTGAGAGGCCATGTAGGAGTACATGGTGGGTTGTCTCATTGCAGCCGTCCTCAGGAACTGAGTTCTGTGTTTGTGATCCATGAACAGCTACTACCACACATTGGGATCCTTAATTGACTCTCTCGACTTATTAATCAACTCGATCTCTATTCAGGAGTTGCAACTAGTTTCTAGTGTTTGTAGGTAGTGTTAGTAGTCTACCAAGTGGCACCCGGTACAGGTGGGCTTGGGACAGACTAGGCACAGTGGCCCGGTGTACCAAGTGGCACCCGGATGGTGGACTTGGGAACCCTGCACACATCATTTGGG
>NC_041393.1:163277173-163278332 GCF_002162155.2 Triticum dicoccoides
GGCAGGATCTAGTAGATAGTCAGGCTTCTCAGCCTTTTTCATTTGTAGTTGTCTGTACTCAGACATGTTAAGCTTCCGCATGTGTTTTAACTTGTATGCTCTGAATGTTGGATCGTGAGACCCATGTTTGTAATATCTTGCTCTTCGGAGCCTATTGAATAAATACTTGAGTCGTAGAGTTATGTTGTGATGCCATGTTGTATTTATGCATATCGAGCATATTGTGTGTATGTTATTGAAATGCTTGGTATGTGTGGGATCTGACTATCTAGTTGTTTATCCTTGGTAGCCTCTCTTACCGGGAAATGTCTCCTAGTGCTTCCACTGAGCCATGGTAGCTTGCTACTGCTCCGGAACACTTAGGCTGGCCGGCATGTGTCCTTCTTTGTTCCTGTGTCTGTCCCTTCGGGGAAATGTCACGCGATGAATACCGGAGTACTATTAGCCCGCTACAGCCCGGTTCACTGGAGTCCTGCTAGCCCAGTGCTACAGCCTGGATTCACTCGCTGATGACCAACACGTTCGATGTTGGGTCATGGATGTCTGTCCCTGTAAGTTTATGCCACTTTGGGTTTACGACTAGCCATGTCAGCCCGGGCTCCTTATCATATGGATGCTAGCGACACTATCATATACGTGTGCCAAAAGGCGCAAACGGTCCCGGGCAAAGGTAAGGCGACACTCGTGGGAATACCGTGCGTGAGGCCGCAAAGTGATATGAGGTGTTACATGCTAGATCGATGTGGCATTGAGTTGGGGTCCTGACAGCTTTGGTATCAGAGCTTGACTGCCTGTAGGATTACCAAGCCAAGCTGGTCGAAGTTGAGTCTAGAAATTCTTTAGTTATATAAGGGAATTGATTGTGGGATGGAATGTAAGGCTCTTTTTACTCCTTATACCTTATGCCCTTCTGATCTGAGTCATCTTATCTTTCCTACGGGGTTAAGGAACTAGGCTCTCTATTCTTTCTATCAGGATCACGTGTTACTAATCCGTAGACTTATAAGACTGTTGGATTTAAGCCTCTGTTCAGTTCCTACTACTTCCGTATGTTTACTATTGATCTCGAAATCTTGATATTGTGCTTCTGAGTGGCTATGCCACCATTTTTGTAGCATGTCTCCAATCTTTTTGAGCATTTACAGCCGTTATGTTGTCC
>NC_041393.1:163278840-163280500 GCF_002162155.2 Triticum dicoccoides
AGTCATCCCAGGTCTCTAAACAGTCTGATGCATTTGCAAATCCCTTCTTCCTGTTCCCGATGTCCTCTGTGGGCAGATTTACCACACTAAACGGTGAGTTGAGGTACTCTATTGCCTCAACGTATATGTTGGAGCTATTATTATGACCCTAGGTGTCTTAGGGGATCACCTAGTAATCTAGCCACGTTTTGTATCCCATTGTGATGATTCTGGCCTTTATTCTTGAAAGCATCCCGTGATTCCACTTAGTAGTAGGTATTCTATTCCTGGGTTTTGAAGCCCAAGATTCACCCTACTTCATGTTGTCAGTATTTGCTAGTTCCCTTAAGATATTAGTAACCTTTGCGATAGTCCTTGAGGTCTGTGGTATATCGTTCTTCCAAATACCATGAACCATTCTTGGCAGGAGTTCTTTTAAACCAAAAGATCACAACCAGACTGCTGTTGATGAGTTCTCCATTCTATATGGTGAATCTACAGTTCTATCTTCTGCATGGGTTATCCGGAAGAAATGTTGAGCTTTGCTCGACATACTAATCTATGCATCCACAACTCAGAAAGATATATGTTCCTTTGAGTTGTCCCTCTTTAGTCGTATTCCGACCTTCATCTATCAATTGATAGTCAGGAGTAATTGTGCATTCGTGTTATCGATGCTTATTAATCTTGTGGTCCGTCAAGCCATTCTATTCAGGATGACTAGGAGAAACAAACTCCAGTACCTCATCCATATCCAGGATTGGGTCAAAATAGTTGTGCTCCGCAGATCAAAATGCCAATCCAGCTTTTGCTCTGCTCTACCTTGGAGTGTTACCATCTTCATAACAAGAGTATTGTGAGAATTGCACACCATCTTATGAATTCTTGATGCAGTGATACTTCTCGCCATCATTTTTACCCCTCGGTCCCCGTGTTGTTGCAACCGGAATGCTGACAGTTGAACTATGATGTGTGAAATCTATACTCCTAGCAACTCTGTTGCTTGGTAGTTAAAGGACAATAATTTCATTCTTAGTGTGTTGGTCCTTGTATCATCACCCTAAGGTTGATCGTGCTACCTTGTCCTTATTTCTGGTGAACTCCTCGATCGATGAGTTAGGATTATTTCAAATCTTCGCTCTATTGATCATATCGTCTTGCCCTGAAAAGCAAGATTGTTCTCGAGCTTAGTAACATATCGGTGGTTCATGATTTTCCGAATATCTTCTCGGAAGTATTACCAGGTTGTCACCTGGCCGCTATGTTGAGCTCGTGATCAAGTTGGTTTTCTTGTAAACCACCCCCCTTCTCCAAGGATCTGTGTTGGATACCCTGAGCTAGTTGGTCAAGCTAAACAACAACTTAGAGAGTTGGAAGATAAAAGCTTACCTAACTTAGTTCGTTTCAAAAGGATATCCTGGTGTTGGTGTGTTAGTTGAAGAAAGATGATATCTTCATTGATTGGTCCCTGTGATCAGTTGTTGGACCTATTGTCTTATAAAAACTTTGATTTGAGTATGGGCTATCGTCAAATCGAATCAGAACCAACGATGTTCATAATGTTGTCTTACTCATGGTTGATCCCTCGAGCTTACACCATTACATCTTTTGGCCTGGCCAATACTATCACATTGTTCACATAATGGTGGAAATCCAGTGATATGGAAATTCCGATGAGTTG
>NC_041393.1:163281603-163294578 GCF_002162155.2 Triticum dicoccoides
TTCTTCCTTTGCGTCTGCATCGTCCATCACCACTCATCATGGTAGTATGTTGTGTTGCCAGGATCCTTGACACGGATATTGCTAAAACCTTGATGAATATGGAAATGCTCAAGTTCTTGAGAGCATGTGCAAGTGCTAGGCTTTATCGTTGGCATTAATTGCATATTGCTCTCAGTTTCCTCGGTTATGCTATAACCTTTTCAAATAGTGGACTCACCCTCTACTGTTGAGCTTCTCCCCAGTTACTAAAATCATCCCTTGCGTTGTCTTCAACAAGGTAGTCCACATCATCCATTCTAGTCCGAGTATGTCATTCTACCGAACTCCTCCAAATAATCGTTTGTGATTTGCCTTAAGCTGGTATGAAGAGTTTCAATGATCTTTAAATCAAAGGTAATTCTTTTTGCCATTTAAGGGATGATTCTATGAGTCACCTCATCTAAAATGTCTCGTTATGGCATCATGGCAGCTCAACTCCTCGCTACGTTGACAACCGTTCAACACCTTCTTAAGTATGGACTTGTTTTCTATCTAGTGAATCCTCGTCATCTGTCTCACTCCATTTCCTCAGATGTATGCTTCATGTCTCAGCTCGAGAGATGTGTCAATGTCTCATCGCATGAGTTGATCCTGAGTTGTTCGGTCTTCGAGAAGATCGATTCTTCTAGAGTTTTCCTTTCCTCTTCTTGTCATGTTGGTTGGAGTTCTCAGAGGAAGACATCGGGTCAAAGATGGTGATCGATTCAACGTTCTGATGAAGTGCAACCTGGGTCGTGAAGATTGCGTTAGTTGCGTTTCCCCTTCATTCTACCCTATGCTTGAATCTCGGGACGAGATTCTTGTTTAGTGGGGGTGAGTTGTCACATCCCTAGTTCTGGTATGCTCTGGGCTAGCTAGCCATGTGTTGCATCATGTTTAAATTGCTTTTAAATTTGAAATGGGGATTGACTCAAACCCTAGCACCTAAGAGAAATCAAATAGGTTCAGCTAAAATAAATTCCAAAAACCCAAAATGGTCTTAGAAAAATGTTCATGATTTTTGGAAATGCTGGAAACAGCAACTAGAGGTGATGCACATTTTTCCTAGCCATCTTGGATTTTACCTCAACACATATTGTATTTGATTGGGCTCCAAAACATTGCTATAAATATTTTGACAGCTCCAAATATTCTGAGAAATGTTGAGGGACACCGGATTAATTCAGAGAGTGCCCAAAAATATTCTCAGAACTATATAGAAAATGATTTAGTGCTAAACTAAATCAAAACAGAGCAAATAAATAGAAAACAGAAACTAAACTAAAAAGGGCAGAAACCTCACCTGCCCTCCCTATAGCCTGGCCTAGCTCCTCCAGCAGGCCCAGCCCACCTGGCAGCCCAGCCACCTGGCCGGCCCATCAAGGGCAGGGGCGTCTTCTTCCTCCTGCCAGAAGGCAGAGGAGAAGCTAGCCATGGCGCCGCGGTGTGCCACGCCGGCAGCTGCCTGCCTGGTTGTCCCCTCGTCGCCCTGGACGTTTTCCGTGACGCCACGCAACCCCCATCCTGACCCCTCTCACTCTCCCTGTGCTCCTCCCCCCTCCTCTGTTTCTCTCTCCCGAGCACACCGCGCGCTGCCGTCGCCGCCGTTCGTTGCTGCCGTGTCCACCCCATCCCCCTCGCTCCCCCAACCGTCCCACGAGCTCCGTCGTCATCCGCTACGCCGTCCCCGCCAATCCACAAGATTGTAATGCCCTCGGAGTGCCGCCATCGATGCCATCTTCATCCTCGGGTCCCGGCGATCGGCGCCGTGATTCCACCGCCGTTCGGACCTCCCCGAGCTTGCTGAGCCGCCCTACCGACTCCATGTGAGCCCCTTCTTCGTTTCCCCTCACTCCATGCCCGATTTTGAGCTCTAGCCGCCTCCTCCACCGGAGCCGAAACGATCCGCCGCACGAGCTTGACACCGGCGTCACTTCGGTGACCATTTGGTCATCCGTAGGTGTGCAACGTGTTCGCAGCCTCGCATAGTGCATCCCTAGAGCACTGGTTCGCTCGACCGCGAGCCGCAGCAGCAAAACTCACGAACGCCGAACTTCGGCGGCCGCCCAAGAGGTCGTCGCCATCGACCCCGGCCTCCCTACGCTCAGCTGCGTGCACCCCTTGATGCGGGTGAGCGAGGGCTTCCTCGTGGTGCCCCCAGCACGTCCAGCCGCCACCCGTAGTGCGTTCCCGAGCGTCGCCGCCACGTTCGCGAGCTCGCCGGCGTTCAACTCCGGCGTGCTGACATGGCACCGTCGTTAGGGACTAATTACCCCGCTAATTAACCCTCTCAGTGACACCGACAGCTGGGCCCCGCACCTAATTAACTCTGGTCTAGTTTTTTGTTTAAATTAGCTTATAATCCAGCAGGACCCACGCGTCAGGGCTGACTTGCTGATGTGTTCGTTGACCTGACCCCACCTGTCGGTGACCAAGACAGCACTGTGTGACTGACCAGTGGACCCCACTGGTCAGGTTTGACTTGGTCAGCCGCAGTTGACTTGCTGATGTCATAGTGAAGCAGTGCTGACGCAGTAATTCATTTTCTGGATTTAAAATTATTCAGGAAATTCCAGAAAATGATTCAAACTTCAAAAAATCATAGAAATTCAACCGTAACTCCAAATGAGATAAATTATATATGAAAAATGATCAGAAAAATCCAATATATCCATCTGTACTATTTTCATGCATGTTAGAACAACTTATAGCTGCTGTTTAGCACAAATCATATAAATGGCATTTGAATTTCACATATGGAGTTTGGATTTGAACTTAGGGTTCAAACCAACTTCATTTAACTTTGTTGCTAGCTGCATTAGCTCAAAACACCAGCATGTTGCCATGTCATGATCATGCATCATAATGTGCATTGCATTTATTGTGTTTCCTCTCTGTTGCCGGTAATTGTTCCCTCTCGATAGACGTGGTTCCGACGATGAGTTCGATGACACCGATGAAGAACTATACTATCTTCAGAAGTGCCAGGCAAGCAAAAACCCCTTGTTCATTCCGATACAATCCTACTCTCCCGCTCCTGCTCTCTTTTACTGCATTAGGACAACAATGATTCATCTGTTACTTGCTGCGGTAGCTGAACCCCTTTATCCTCTGCATGACCTGCCATTGCCACAGTAAATAGATGAAACCCACTAGCATGAGTAGGAGTTGTTTGAGCCCTGTTGTGCCTACTCATTCATGCTTGTTTGTCATGCCTGCTACTGCTTAGAGTTGAGTCGGGTCTGATTCATCGGGGATGAATCAGAGGTGTGTGAACATGTCCTACTGTGTGTGAGCTAAGTGTGTGAACACGATTTGGTAAAGGTAGCGGTGAGAGGCCATGTAGGAGTACATGGTGGGTTGTCTCATTGCAGCCGTCCTCAGGAACTGAGTTCTGTGTTTGTGATCCATGAACAGCTACTACCACACATTGGGATCCTTAATTGACTCTCTCGACTTATTAATCAACTCGATCTCTGTTCAGGAGTTGCAACTAGTTTCTAGTGTTTGTAGGTAGTGTTAGTAGTCTACCAAGTGGCACCCGGTACAGGTGGGCTTGGGACAGACTAGGCACAGTGGCCCGGTGTACCAAGTGGCACCCGAATGGTGGACTTGGGAACCCTGCACACATCGTTTGGGGTCGTGAGCGACACCCCGGCCGGATCTCCTTGCGGATGGAACCCGAATAGGCGATAAACCTGGACGAGAGACTTGTGTGGTTAGTCAGGTCGTGGCCGACACCCTCGCTGGGCTTCCGCTTGAAGGTTGTCGAGTACATGTCGTGTAAACGGCGGTAAGTGGTGAGAGCGTGTGTGAAGAAGTACACCCCTGCAGGGTTAATATGATCTATTCGAATAGCCGTGTCCGTGGTAAAGGACTTTTTGGTTGCCTGTACAGTTCATAGACAAGTGAAAGTGGATACTCTAAAATGCGCAAGATAAGCGTGAGTGCTATGGATGTCGTTCTCGTAGGGAGACGGGAGCGGATCCATAGTGGTGTATTGATATGGTGAATATGTGGACTCGTATGCGCCACCTCAAAAGAGATACTTGCAGTCGTAGTTTAGGATAGCCACCGAGTCAAAGCTGGCTTGCTGCAGTTAAACTCCACCACCCCTTTGTTGATAATGATGCATATGTAGTTAGTTCTGATGTAAGTCTTGCTGGGTACATTTGTACTCACGTTTGCCTATTTTATGTTTTTGCAGAGAGACTCGGTCTCGCTATTAGTTCTGCGTGGACTTTGACGTTTAGCTTGTTACCTCAGCTACGATCTTGTGCCCTCGACAGGATCTAGTAGATAGTCAGGCTTCTCAGCCTTTTTCATTTGTAGTTGTCTGTACTCAGACATGTTAAGCTTCCGCATGTGTTTTAACTTGTATGCTCTGAATGTTGGGTCGTGAGACCCATGTTTGTAATATCTTGCTCTTCGGAGCCTATTGAATAAATACTTGAGTCGTAGAGTTATGTTGTGATGCCATGTTGTATTTACGCATATCGAGCATATTGTGTGTATGTTATTGAAATGCTTGGTATGTGTGGGATCTGACTATCTAGTTGTTTATCCTTGGTAGCCTCTCTTACCGGGAAATGTCTCCTAGTGCTTCCACTGAGCCATGGTAGCTTGCTACTGCTCCGGAACACTTAGGCTGGCCGGCATGTGTCCTTCTTCGTTCCTGTGTCTGTCCCTTCGGGGAAATGTCACGCGATGAATACCGGAGTACTATTAGCCCGCTACAGCCCGGTTCACCGGAGTCCTGCTAGCCCAGTGCTACAGCCTGGATTCACTCGCTGATGACCGACACGTTCGATGTTGGGTCATGGATGCCTGTCCCTGTAAGTTTATGCCACTTTGGGTTTACGACTAGCCATGTCAGCCCGGGCTCCTTATCATATGGATGCTAGCGACACTATCATATACGTGTGCCAAAAGGCGCAAACGGTCCCGGGCAAAGGTAAGGCGACACCCATGGGAATACTGTGCGTGAGGCCGCAAAGTGATATGAGGTGTTACATGCTAGATCGATGTGGCATTGAGTTGGGGTCCTGACAATTATGCCAACTTAAGTTAATGCCTGAAATGCAAATCATCAAGATGGAAAGATGGCGATGCTGTGAAGAGGATTCCTCATAATGTTCTGAGACATTTTCCAATTATACCAAGATTGCAGAGGTTGTTTCATGATGCTGAAACAACAAAGGATGTACTTTGGCATTCTAGTAACCAGGAGTACAGAGATCAGAATGTAATGAGCCATCCATCTCATGGTAGTGAGTGGAAAAGCTTTAATCATAAACACAAAAAGTTTGTTGCTGACCCGAGAAACATTAGACTTGGCTTAGCTTCAGATGGATTTAACCCATTTGGCCACCAGAGCGCCACATATAGCATGTGGTCAGTGCTTGTTATCCCTTACAACATGCCTCCAAATGTCTGCACCAAAGAATCAAACTACATGATGGCCTTGCTCATCCCAGGTCCAAAAAGTCCTGGAAAGGATTTTGATTTGTTCATGGAGCCTCTTGTGGAGGAACTTCAACGGCTATGGAGGGGTGTTCTCACTCGAGACCTATATAGCAGCCCACCAGCTGATTTCTTTCTGCGTGCTGTTATAATTTGGTGCATCCATGATTACCCGGCTTTGGGCACTATGTTAGGGCGAACGGCACACGGTTACAATGATGTGTTCGCTGTGACAGGAATCCGCTGTCATACACAATACTTAGCAAGATCTGTTACATTGGACACCGTCATTTCCTTGCCAAGGACAAGCCGCATCCTAGAAAATACCGAAGACATGTGTTCAATGCAAAGCATGAAAACCGTAATGCGCCAAAGAGGCTCACCGCTGATGAGTTGCAAGTGGAACTAGAGAAGGCCAGGCATATTACACAAGGAAACCATCCTGGTAATCGTAGCGGGAAAAGGAAGTGTGGCAGGGTAGAAGAGAGATTAGTGTTTACCCGCAGGTCCACTTTGTGGGACTTGGAGTATTGGAAAGATTTGGATCTGCGGCATAATCTTGATGTGATGCACATCGAGAAAAATATATGTGACAACATTATCAGAACACTTCTTAATATTGAAGGCAAGACGAAAGATACCTTAAAATCTAGGATTGATTTGACACACCTGGGTATCAGACAGGATTTGCAGTTGCAAGATGAAGGTAAACCACGGGATATGGCACCAGCTGTGTACGTCTTGGACAAGGTAAAAAGAAAAGAATTCTACGAGGTCCTGTCACGTGTGAGATTCCCACATGGATTTGCTTCCAACCCTGAAAGGAGAGTCAGTGCAGATGGAAACAAGGTACAAGGGTTGAAAACTCATGACTGCCACGTCCTACTTCAAAGGGTTTTACCTGTTATCCTTAGAGGATTGGGCCACCCTGACTTATACAGAGCAGTTGTAGAGTTGGGACAATTCTTCAGGGAACTCTGCAGTAGAAATATCAGGATAGATGCTTTGGAGCGTCTTAGAGACAAGATACCAACTATCCTATGCGACCTTGAGAAGATATATCCTCCAGCCTTCTTTGATGTGATGGTGCATTTGGTTGTTCATCTACCTGATGAGGCACTACTTAGAGGTCCAGTACAGTATGGCTGGATGTACCCTATTGAAAGGCGGCTAGGCACTTTCAAGGGCTATGTTAGGAACAGAGCTAGACCCGAGGGTTCCATTGCAGAGGCCTACATTTCTACAGAAGCGTTGACATTCTGCTCAAAATACATTGAAATAGCTGATCAGCTTAGCAAAGAGGTGGGTGAAGACAATCCCGGGCTCATTGTTTTCGATTATTCTGTTCGAGTTAAAGGGAAGAGTCGACAAGAGAACAAACCTAAAGATTTGGACAAAATGGTTTGGTATGTGTTGAATAACTGTCCTAAGATACTACCTTATATCAAGTAAGTGCTAAGTACTGCAGCTTATACATCGTAATATACTAAACTTGCAGCACATTCTTATATATTTAGATGTTTGACGCGATCACTATATTGTGCAGCATCTACAAAAAGGAGTTACTGCCACAAAATCCAAGAAACATTGACAAACTGGTTATGGAAGGATTTGCGAAATGGTTCAAGAGCCATGTAAGCTTTTGAATTGCACTGTCAGTTTTTTAATATATTGAGTACATAAGATGATCAGCTTGTCTATTTTCTAACCATAGGTTAAGAAGACGTGGGAGGATGGGCAGACAGTTGATGATGCCCTTTACTCACTAGCAATGGGTCCGGATACTCAGGTAAGACATTATGAATCTTGCGTTGTTGGAGATGTGCACTACAACACCCTTGCACGACACGAAGGCAGGAAGACACAAAACAGTGACATCATGAGCACGGATATGTATGACAAAGAGATAACTGAAATGTATGCTAACATAACAGACATTGTTCAGTTGAAGTATATCTCTAGTTTCGAGGATCATTGGTGTGTGGTTCTGTTGTGCTCTCGTTCGTATAACCTGTTTTCTAAGATCGCAAAAGCCAGAGCTGATGATTATTTCAAATCCATCAATGTCAAGGCGGCGTACCAGACCAAACAGCCTTTTATTTTGGCAAATCAAGCAACACAGATATTTTTCTTGGAAGACACATTTGCATGTACCGATGACTGGAGAGTACTGCAAAGGTTTGAGCAGAGGAATTCGTTTAATGAAGTTGCACAACAAGATGATGCTTACATTGCTCCTGATGTACAAGATAACACAGATGTTCCTAATATCTTTGAGAACCATCATGTCAATGACGCCGGTGAAAAGATTGCCTGTCATGCTGTGGACATACAATAGTTGATCAAGAAGAAGCCAACTTTCGAGGACGTTGAGAACGAAGAAGAAGATGACACCGTGGGGAATTACAATTCAGACTGATACACATGGCGAAGATGTTGACCCTGCTGCGGAGGATAATGATTACATTGCTTTTGTCGTATTTGCCTGTCAGAAGACGTCTTTTTATCTACTATGTGAAATTGTGTTTGCTATGACAACTAAAACCTGATGAACATGTTGTTTAGTATTTTGATGTGAGAACATCACTTCTTATGTATGCTGATTTGTGTTTGGTGATTGTATGATGACTAAAACATGATGACATTGTTGTTTAGTTGTACTCATATTTGGCTGTGAAACTTGAATTTGATGACATAGTTTGTTGTTGGACTGCAATTTGCTCAACGTCTTCGAATGAGAACAAAGCTGACCCGACAGGGCCTCTGCTAATTTATTTATTTATTACCAAAAGGGCCTCTGCTATTTATTTATTTATGAGCAAAAGGGGATACCCCCTGATTTCTGTTAATAGAAATCATTAGATGTTCACAACACTATGCCCAGGCTACTACATAGGTTTCATTTATCACTAGTCTCGGCAAAGTGCTCATGTCATAGCCCCTGAATACATCACGAGTGCTACATGCACTGCAAATAAAGAGACAATCATCCTACAGAGCACATCGATTTTGCCCATTATCTTCACATGCTCTTTCATCTCCTCATTGTTGTCAAGGCCGTTCAGTAGCTGTTGCTTGGCCATGATTAGAGGAACTGCATCTTTAACCTTCTGCTCTGCATCTTCCTCTTCTGTTGTTCCTTTAGTTACTTGTCCAACACCCCAACCTGCTGGTATTGGGATTCCTTCTCTAACCAAATAATCAGCGTAGTTGCATTTCCCCACATCAGCAACTTCCCAGAAATACAAATCACATGAATCTTTCATGTTCTGCATGAATCAAATTGGAAGATCATCAACCAAACTATTAAAAAAATCAGCAACTTGAAGCAGTAGAACAACACTTAAACATATTATTACCCCATGATTCGGGCATTTGTAGAAGACTCGGCCAGGGTTGAGGATCGTGGTTGAGACGCGACGGATGACTCTGCG
Organism: Triticum dicoccoides; assembly: GCF_002162155.2. Taxonomy (NCBI): domain Eukaryota; kingdom Viridiplantae; phylum Streptophyta; class Magnoliopsida; order Poales; family Poaceae; genus Triticum; species Triticum dicoccoides. The sequence goes on from NC_041393.1 coordinate 163,290,519, forward strand.
TGATTTGCAGCATTGGCACCACACCAACGGCAGCGGGTTGCGATGAGCAACCGGCTGCAGTGCGCGTGCCGGCGGGGGTGTGATGAGACCCACAGGCGATGGTACGAGTGGCGACTTGGCACATATCTGGTTGTTGCCTACTGAAGAGCAGGTGGACGAGTAGCCAGCGGACATGGTTGATGCGGCTAGAGCTTTTGATGCTAGGCACAGTAAGTAGAGAAGAGGAGAAGCGAATGTTGGATATGTCAGTTTCATTACTTGCATAGTAGCATAGCACCATATATAGTCATAGTCTAGGTTTGGATTCGAACCGGCTACAGGACCACGTCTCTCTTTTTTCTACAACTCAGCAACGTCTCTTTACAGGTACACTAGCTTGTTCTATATGCCTTCTCAAGTCTTTGATTTTCTTTCCCTTTTTTGCGAGGAAGGAAAGAGGACAAAATTGAGAGTTCCTGGGACTCGAACCCAAGACCTCTCGGTTGAAAACCAAGGGTGCTAGTCACTTATGTGGTGAACGTTCCCTAGGAGGAGGACGGCAGATGAACGCATTTTCCTCGCAGTTTTAGTTGCAACACAAGATCGAACGGTCGCAGTTTCGGGAATGTTATCAGGTGAACGAGCCCAGTTTTTCTTTTCTTCATATATATATAAAAGTATGCTACTTGGTGTCGGCTTAGTCAACAAACGATTGTGCCAACCTTGACCGTTGGATTGACATTCAACGTCTGTCATGTTTCTTCAATCTCTTCTTCCTCGAGCTGCCAAAGCCAAACCAGCGCCAGCGGGACCGCCTGCTCCCGTCTCCCATGGCTGGCTATGCTGCCGCGCATGCATCGTGGCCGCATTGCACCCTAAAACTCTGCGCATCTTCCCCGGCTCCTGTTCGTTCCCGTTCGAGGCCTCACCATCGCCCTCCGCCTTGGTTCGCTTGCCGCGGTGCTGCCCTTCGGTGTTGTCAACATGGTCAACAACTGAGAGGAATAAGGAGATGATTGTACATGGTGAGGATGACAGTAGGGACCCAGCAGCACGCGCATTAATTTTGTTTTTTCGGGACGGAGAAGGGTATATACTGGGTTGCGCGGGAGCTGTGGCCCTTCTAGCCCAGGCTTTTACTTCATATGTTTAGCACATGACCAGCCCAATTTATTCTTTTCCTTTTTGAAAATGGCTAGCCAGCTATTTTGTTTTTTGCAAAATAACCAACATAGGCCTACTTGCTTTTCTATGCCCTGCTGGGCCGGAAATCTTTCAAGACGAGGAGGGATGCATTTTGCCCAGAAAATGGGCTATAAGTAATAAGAAATGGGCTATAAGTAATAATAAATGGGCTGTAAAATGAAAAGATACAACAAATAGGCAATTAGTTCCAAAATACTTTTTTTCTTTTAGATTTTGATATTTTAAATTTCATTGTTTTTGTGCGGGTAAAATTTCATTGAATTTAAATTAAGGTATATTTAGTTTTAAAATTAATTTGAATCTGGCGAGAAATTTCGGGTTGTATGCTGTTTGGGACAGATTTGGAGGTTGACTTGTGGGTCTACAAGGTTGACGTGTACGAAAGGCTTTGCCAACTTAGTCCACAAACGATTCTAGCAGCAACGACCGTTGGATGTTAATCCAACGACCATGCTGCTTCTTCAATGTCTGATCTTCTTGCTCCAGCTGCCCAAACCAGCGTCGGTGGGACTGCCTGCTCTCGCCTCCCGTGGCCGGCTATGCTGCCGCACAGGCCCTGCCACCCCACCCTACTTCATTGCTGGCCAGGCCATTCCTATACTCACCCACACCTCCTGTTATTTTCCGGCAACGGTAGCCAGACCAGTAAACCCTCGTACTCCCCACCGCGTGGGCAACCATTGTCGAGTCTTCCCCGGCTCTGTGTCGTTCCCTTCCTAGGCCTCACCGTCGTCCACCGCCATGGTGCTCTCGGCGCGGCCTGGTCAATGTGGTCAACAAACGACATCCATCGGACGTGGACTGTACGTGGAGAGGCTGATGGCTGGGTCCATGGCCGGACACAAGGAAATGCCTCCTTATTATGCGCAAAATAATGATTCCTCCACATGACATCTGGGACCCACCGGAAGGGCCTCTGTATTTCATGAAAAAAATGTTCCCCCCGCTGATAGGTCGGACCCACCGGCTCTCTTCGCACGCAAGGAAGTGCCTCCTTATTACGCACAAAAAAAATGAATACTTCCCCTGCCAGCTGTAACCCAACATAGTGGGAGGCTGACTTGTGGGTCTACCAAGTTGACGGGGACGGAGGGCTTTGTCAATTTAGTCAATATGAATGATCCTAGCTCCAGTTACCGTACGATGTTCATCCAACGGCCGTAGTGCTTCTTCAACCCCTGGTCTTCTTGCTCTAGCCGTCCAAACCAGTGTCGGTCATCCCGCGCGCTCCTGCCTCCCATGGCCGGCTATGATGTCGCGGAGGCCTCACCGCCCCCTACTACTGCCACTGCTGGCCAGGCCATCCCTCTTCTCACCCACACCCCGTGTTATTCTGCGGCGACATTAGCCTTACACCGCAGCCGAACCAGTGAACCCTGGTACTCCTCTCCGCGTGGGCATCCACTGTCGCGTCTTCCCCAGCTCCACGTCGTCCCCTTCCTAGGCCTCGCCACCGTCCACCACCTTGGTGCTCTCGGTGCGGCATGGTCAATGTGGTCAACGACCGACTTCCATCGGAAGAGTACTGTACGTGGAGAGGCTGACAGTTGGGTCCACGGCCGTGGCAAGGAAGTGCCTCCTTATTACGCGGAAAATAATGATTCCTCCACCTGACAGCAGGGACCCACCGGACGGGCCACTGTATTTCGTGAAAAAAACGTTTCCCCCCTGACTGTTGGGACCCACCAGCTACATCTTCGCACACAAGGAAGTGCGTCTGGGAAAAAATACGATTTGCCCCCCTGACTACTGGGACCCACCAACTGCATCTTCGCATGCAAGGAAGTGCCTGACAGTCGGGACCCACCTGGTCGAAGCGTATGTAGCATTGTCATTCTAGTCACGAACGTGTATGTACATACTGGTCGATGTAGAGGCGCACATGTGTCGTAATAGAGGCACGCACATAGCATGTACACGTATGTACAGCGGCCAGGGTGCAAGAAAGTAAATACGGCCACGTACGTACATACGGGCGGGGTCTCGAACGCCTACTTGCGCATACGTACGGCCAAGGCTCGTGTACATGGCTGGGTCGGAATGGAGAAACTGCGTCGTTGTCGTGTTCATCGGGAGGCAACGGAATGCGTCATGTTCATCGGGAGGCAACGGAACGCGTGGGAGCCAACCGGCTTGGACAGAATAGCCAATGGAAACGAGGCCTGGCGTACCGCACACCAGAGGAAACGGCCTTGTGTTCGACCAGCCACGTTCGAAACGGGATCCTGTTCATCGGGAGGGGTCTGGCGTACTGCAAAACGGACGAAACGGACTTGTGTTGGGCCTCCTACGGTTGAAACGGGGTCCTTTTGATCAGGAGGGGTGTGGCATACCACAAAACGGAGGAAACGGACTTGTGTTGGACCGCTACGGTCGAAATAGAGGTCTTGTTCATCAGGAGGGGTGTAGCGTACCGCAAAATGGGACTCCACAGGATACTGTTCATCTCCACCGTCGACCTCCTCCAGCCTCCACGGGCTACTGTTCATCCACCGTCGACCTCCTCTAGCCTCCACCTGCGACTGTTCATCCACGGCTCCTGTTCATCCAGCCTCCACTGCGTGCTACTCCACCGGCTACTGTTCAACCATCCCTCTCCACGGGCTCATGTTCAACCACCCCTCCAGGGGCTACTGTTCATCCAGCCCTCTACCGGCTACTATTCAGCTAGCCCTCCATGGGGCCGTCCTATTCATCCATCCATCCATGGGGTCCTGTTCATCCAGCCCCAACCGGCTCGATCGATTGGGGTCCTGTTCATCCAGAGGCAACCACGGGGTCCTGATCATCCACCCCCACCAGGAACTGTTCATCCAAACCCCACAGCAACGCTCACTGTTCATCATACCCCCCCCCCCAGCAACACTCACTGTTC
>NC_041393.1:163294885-163314634 GCF_002162155.2 Triticum dicoccoides
TCGGCTTCAGTTAGCAGCAGTAGCGAAGGAATCACCCGGGTTCAGTAACGTAGCTAGTGCAAACGCTCGGGTTCAGTTAGAGCCCAACGCCTCGCACACACACACGTATGTGTACGAGAGAAACGTGCATCGCTCGGCCCCCGACCACCCACTGTAACCGGGAACTCCCCGAAATTTTCCTTTCCCTCGCTTCTACCATGGTTTTTTCTGTCATGGACGGCCCAAACAATGTCATGCAGCTGCGTCTCGGGCCCGCCCAGGACGAAAAGCCCATTTTCTGTCATGATTTTTTGTCATAGAAGTAGGAGCCCACCACATCTATGATGATACCGAGTTTTGTCACAATTATCGTCACAGAAGTGTCATAAGTATGATAGAAAAAAAATTCGTTTGGCCCAAAATGTCACGGATGTGTGTTTTTTTGTAGTGAGAGAGCAAACAAAAAACAAGTGCCGAGGCTGCAGCGTATATAGATGGAGTGGTTTTCCTTTTCTCTCCATAAAAATCATTTTAAATTGTGCACGAAACGGAACTCTTTATTTAACGTAGTGAATAAAAATACTAGGGGCAATGCTAATACGTGAAGAAAAATTAACGCTCAAAAGAGTCAACTCGCAATTAACATTGCACGCCTCTCGGTCACGCTTACTAACGTTCACCTGTGGTACACGACCATCCGAAGTGAACAACAACTGAACCACACATGGTCAAAATATCGGAAATGTGGGCTACACCATCCTCCAATTATAAATATTTTGGGCACTTGTATTCGGCCTAAGTCAGTGTGCCACTGTATGTACTAAGGGTTACAACGGGTGCTAAGAAACTAGGGCGTATTGAGAGTAATTGCCATGTCATTTATTTGTAGGGTCACTTGCAAACTGTGAAACTCGGGCAAATCTTTTTCCTCTATTTCGAAAAAACAAGAAATTCAATTTTAATTATTTAGTTTGTACACTTTGCTCTCTTCCAATAATTTTGGGCACTTGTATTCGACCTAATTCAGTGTGCCACCATATCTCGTACTACTCCCTCCGTCTAGGTGTAAGTCACGTTATAAGGTGCAGTGTTACCAAGGTGCAAGCAGATGGAGGAGAAGGTGAAACTTGACCGGTCCTTCCTCCAATCAAAGCCCTAATTTTTGTCTCTAAATGCAATAATTAACCACAACAATTAAGAGATGCCGTTTTAGCTAGCATGATGCAGGGCCACATATTAACTCGCATGCAAGCCGACTTTGATTCCTTGACTGGTCAACGCGTAGTTGCGCTCCATGCATTGGGTTTCCGGGGGAGATAACAAGGCAGAGTAAGTAACAACGCTCGCTAACAACGAGGTCAGGAGGGGATTGAGATGCGAAGTTAATGGACGGCGCCTAAACATTTTGGGAATATCTGATTTTCGTAAGATGACTTAACACCTAGATGGAGGGAGTACTACTCCTCAGTCCAGGTTTGATGGAATATTCGTCACCTCTTCTCTTCTGGAATGTACTCCATTTATCTCACTTCCTGTGGCTTCCCACTCGCACAATATTCCTATTCTATGAACCTGTGTGTGCGTGCATCTGTGTGTTAGAGAGAGCGCCACATCGACCTACTCCTACAGAGAGATTGTGTGTGGTGTACGATTTAGCCGTGAGAGTCGGTGCATCCTCTCGTTTTCGGGCGTCCGGTCGGGACAGCTGCCACGCCTGCTCCTGACCAGCCTGGCCCACCCAAAGCCCCTCCATCGCCCGCGCGCGCTTCCCACCCGAAATGGCCAGCGCCGCTCCAGAGAATCAGTGCCGCATTCATGCCCGGGCAGAGCGGACACGACCTCTCACTAGCGTCTGTGTTGAAGGGAGAAGCGGATTCAAGAGTGATGGTTGCTTCGTCTGTCCAACTTACTGCTGGGTCTATGTGATTTGACGGCTCATTGGTCATTAATATTGAGGTGGTACGACTGCTGGATGTCCCACGTTTCGGCGAAAGGAGGTAGATTACAATTTTCTCCATTCTTAGAGTGAAGGAGTGCAAAAGCAATGAAAACATGCAAGCTCAGTGATTACATGGCTCATCTCACACTATCACCATATTTTCTGGACACCGTGCGACACCTAACTCTTTACATAGTACGTAGTATAGTACGTACTGTAATTTCTCAGCAAGATAAATTTGTACAATTCTATGAAGGTTCCAGCTTCTGTTTCATGTATCTTGCGTCCAAGGTTTCCCCGTTGCAACATTTCATAAAATACAAAGGAGACTAACATGCATGCTATTGCATATCAATGATTGACAGATCATAGCCAATATGTACCCCCTCCATTCCAAAAGAAGTGTCTCAACTTTATGCAAACTTTAGTACAAAGTTGTTCTACTACTAAAGTTGACACTTATTTTGGAATAAAGATAGCTAAAGAAAAAGATGATCCATGCAGTCCCTAGCCCTTGAACCCTAAACCCTAACCAAGCTTTAATTTGATGGCGACATTGAACCTTCCGAAGAAATGAAGTTTGCAACCCTTTGGCCATCAGATCATTTTGTGCAGTTTCACTAAAATCAAGATGAGCATCCCAGTGGCAAGGAAATTGAAGAAGCGTGATTAGAATAAGATTATTGGGACTAGTTGATGAGACATAAACTCATCATAAATTCAGTAGAAGCCAGTAGAGGTACGTGCGGGGCAAAGAAGTAGAGAAATATCCACATGGAGCGATGTGGGCAGCTGGGGCAATGGTGCAAGACGGCTGTAAAAGAAGTTGTACCTGCACGATGTCGGGACGTAGCTCAACCTAGAGGAGGGCGGCAGGAGGCGGCAACTGCCCACGTCGCGGCAGTGAGCAAGGGACGAAGGCAACAGAACCGGCTTTTGAGAGAGAACGGCGGAGACCCCTGATCGGGACGTGCCGATAGTGGGTTTTCATTGTCGGCGACGGTGACTGCATCTACACAAAGTATCCACCCCTTCCCCCGGGGGATGTGATCCGCCTGGATGTTAGAGATGTGGCCACAGTCGTTTTACGCGAGAGAGTGTGAAGACAGCAACCCCAGCAAGCAACCGTGTAGGCTCGTCCTGGCTACGTATAGTGGAGTGGTTTCTTTTTTCTCCATATGAACCTATTTATATTGTGTACGTGCCACTGAAGGAAAAATAACTTAATTTATAAATGGTGCGGCATCGTTCATGCGTGGTTCCCGACCCTCCATTATTCATAAGTGAGTAACTACTACTAGACGCGTCAAATTACCGCGTCGGCTGCATCATCATACAGAAATGAGCTCCACTGTGTCACGTGTGTGGTTGGGGAAGACGCAAAAGACACAAAGAGTGCTATTAGTACTACGTGCGTGGATGCATGCACCTCTTCTCTTCGAGCATGGTTATTAAAAGTGTAGCTCACTACTCTACCATGTGGTTATTATATGGGCAAAGAGTATAGGCAGTAATAATGACTAATAAGCCGTCAAATCACAAGGCCCACCTTTCTCTATGTTTGACCGAGGAAGCAACCATCATTTCACTCCTCATTGAATATCCATCCTCTGCTACCTCCGCAAATAAATAAAGATTCGCTTCTACCTCTGCAGCATGGTTAATAATATAGCCATGCATGTCAATCATGATGTAGATATATCATTCACTGATACAATAAGGCTCGCTCTCAAGCTGGTGATTTTTTTACTTTGTCTCTTTCTCTTTTTGTCTCATTTACTCATTTTACATAGGAGCACGTGTAGAGGATGGCTATTCCTTTCGATGGGACTTCTTCATGGGGTTTAAGACTAAGAAGCTCCGAATTATTCCCGTTGCCCACCACTCTGAATCGTGCCATCTATGATAGTACTCCCATTGCAACAATGAGGTCCACTAGGTCTAGCACGTCCTGTAAGAAGAGGCTATCGCGCAAAACATACATCTTGTTGCCTTCTTCCTCATACAGTACGTACCACTGGTATGTACTGCTAGTACTACTACTACCCATTCTCCTATAAACCTTGAGCTTGGCATCTAAAAAATATTAACCTTGCGCTTGGCTCTTCGCCTCTTTGGGAAGTCCATCAATGATGCTACTACAGTATATCATTCTGGCTATCTGAGATCGAATGAATTGATGCACGTCCACCACGTGGGCGAGGGTCGAGCGAGGGGCGAGGGGCGAGGGGCAAGGGAGAGTGCGTACTACTATGTCCGTTTCAACATGGACTACATACGAAGTAAAATGAGTGAGCCTACACTCTAAAATATGTCTATATACATCAGTGTTTGGAGTATGTACTAGCAGTTCATATTCAAATCTACTAGTAAAATACATATACTTCAAACAATATGATAATCTATCTAACCAAGGTAGGGACGAGGAGTAACGGAGGTATTAGTAAAATTTTCTCCTCGTCCTGCAAGCCACCACGCGCGTGGGCGAGGGAGTGGGCGTAGGCGTAGGCATAGTAAGCAAGCTTCTCCTTGTCCTGCGACTCTGCGAGCCACCGCGCCCATGGGAGGGGGAGATGGCATACTGCGCAAGCTTCTTCTCGTTCTGTGAGTTGACGGGACACATCAAAAGTAATACATACAGAGCATCTCTAGTGTATAGAGCCTTGCCTCTAAGGTAGGCCCCACATGGGTTACCTCTTTTTTTAACATAACACATCAAGTCACAATTTGTTTGTTCACCCGTGGTACACGATCCTCCATCAAGTGGACAACTAGTACACGTGTCAAATTACCACGTGGGTTGCCTTTTCGTACAGAAATGAGCTCCACAGTGTACCCGCGCGGGTGTGGTTGGGAAAGAGACAAGAGTACGTGCGCCGTGCGTGCACCTCTTCTCTTCGTGCACGTCCCCCACCTATGTGGGTGTGTGTGAGAGAGATACAAACCTAGACAAATGGCGTGTGCGTTCGTGAGTATTTTTTGTTGGGGGTGATTTCATGAATGTATTTGTGGGAATATGTGTCGATGATATCTCAAACAAAATTTTGACACATGCAATGTGTGTGAAATAGAGGCATGGCTATATCATATATAGAGGGGGAGATCCACGAGAAGAGAGGGAGGGGTCATAGATATTGATAGAGTCGAAGAGAGGATCAAGTGGGTGGGTGCGAGATCGATGAAGAGAGCCATCAAAATTGTGTGTGTGCAAGTCAAACATATAGGGTGACTGGCCTACCGGAACGTCAGAGGGCACAGGGCAAGTTTGTGTGTGGCAGGGAGACATGACTAGAGCGCTTGATGTATCGGTGTGTGTGGGGGGAGGGGGAGGCAGAGACCTAACTACAGAGGTAGATCGACTCGTATATGTGTTGAGGAGAGACCCAACTATGTCTTGAGGGAGATCGGTCGACATCCATACATAAGTGAAGGATTGGAAATAGGTTGGAATAGAGAGAGAGAGGAGAGAGGAGGGAGAGAGAGAGAGAGGAGAGGGGTAGAGTGTTGGATGGGTGGTGGAGTTGCTTCTCGAAGATGGTGGGAGAGGCCTACTAGACAAACTAAGGGTAGAACTGCAATGTTATCAATAAGAGTGGGGATGTGTTTCTGTGTGTGCGCGTGCGTGATAGATGTATCGGGAGACATGCATGGATGATGAAGGGGGTCCATGTGTTTGGTAAGCAGAGCTAACTAGATCGGTAGATCAATTGTTGTGTGTAGGAGGAAGGGAGAGACATAACTAATGAGGTAGATCGATCGGCGCGTGGGGGAAACGAGTTATAACGACCTAGCTAGCTATATCTATAGCGGGAGATCGGTCGGTGTACATCCATTTGTTAGAGGCAAATAAGGCCCAGCGAGACGGATAGACAGAGAGAATGGAGCTAGGAGGTGGTGCGAGAGGCCTACTGGCTAGATAGGGGCAGGAGTGTGCGATTGTGAGATCAGCGAAAAGAGGGGCGAGAGTTTACACGTGTGTAGGACCATATGAGAGACAAGAGGCATGGACACAGAAAGGAGGAGATGGAAGGTGCATGTGTATGTGGTAGGCAGATATCGCTGGAGAGGTTTATCGATCAGTGTCTGTTGGAAATGAGTTGTGGAGACCGTGGGATAACGACCTAAAGAAAAAAATGAATGTGCGCGATGGATAGAACTATGATAGATGGGAGGGCGAGGAGGGCGTGTGCATGCACGAGAGAAAGTTAGTGCTAGCTACAATGGTTAGAGGATTGTATGGGTGTAAGAGACTAACAAAGATCATAATTCGATCATAGTGTTATAAACATATGCATGCATGAATATAGCGGTGATACGCGTGGTGTGGTTTTGGACATGTTATACCATAATGTGATAATGCGTGGCGTTTGCAACTCACAGCTAAATATCGAACAATCTAAACCATACTATACATCGAACAATCTCACATTTTATTTGAATTTGTGATAATGTGTGGCGTTTGCAGCTCACAACTAAATATCAAACAACCTAAACCATACTATATATCGCACAATCTCACATATTATTTTAATTTGTGATAATGTGTGGCATTTGCAACTCATATCTAAATACTTGTAGGCGTAGGGGGCGGGACACCATAAATTATGTGATAAACACATTATACATATGAGACATGGTTTAGATTATGAAGATCTAGCTAGAGCTTGAAATGTAATGTGATTTGAAATCAACATAAAGTGCATTCAAAAATTCTAATTCATGTTCATATAGTACACATAGTTCATATCTAACTCGATAGTAATCATGCGGTGTGTTGTGAAGTTAATATACAAATGATGGTTTAACTTGACAATAATGATGATTGTAGATCTTATTAAAATAGAGAAATGAATTTAAATGGTTTAACTTGAAAGCTATCATGATTGTAGATCTTATTCAAATAGAGAAACGAATTAAAATTTAGTTCATATTGAAGGGTAGTATATACATTTGGAATGCACTAAAACGTTCATCTGAGTAGCAGGTTGCATGCATTATACACATAGCGAAATATTTTAATTGAACATAACATGAATTCAAAGTTTTGAATGGCATTTGTAGTGCGAATTGATTTGGTACAGTAAACGGGACTAGACTCTCTTGTGTGGTGCCAATTGATTTCTTTTTGTTTTTTCATCGAGGGAAGTGCGAATTGATTTGGTACAGTACACGTTAGGCTTGTCCGGAAATTTCAACCCGCGCCTTGTTACTGAGGGAGTCCTAGATTAAGGGGTCCTCGGACAGCCGGACTATATACTTTGGCCGGACTGTTGGACTATGAAAATACAAGATTAAAGAATTCATCATGTGTTCATATGGGACTCTCCTTTGCGTGGAAGGCAAGCTTGGCAATTTGGATATGTAGATCTCCTTCTCTGTAACCGACTCTGTGTAACCCTAGCCCCCTCCGGTGTCTATATAAACCGGAGGGTATAGTCCGTAGGACAACAGCAATCATAATCATAGGCTAGCTTCTAGGGTTTAGCCTCTACGATCTCGTGGTAGATCAACTCTTGTAATACTCATATCATCAAGATCAATCAAGCAGGAAGTAGGGTATTACCTCCATCGAGAGGGCCCGAACCTGGGTAAAACATCGTGTCCCCTGCCTCCTGTTACCATTAGCCTTAGACGCACAGTTCGGGACCCCCTACCCGAGATCCGCCGGTTTTGACACCGACATTGGTGCTTTCATTGAGAGTTCCACTGTGTCGTCGCGGTAGGGCTTGATGGCTCCTTCAATCACCTTCAATGATGCGGTCCAAGGGGAGGTTTTCCTTCCCGGACAGATCTTTGTATTCGGCGGCTTCGTACTGCGGGCCAACTCGCTTGGCCACCTGGAGCAGATTGATAGCTACACCCCTGGCCATCAGGTCAGGTTTGGGAGCTTGAACTATACTGCCGACATCCACGGAGACTTGATCTTGAACGTATTCAAGCCCTTGTCAGGTACGCCGGACAGTCGTGACGAGAATGACTTAGATCTGCCATCAGACTGTGTTTGGGAGACCGCACCTGCGGCGGCCCCGGGAATCAATCCGGTGCAGATCACGCCTTCCGAGGACGGGTGGATGGACCCCGGCACGGAGGCCGCACACCTATCGGCGTTGGAGCCGAATACTGATCCCACCTCTTGCGAGGATGGTGCCATCGGACCCTCGAACTCGTTTCCGGCTATAGGATCCGAACCGCGTACGTCCGTGCCTATCGAATCTGATTGGGCACCGGTCATGGAGTTCACCGCCGCAGATATTTTTCAGCACTCGCCCTTGGGTGATGTGCTAAGTTCATTAAGGTCTCTTTCCTTGTCGGGAGATTCTTGGCCGAACTATGTCCGGCTCGAGTGGGAAGCGGACGACGAAGAAATCCGTTCCCCACCCACCACCCACTTAATAGCCACTGTCGATGACTTAACCGACGTGCTTGACTTCAACTCCGAAGACGTCGATGGTATGGACGATGATGCAGGAGAAGAATAGGGACCACCGCTTATAGGGCATTGGACAGCCACCTCATCATATGATATATATATATGGTGGACACCCCCAAAGAAAGCAATGGCGATGAGGCAACAAAAGATAACCCCTTGGACAAGCAATCTAGGCGCCGCTCCAGGCCCTGCCATAGCAAAAATAGTGATACCGGCACAAATAACAATTCAGATCGTGCTGAAGATGAAAACAATCCTGCCCAGCGAGGATTCGAGCAGGCCGAGCAAGAGGATGGGCAAGCTAGCCCTAAGGAACAGGCAACAGATGGAGAATCATAGGATGACAATTATATGCCTCTCTCGTAAGACGAAGTGAGCCTTTGCGACGAAGAATTCATCGTGCATGAGGATCCCATCGAGCAGGAGCGCTTCAAGCGCCGGCTTATAGCCACTACAAAAAGCCTGAAGAAAAAGCAGCAACAGCTTCAAGCTGATCAAGATCTGCTAACTGATAGATGGACCGAGGTCCTGGCTGCCGAGGAATACGGACTCGAGCGCCCTACGAAAAGTTACCCAAAGCGCAGGTTGCTACCTCAACTCGAGGAGGTAGCTTTAAAGCCCACGCTACCAGCGCATGATGTGGCTGACCGGCCACTCCGTGGCCGCGACAAAGCGGCGTACCAGCCCGAAGTCCAGACCGCACCCCGTCGCCAATCAAACGATAATACTAAGGCCCGGGACTACACGAAGGACCTGCGATATGTATTGGAAAATAAAGCAGGACAGTCAAGATCGATCTACGGATCACGGGGGTGGGCCACAAGACATGATGATGACCGTCACGCTGGATAAAATAAACCAAAGTCTGGCAGGGCCGAATACAATAGACTAGATTCATTTGAACTACGTCGGGATATATCCTGGCATAGAGGCACCGCACACCCCCTATGCTTCACTGATGAAGTTATGGATCATGAATTCCCAGAAGGGTTTAAACCCGTAAACATTGAATCATATGATGGCACAACAGGCCCCGCGGTATGGATTGAAGATTTTCTCCTACACATTCACATGGCCCACGGTGATGACTTACATGCCATAAAGTACCTACCACTTAAGCTCAAAGGACCGGCTCGGCATTGGCTGAATAGCCTGCCAGCAAGCTCCATTGGCAGTTAGGAGGACCTGGAAGACACATTCCTTGATAACTTCCAGGCACTTACGTGTGACCACCGGATGCTGATGACTTAAGTCACATAACCCAACAGCCCGGAGAGTCAGCCAAGAAATTTTGGACTCGGTTCCTAACTAAGAAGAACCAAATTGGCGACTGTCCGGTGCCGAAGCCTTAGCAGCCTTCAAGCATAACATACGCGACGAATGGCTTGCCCGACACCTCGGCCAAGAGAAGCCAAAATCCATGGCAGCCCTCATGACACTCATGACCCGCTCTTGCGCGGGCGAGGATAGCTGGCTGGCTCGTAGCAACATCACACCCAAAAACTTTGGCGATTCAGACGCCAGAGACAGCAACGGCAAGCCACGACGCAATAGATACAAGCGTTGCAATAATGGCGACAACGCCGAAGACACGGCAGTCAATGCCAGATTCAGAGGCTCTAAATCCAGACAGCAGAAAAAAGCCATTCACACGAAACAATCCGGGCTCGTCCAGTTTGGACCGCATACTTGATCGCTCATGTCAAATTCATGGCACCCTCGATAAACCAGCCAACCACATCACCAGAGAATGATGGGTGTTTAAACAGGCCGGCAAATTGAATGTCGAAAACAAGGAAAAGGGGCTGCATGGCGATGACGACGAGGAGCCCCGGCCGCCGAACACAAGAGGACAGAAGAAATTCCCTCCCCATGTGAAAACAGTGAATATGATATACGCAACCCATATTCCCAAGAGGGAACGGAAGCGTGCACTAAGGGACATCTATGCGATGGAGCCAGTCACCCCAAAGTTCAACCCATGGTCCTCTTGTCCGATCACTTTCGATCGCAGGGACCATCCTACCAGTATCAGTCATGGCGGTTCGGCCGCATTGGTCCTTGACCCCATCATCGACGGATTCCATCTCACACAAGTCCTCATGGACGGTGGCAGCAGCCTGAACCTGCTCTATCAGGATAAAGTGCACAAAATGGGCATCGAACCCTCAAGGATCAAGCCCACAAAAACCACCTTCAAGGGTGTCATACCCGGTGTGGAGGCATGTTGCACGGGCTCAATCACACTGGAAGTGGTCGTCGGATCTCCGGACAATTTCCGAAGCGAGGAGTTAATCTTCGACATCGTCCCTTCCGTAGTGGCTATCATGCACTGCTCGGACGAACCGCATTCACCAAATTCAATGCGGTACCACATTATGCATACCTCAAGCTCAAAATTCCAGGACCTCGCGGGGTTATAACAGTTACTGGAAACATAGAGCGCTTGCTCCGAACGGAGGAGCACACGGCGGCCCTCGCGGCAGAAGTACAAAACAGCCTTCTAAGGCAAACAGCCCATTCGGTGATAAAGAACCCGGACACCGTCAAGCGAGTCCGGAGTACCCCGCAACAGGATCATCTGGCACGTTCAGAGCTCGACTAGCAATTCGGCCTCTGTCCTATTCCCAGACAAGCGGCAAAATTTGTGTCGCGCGTACATAATTACGCATTTAAAATACCATGGGCATAGGCGGAGGCACGACTATGACACGGTCCACAATGCGGATCGACTGCCCCAGGACCCCCGCATCTTTGCACCCCCTTTTTCTTTCAGGTCCTCATCCTCGGGAGGCTCCTCCGATAGACAAACTATCAGACACATAGTGGGACGGACACACCAAGAATACAAGAAGCGGAGGCGTCCAAGGGAATCCCCAGGTGGTCTCTGATAACGATCGTTATACCTATTTTACATACCCGCATACAGGCCGCTCCTGGTCAGGATGTGTCAAACAGTCCTATTTTGCTTATCGCACTACTTGTATATGTACACTTTGACGTATCATTTGAATAACAAGGGAAAATAGTGTACAGCGTCAGCTTGCTATTACGTTTATTTACCCCTTTCTTTACTGCTTATTTATTATACCCGTGCATTTTGGCACGGCCAGTTTGCCAGGGGCTTCAGTGTACCCCATAACCTGGCAAGAAAAGTCTGAACACTTTTGAAAGTGCGGCACCCCAAACTTATAGCACTATATGCATCAGCTCCGAATCATGTCTTGGGTCAATAGTTGGCTTTGCCCGGCTCCTATGTTTTGGTACCTTACGTTCCGCTATATCGGCTAAGGTAGCGTGGGGAGAACTACTGCGATTGTGTCCCGGTTCTTCCGGACGAGACCCTCAGTAGAGAAAGCTGAAAACGGCCTGTCATGATAAGGCGAGAGCTGGTCGTTGTTCGAGAGGTCTCAAATCCATAAAGATTTTTTCCGCTTCAGGCGAGGAATCGGCCTTGTCCGATTTAGGCGTGTATAGCGCCTCGAGTCCGGCCTTCCGGATACTAGGGGCTTCGCCAAAATTTAAAATTGTAGACTTCTATGGCTAAGTGAGAAACGATAAAGCCGTATAGTTCGATTGCCTCGTTCGCGGCACTAAACACCTCCTTAAAAGGACCAAAAATTTGGATAAAGAGTGTTTATATTTATCCCGAACACCCCAGTACTAGTTACATGGGGGCAGAAGCCGATGACTGGCCAACTCTCAAGATTTTATAAACAGCTGCATAAAAGGTAATATTTTGAATTAACAAGCGCCATATAGCGCACATGAACCGATTTTCATATTACAGGATGACACGAGTACATTCATTCGAATATTACATCCTTAGTACATTCATCCGCCACAAGGCGGGCACCCTTAATGACATTGTCATAGTACTATTCGGGGTGGCGATGCTCCTTGCCCTTCGGCGGCCCCTCTGTCACCAGCTTCTCTGCGTCCATCTTCCCCCAGTGCACTTTCGCACAGGCTAAGGCCCTGCGTGCCCTCAATGCAGACGGACTACTTAACAACTTCAAGCCGCGGACAGGTATTTACCATCCGCTTGATAAGGCCGAAGTAGCTGCTGGGCAGGGGCTCGCCAGGCCATAGCCGGACTATGAAGTCCTTCATGGCTAGTTCGGCCTCCTTATGAAGTTCGACCAGTTGCTTCAGCTCGTCGCTCAAGGGCATCGGATGCTCGGCCCCAATATACTGGGACCAAAATAGCTTATCTGTCGAGCTCCCTTCCTCAGCCCGGTAGAACTCTGCGGCATCAGAGATGTTGCGTGGCAGATCTGCGAATGCTCCTAGAGAGCTCCGAATTCGGGTAAGTAAAAGGAAAGTCTCCTTCACATGCTTGCTTTGCATAATGAAATCCTTACCCGCAGCTATCTTCTTGGTCGCCTCAATTTCCTAGATGGCCTTTTGGGCTTCTACCTTGGCGTCTTGCATGCTCTGACAGGCCTTAGCAAGCTCCGACTCTTGCGTCTTGGAGTCACGCTCCAAGGACTCGAATTTTTTGATGAAATCCTGGAGCTCTTGCTGGACCGCATCAACTCGAGCCTCTTGTTTTTCGCGCTCGGTTCGCTCCCTGGCCGCTTTGCCTTCGGCCTCTGACAGCGCCTTCTTAAGGGCCGCCACTTCGGTCGTGGCTCCTATTAAAATTCATCATGCTTCTATTAGCATCAACGATTTTTTCCTTTATATAACATTCAGACGGGGTATCACTTACCTTTGTTCTCCTTGAGCTGCCTCTTCACGAGGCCGAGCTCTTCTTCGGCCCGCCTCAGGTTCTGCCTCAGTCCGGAGACCTCCGCAGTGGCGGCAGCAGCGGCTAGCAGTGATGCCTGCTTATTCACATAGACATAATATGATTAGACTCCTGGGAATAATATTTGATCCTCTGTTCGGCCTTCCTTTCCGACAACAAACAGAGCATCAGGGGCTACTGTCTATACTGTGATACTTTCTCATAATTTGAATTACTTACCTCAAAGCCTGTCAGGAGGCTGGCGCAGGCTTCGGTCAATCCACTTTTGGCGGACAGAACCTTCGCAATCATCGTACTCATAAGAGTACGGTGTCCTTCATCAAGGGAAGCGCTCTGAAGCGCTTCCACCAAGTTATTCGATGCCTCTGGATGGACAGAGGTCATTGGCACAGGCGGCTCACCCCCCTTGGCGAGGGGCTGCCTGCCTGAATCCGGAACCACTGGAGGTTCCCGCACAGTATCCATCTGGGGGCAAAGCTTGCTGCGACACCCCTTATCAGAATCCATGGGGATCTTCCCCCCCCCATGAGCCCGGCATCGGGGGTTTAGCCTTGAGGCGCCTCCAGAACTATCTCTCCCTGGCCCAGTATCCTCTGAGATAACACCTCGATGTCATCCTCGGGCTGGGGAGTGGAGGCCGTCGGGAGCGAATAGATGTTCATCTCCGACGAGCTCAAGGACCCATCCGAGGAGGATAAGTCGATGTGGGCTTTGGATGAACTGCATAAATATATTTTGACAAGATAAAGAAGCCATAAAGCTAAACATGCCAGAAGTATTATGGTATCCGGATACTTAAGACTTCTCCAGGGGCTTGTCCCTGGGTAGCCACTCCTCGTTGTTGTAGGCGGCTGTGGTGGAGTGGTCCGGAGGGAGGGTCCTTTCCTTCTTGGACCCTTCGGCCTCCCCGAAAGGGGCGGCCTTCCTTTTCTTCTCCCCCTCGGTTTGGGGGAAAGGGTTTTCATCTTTCTCCTCCTCGTTGTCGTTGGAGGAGTGCGCCTCGGTGTCTTCGGACGATGAGTCTGACACCACCTTGCGCCGGAGACTTTTCCTGGTCCCCGTGGCCTTCTTCTTGGCCTTATTCTCCGGCACCTCATAGGGCGCCGGAAACATCATCTCCGTCAGGAGATCAGTTGCTCGATCTTCAGGCAACGGAGTTGGACAGTCGATCCGCTCCGCTGTCGCCACATAGTCCTGTTAAATCAGTATGATGGCTTAGATTCCACCCACAAATATACTGAGGAAAGGCACATCTGGTGAAATATACAGTGCTTACTGAATTGGCGTGGCGCTGTGCGCTGAGTCCGCGGTCCTCGGTGGTGGGAGGAGGTACTTCGGCGGCCTTGAACAACACCTTCCAGATGTCTTTGTGCATTGTGTCGAAGAGCTCTTGCAGCGTCTGGTGTTTGGCCGAATCGAACTCCCATAGGTTGAATGTCCATCTTTGACACGGGAGGATCCGGCGAAAGAGCATGACCTGGACCATGTTGACAAGCTTGATCTATTTGCTTATCATATTTTTTACGCAGTTCTGGAGTCCGGTCAGCTCCGCGGGCACACCCCAGGCAAAGCCCTTCCTCTTCCAGGAGGTGGGCGGCATGGGGATGCCAGATCGGAATTCAGGGGCCGCCACCCAGTTGGTGTCGCGCGGCTCGATGATGTAGAACCACCCTGACTGCCACCCCTTTATGGTCTCCACATAGGAGCCCTCGAGCCAGGTGACGTTGGGCATCTTGCCCGCCATAGCGCCTCCACACTCCGCTTGCTGGCCAACCACTATCTTCGGCTTCATGTTGGAGATCTTCAGCCACAGACCGAAGTGCAGCTTGATTCGGAGGAAGGCCTCGCACACGACGATAAACGCCGAGATGTTGAGGATGAAATTAGGGGCCAGCTCATGAAAATCTAACCCATAGTAAAACATGAGCCCGCGGACAAATGGGGTGGAGGGGGAATCCCAGTCCGCGGACGAAGTGGGCAACGAACACAACCCTCTAGTGCGGTTGTGGAGTCGGAACGATCTGCCCTGCGTCTGGGAGCCGGTGCGTGATGTCTGTGGCCAAGTATCCGGCCTCCCGGAGCTTCGTAATGTCCTCCTCCGTGATGGAGGAGGTCATCCACTTGCCTCCCACTCCGGACATGTTTGGAATGGTTGTACGGAGAAGGTGAGAACTGGGGCGTTGGAGCTCGAGCATGCGAGAATGGATGAGCGAAGGAAGACGAAGGCGTGGGTGAAAAGGGGAGTTCTTATCCCCTTATAAAGGCAACAGAGATCCTGCACCTCCCCACTTGCAAGCTAAAAACGCTTATTCCCCAAGCGCCACGATTGATGGCACGGTTGGGTTACCACACCCATATTGATGAGAATCCCGTGATAAGGGGACACTATCTCTGCTTCGACGAGACGTGCCGATAAAGCCGCCTCGCGATATGTGCGGTGGCAGGTTGTGAAAAACAGTTCGAATAATGATCGGACCGTGGCGTAATGTCATAAAAAGCTGTCAGCAGATCAGATCTGTGGAATATTGTACTCTCTACGGTGGTATGTGGAATTTGTTTTGCAGAGCCGGACACGATTCTCGTGTTCAAAATCTTCTATGGAGTATTCAGAGAAGGAACTCGCCTTGCAATGTCGAAGACAATCTGCACGCCGGACTCATCGTCATTGAAGCCTGGTTCAGGGGCTACTGAGGGAGTCCTGGATTAAGGGGTCCTCGGACAGCCGGACTATATACTTTGGCCGGGCTGTTGGACTATGAAAATACAAGATTGAAGACTTCGTCCCGTGTCTGGATGGGACTCTCCTTTGCGTGGAAGGCAAGCTTGGCAATTCGGATATGTAGATTTCCTTCTCTGTAACCGACTCTGTGTAACCCTAGCCCCCTCCGGTGTCTATATAAACCGGAGGGTTTAGTCCGTAGGACAACAACAATCATAATCATAGGGTAGCTTCTAGGGTTAAGCCTCTACGATCTCGTGGTAGATCAACTCTTGTAATACTCATATCATCAAGATCAATCAAGCAGGAAGTAGGGTATTGCCTCCATCGAGAGGGCCCGAACCTGGGTAAAACATCATGTCCCCTGCCTCCTGTTACCATTAGCCTTAGACGCACAGTTCGGGGCCCCCTACCCGAGATCGCCGGTTTTGACACCGACAGTTAGCCCGAAATATTTAAGATATATCTTTGTCTCGTTGTGCTCCGAAAACTCCTTCCATCTCAACCTGTGCCTTGCCATCCCAAAATTAACACGTGCACGAAAACTCCCACCTCCTGCGAAATCCCGACACGCGAAATGCCCGTGATACCACTGAACCGAAAGGACCGCCTAGCTCAAATCGATGGGGGTACTTTTGTAACTTACCCCACATTTTGGACAAGCGCATCCCTAGCCATGGTTCTCCCCTCCCATCCCATCCGCCCACCCATTCGTACACCGAGGCCGCGAAAACCTGCTAAGCCGCACACCCTCCTTCATCCACCACACAGCCGGAGCCTCTTCCCGACGATGTCGTCCACAACAACACCTCGACGTCCCTCATCCACCGCACTAGATGAGGATCCTCCGTCAATCTTGTCATCCCGCCGATTCAGCCACCCCGTCCTTCACCTCCAAGGAGCTGCCCCGATGTTCCCCTCGTCTTTACCGCCACCTCCATTCCCACACTGCTGTCTTCACCTGCACCACCAGAAGAGCAGGATCATCACCGTTTCCTCGGATGAAGCTGAGCCTAATCGGTGGCACCAAAGAGGTTCTACACTAATCGCCTCATTTTCTTCTTGATTCGATCTCACGATGCTGCTGGTGCTCGGTCCCGAGCCGACATGGCACGGCTCCATCCATGGCAGCATCGTCGGCCACTTCCTCCAGGGCGTCGCTCCAATGGCGGCAACGTCCACATTAGTAGGAGCGGCTGCTACTTTGGCTCTCGCTCGCGCTACTGCTCTGCTCTTGCTCTCGGTCCCCGGCCTGGTCTGCTCTTGCTCTTGCTCGCGCTGCTCCTCTCGCTCTTGCTCTTGCTAGCACGGCTTCTCTCGCTCTTGCTCTTGCTTGCGCTGCTGCTCTGCTCTTGCACGCGCTGCTGCTGCACGAGCAGCAGATCCTGCTCTCCCTCGAGCCCCTGTAGCTGCTACCCGAGATGTTGCTACATGACCAGCTATCCTAGCTCTCGCACGCGCTGCTGCGCCGGGCGTGGCTGCTACTGCTACTGCTTTTCTACTACTAGTGTGTTATGTTTCGATAGTAAAATTCAGTTTGTACTGCAAAATTCAGTTTTGACAGTTAAATTTAGTTTCGATAGTTAAGTTCAGAGATGAGAGGATGATGTATTTTACATCTAGCACTATGGTTATGTATTTTGCGTCATCTATTGGAGATGCTATTAGAATTCCACTCAGGTTAACATTGTCTCTCTTGTCCTGCTTCAGCCTCGCCGTCGTACAACTCAACGGAGCTGCTCCAACGATGAAACCCTCCATCACATCGGAGCAGTACCCCGGGCTCCATCTCCATACGCCTAAGATCTTCTTCCCCTCCTCCGATAGCCAAATCAGCCAGAGCATCCTCACCGACCAACCCAATCATGCTAAGATCGACATGGCTTCGCCAAAGAGGTTGTACACTTGTTGCATCTCTTTTTTACTCTACATGTTATATATATTATCCACTGAGCACACGTACTAACGTGAAATTGATTAGTTTCTCCTACTATATGACAAGCAGTGAGGTACCAGGAAACTTAGCTATCCATGATGGACTCTCTTGAACGCCATCGTTATTTATCTCTGCGCGTTTGAGCTATGCATTTGTAGATGGGCCTGGGAGTTGAGCTAGTAGGACAGTGGCCTGGGTCCAAAGTAGTAGAAGTAGCACAAAAACATTTTATGAGTGTAGGCTTTTCCCTGCTCATGCCTGCCTACTAGAATCGCCAGTTCTTTAAAGAAAAAGTGAAGGAAAAAGATAGGAGTTGGAAAGTTTCCTATGGTACTACTATTCATGCATTTGGTTCAAAGGAATGGAGCAAAGGAAAAGTGTAGGATTTTTTCCTTTAGTGTCTCCTTGAAAGAACAACCGTAGGAATTTTAATATCCACTTGTTCTCCTTTTCAAATTTGTGTTCATGAAGCACAAGACTAAGAGATGGTAGCATAATAGCATTATAGCAGTACATTTTCTTGTGGTTTGACTTAATCTCACCATGCTTCTTTGCATCCTGTGATCTTCCAATTCTTGTGAACCAAACACCCAGATTGGCAAAAATCCTGTGTTTTTAAATTCTCTGTTTTGCAAGTGCATTCCTATCCTATTCCTGTGTATTTCCTATCCCTGCATTGTTAGAATCCTCAAATTCAAACAAGCCCTTACACAATTACTTCTGTTATAGATATGTGTCAAAGAAAACCTTGTGTGGTTTGTCCCGCTCCTGTTGTGTTGTGTTCCACCCCAGCTCAGCTGCTCCAACGACGGAAGGGTTCACTACTATAGGGATCCGCCCTCTAGACTGTCTTTCGCCGCCTCAGATCTTCTTCCCCACCGCCGGTAGCCACGACAACTGCATTAACATCATCAACTAAGCAAATGACCTTGAGTACTATATGGTTCCGCAAGAGAGGTCGCACTCCTTCGTGTCTGCTTACGTAATGCATCACTTAATAGGATGGCATGCCACTTTATCATCCTGTTCACCTATTAGACCCCGAGTCAGGTCCAAGCTAATGCTCAACCTTGAGTTTTTAAATGGTTGTGGGGTACATATTGGGGCAGCAATCAATACTATTTGTCTACTATCTGGTTAATCTCATGTGTCTACTATTAGTTTCGTGTTGGGTGGAAACAAACATTAAAGGAGCCATTATATGTATTTTTTAACTAAAGCTATTGTATGCCTGCTATCATTGGTTTGGGTCTATCCATAGTTTGCTACCATCACTCTGGATTTGTGCATGCACTCCTTAAATAATCTCACTATGTTTTACTCCTATGCATGTCAGTTATTGTACACAATGGAATTGAACATGCAGAGCAAAAGAGATGAGCCTTGCATGGCAATAAAATTTCATGCAGACGTTGCTCCATGGTGGGCGCAAAGGCAGCCCCCCCCCACCCATTTCGGATTGTAATCAAGAGAAAATAACTGTTTTGAGGGGGATTCAGAAGGAGAAGACCACTCCTATTTACCCCCTGAGGTCTTTGCTCTAACTTGGCATGCTGATGTTGGTAATATAATGCATATGGTGCCTTGCATTGCTTACTTTATACATCAAATATGTCATCTGGTTAGTTTAGACATGTTTTGCGTGAATGCCATCTATTTAGTTTCTTTATTGTATATGTGAATCATGCAATGCCATCTTGTTTAGCCAGCATCATATATGTGAATTTTGCGATGCCACCCTGGTTAGCCAGTCATCTTATATGTGAATTATATCATGCATCATTTTTTTATTATGTTTTAAATTCGTCTACAATTTTAGTACATCCAATTACTCTTCCTGTGCATCAGCCATTTGACACGATCATGGAAAAATCTGGAGTGGAAACAAGGTCTTCGGAGCAGACAATGCTATTTGACGAAGCGCATGTCTTGTTGGTTACGAATAGCTCCTCAGAGGAGGATTCAGAGACAGATGGCCAGTCCTATTCCCCCC
>NC_041393.1:163315066-163403037 GCF_002162155.2 Triticum dicoccoides
ACTTGGCAGGGTTATATTTCTCATATCGTGCATATGGTGTCTTGCATTGGCATGTCATTTGCTTAGTTTAGACATGCTTTGTGTGAATGCCACATGTTTAGTGTCTAATTACCATGTATGTGAATTTTGCAATGCCATCTTGTTGCTAGACATTATATATGTGAATTATGCAATGCTATCTTGTTGCAAGGCATTATGTATGTGAATTATGCAATGCCATGTTGTTTAGTCAAGCGTCATATATGTGAATTATATCATGTCGTCCTTTTTTGTATTACTCATTGCATTTGTTGACAATGGTTGTATATTCAACTGCTCTTCCTGTGCATCAGCCATTTGAATTGGTGATGGAGAAATCTGGAGTGAAAACAAGGTCTTCAGAGCAGACAATGCTACCTACTGAAGCAGATATGTTACTGGCTATAGATAGCTCCTCAAAGGAGGATTCAGAGGCAGATGACCAGTCCTATTATCCCCCTGAGGTGTATGCTCAAACTTGGCAGGGTTATATTACTCATATCATTCATATGTTGTCTTGCAATGCTTAGTTTTTACATCATAGACACAATATTGAATGCCATCTCCTTAGTTGACAATTCAAATATGTGATTGCCCTCTGCTCACTTGCTTAGTATATAAATCATATATTTGAATTATATCATGCCATGATGTTTACATAGATAGCATGTATCTGAATTATGGCATGCCAACCCATTTTCTAAAGACATAATATAGTTATATCATCTCATCCTGTTTATTTGGTCATCATATTTTGAATTATGTCATTCTATCCGTGAATTATATCATGCCATCATGTTTCCATCGGTGGCATGTTTGTGAATTATGGCATGCCAACCACTTTAATAGACACATCATATAGTTATATCATGTCATCATGCTTACATAGTCATCATATTTTGAATTATGTCATTCTATCCTGTTTAGTTAACCATCATACATGTGAAATTCTGTCATGCTATCCTGTTTAATTAGCCATCATATATGTGAAATTATGTCATGCTATTCTGTTTGGTTAGACAACATAAATGTGAAGTACTTCATGCCCTATTTTCTTACAATGTCTATACATTCAATTACTTTTCTTGTTTGTCAGCCATTTGAATTGCAGGGGGTGATGGCAGTATCTATGGGAGTAAAAACACGGTCTTCAGAAAAGATCGTGCTACCTGTCGATGCAGATAGAACCACGGTTGTACTTGCCCAAGAACCATCCCCACCACACATAACCCACTCACGCAGATTGTACCCCTACCCACTTGGACAGAGAACCAGCTACACCCCTTCTAACCCCAACCCCAGTAGATAGTAACCCAGTTCCAGTTGACGCAGCACCGTCTCCACCATAGAGCACCCAAACACGAGAAGTTAGTAAGGCAACTGTAGTGCCCAAAGCACGAGGACTAGCACTCCAAAGTAAACGCTTAAAGCAGAAGAAGAATTGTTCTCAGGTCAGGTTTCGTAGCTATGGTTCATACTCCTTTGCTCTTGCATTAATGTATTTACTCATACCAACTAATTTCAAATTTGAAGGATGCAATTGAGACTCCAGTGGCGCAGCAGGTATGTTTTAAACCTGTTTGTTTAACGTGTTTGCTGTTGTAACTTGCTCTATGTTGACTTCAGTTTCAATTGAATAAACAGTTATGTTCTCATGCCATGCACATTACAAGTGTTGTTATTGTTGTGTAGTTTCCCACACTTATATTATGTCTATGTTGCTTTGTCTTAAATAGATATGATTTGAACTGTCTTTATCTTGATTTGGCAACATAAACTAGAATGATATAGACCATACAGTGACCATACTACATAGATATATGTTTGTTTCATGCTATTATCCTGTCCACCTTACTACTGAACTAGTTTACCAAAATGAGTTTCATATACAACATGGTAAACTTGTGTTGTGTCTGTTTGTTTCACTTTTAGAATGCGGATAAAATATTGGAGAAGAGTACCCCATTATGCAATGGTAAAGGAAGTAATGCAGATAAGGTTCAAGATACTGAGACATCCTTGTTGGTCTCCAAGAAAGCTGATAAAAACTATATTGGAGACAGTGGGACAACCCCAAAGTCCTATCTTGATGTAGTGTTTGAGTTACTGGCCACTACTGCTGGCACCAACTCTTCGAACTCGCTGCCTGAATCAATTCGACTTCTTGAGTCTCAACTTCAAGTTGAAAGACATCGATCAGATGTTCTGCGACAGGAAGCCGAAGGACTAAGGAAGTCCCTGCAGAATTCAGAGGCATACTTTCTGGTGCAACAGCAAGCGCTGGAGGATTTAAGCGCCAAACAAGAGAAAGTTAATAAGCTTGCTAAGCATCTTGCCAGCAGTATGGGTACCCAGGATATTGTTTCTTGAGCTCTTCTGAAGTGGTTTCAGTTCTGGATTGTTTTGCTGCGGCGTTTATTTGCACTGGTCGCCAACTTTGACAACCAATGTATGTGATATGTTGCTTTGTTCCATATATTTGCACCGGTGGCGCACTTTGATTCCCAGTGGATGTAATATGTGTAATAGCCGTGATATCCTAGCGTAAGTTGCTTGCTTATTTATTTCCTTGTTGCCTTGTTTATTTGTTTGCTTGTAGTCAGTGCAGTTCTTTTTCCGCGGTTTGCTAGTGGTTGCAATAACCTATTTTTTAAAAACCAGGCCATAATAACCATGGGCTACATATTTACTGTAGTGACCCTGGGCCTCCTACGGGCCTTAGAAATAATGGGCCTTCTATGGGTCGTATGATCGATTGGCCAAACATGGGCCAATAACTGACCGCGTTATGGGCCATAAATGGGCTAGAGTTGGAATCGTCCATTCATGGACCGACCATAACGGACTATCATTAATCGGATGTATTTGATGATGCTATGAAAAGAGCCCAATGGATTAACGGGACACAAACGGGCCGACTGTAACCACATGCTGAATTTGGCCCACAAGCAGAAAAGGCTAGTAACGGGCCGTAAGTAACCGAATGCTAGAAATGAGCCCAAGAATAAATGGGCCCTGAGAAGGCCGAAAGATAACATGGGATGGAAATAGCCCAATGGAATAATGGATTGTTAATGGATAGAAAGCAATACATCGTTCATTACGGGCCAGTTTCACCACGGGCCATTAATGGGCCAAGAGTTACAAAGGGCCTCATATGGGCCAAAAGACATCATGGGCCATACATGGGCCGGAAGTTACAATGGGCTAGAATCATATTGGACGGCCCAGATGACGCCACTGGACCTAATTCGGATAGCCGTAACGGGCCCTGAGTTAGCGGGTTGTAAATGGGCTACATGCAAATAGGCTGTTAACAGGCTTTCCATGGGCCGGCCCGCTACCTTTTAACCAAGTCAAACGGGCCGGCCTTTTCACAGGAATGGGTCTCTGTTGGGCCGTGCCATGTGTCGATGTATCATAGGCGCCTTCGGTCCAATGAGTGGATGACATTTGTCCCAACGGTGAGGCGACACGTGTTTCCTCTAGCAAATGATGATTTTACACGTGGAAAATCCCCATTGGTTCGGGTTGTTAACAGGTTATCGGATCCAAACTGGAACCTGATAGCTTAACGGTGACCCGTTATGGTGGATGCCACGTGTCGGTTACCCTTGACGAAAGCACTTCAATGACGCGCCATTTATCGTCATGGAAGTGGACACTTCCGTGATGATAATTTTGGTATTGTCATGGAACACTTCTACGATAGCACATGTATGACTATCTTGATTCTGTCATAAAGTCGTCATGGATGTACATGCATGAAAAAAAACGTGACCTACTGTGACAAACACGTATCATCAAGGAAGTGTATTTTTTTGTAGTGGGATGAAGAAGTCTTGAAAGTTGAATCTGATGCCATTGATGATATAAAAGACCAATGTCTTCATGGTGCCTTCAATCTTGGCGTGAGGAGAATGACCCTTGATTGGCCTCAGAGTATGCCTCAAGATCTGATATATAGTGCGGGGCAGGTACTCGAGGTCTTGGACATAGAATTCCTTGGGGTATTCAGCATCAACAGGCAAAGGCTTCATCATATTGAGCATTTAACTCATGTTGGGCTCAGGCTTCTGGAACATACTCTGTAGTTCTTGCTCATAGCACTGACAACCTGGCTCATACAGATCACCAGGAGTGGGTAGGGAAGTGAGCATGATGATATCTTGAGCTTTGGCTTCATGATGAACATCTCCTGACATCCACTCAAGGACCCATGTCTTTGGATCCCTGTTGTAACCTGATATATGGAGGGTGGCATAGAATTGCAGCAGTAGCTCTTCATTCTAGTGCTCCTTGTCAACAACAAATGGGAGCAGACCAACTTCGTGAAAGCAATCTAGAGCCTCTTCAAGGCATGGCAGCCCGGCAATGGCATCACAATCCAAACGCTTGTGGGGAAAGATCCGGTCCTTGTTGTATAGAATGCATGAGTAATAGTTGCGTTGTTGGTGGCTGTCGGTGTCAAAACCGGCGGATCTCGGGTAGGGGGTCCCGAACTGTGCGTCTAGGCGGATGGTAACAGGAGACAAGGGACACGATGTTTTACCCAGGTTCAGGCCCTCTTGATGGAGGTAAAACCCTACGTCCTGCTTGATTGAT
Organism: Triticum dicoccoides; assembly: GCF_002162155.2. Classification (NCBI taxonomy): domain Eukaryota; kingdom Viridiplantae; phylum Streptophyta; class Magnoliopsida; order Poales; family Poaceae; genus Triticum; species Triticum dicoccoides. Next base: position 163,319,690 of record NC_041393.1, read on the forward strand.
ATTGATATTGTAGATGTTTACAAGAGTGGATCTACCACGAGATCAAGGAGGCTAAACCCTAGAAGCTAGCCTATGGTATGATTGTAATGGTTGTTGTTGTTGTTGTCCTACGGACTAGAGCCATCCGGTTTATATAGACACCGGAGAGGGCTAGGGTTACATAGAGTCGGTTACAATGGTAGGAGATCTACATATCCGTATCACCAAGCTTGCCTTCCACGCCAAGGAAAGTCCCATCCGAACATGGGACGAAGTCTTCAATCTTGTATCTTCATAGTCTTGGAGTCCGATCGATGATGATAGTCCGGCCGATGATAGTTCGGTTGATGATGGTAGTCCGGCTATCCGGACACCCCCTAATCCAGGACTCCCTCAGTAGCCCCTGAACCAGGCTTCAATGACGATAAGTTCGGCGCGTATATTGCTTGGCATTGCAAGGCAGGTTCCTCCTCCGAATAATAGAAGATTGTGAACACCAGGATAGTGTCCGGCTCTGCAAAATAAATTCCACATTCCACCATAGAGAGAATAATATATACACAAGTTCAATCTGCTGATTTTTTTGCGGCATGACGTCATGCCACTACCAAGCCATTACTTGAATCGTTTTTTACTCTACCACCTCAGCGCATTTAGCGAAGCAGTTTCCTTGGTACGTCTTGTCGAAGCAGAGATCGTGTCCCCCCTTAATCCGGGATTCTCATCAATACGGACGTGGGTAACCCAACCACGCCATTGATGGTGACGCTTGGGGGATAAGCGAGTTTTACCAGGCCGGTGGGGGACGCGTAGACTTCGTCCGCCCATATAAGGGATAAGGATTCACTTTTTCACCTACGCCTTCTTCCTCCTTTGCTTATCCATCTCCGCGCACTCGAGCTCCAGCGCCCAAGCCCGCACATCTCGTCTCAACCTTCCCCAGTCATGTCTGGAGCGGGAGGCAAGTGGATGACCTCCTCCGTTATGGAGGAGCACATCGAAAGACTGCGCAGCGCCGGCTACCTGTCCGGCGACATCGCGCACCGACTGCCCGACGAGGGGCAGCTCATCCCCACCCCCAGGCCCCATAAGAGGGTCGTTTTTCTTCCCCACTTCCTCCGCGGACTGGGCTTTCCACTTCATCCCTTTGTTCGGGGGCTCATGTTCTACTACGGCCTGGATTTCGATGATCTGGCGCCGAACTTCATCCTCAACATCTCGGCGTTTATCATCGTGTGCGAGGCCTTCCTCTGCATCCAGCCCCACTTCGGCTTGTGGCTCAAGACCTTCAATGTCAAGACGAAGGTAGTGAAGGGCACTCAAGCGGAGTGCGGAGGCGCCATGTTAGGCAAGATGCCCAATGTCCTTTGGTTCGAAGGGCCTTCGTGGAATCCGTCAAGGGGTGGCAATCGGGGTGGTTCTATATCACCGAGCCGCGCGACCCTAAGTGGGCGGCGGCCCCCGAGTTCAGATCTGGTATCCCCACGCAGCTCACCTCCTGGAAAGAGAAGGGCTTGCTGTGGGGTAGTTCGGAGGAGCTGACGGGACTCCAAGCCTGTATCCAGAAGCTGGTGAAGAAGCTCAGGCTGGTTAACGTGGTCCAAGTCATGCTCGTCCGCCGGATTCTCCCATGCCAAGAGCGGGCATTCAATCTGTGGGAGTTCAATCCGGAACAGCACCAGGCGCTGAGCGGGCTCTTCAACACGACGTACGAAGGCGCCTAGAGGGTGCTGTTTAAGGGCGCCGAAGCCCCCGCATCCGCGACTGAAGATCGCGGATTTCGCTCGCAGCGCCAAGCCGACGAGGTAAGTGATTCTACCCCTTTACGGGACACTTGCTTTTCATAGTTTGACTCTATGCGGGTTTTAATTTCCCCTTTTCCTTTGACAGGACTGGATGAGGAAGGCGGAGCAGATTATCTGCCCGGCTCCCATGCCAAAAAACCCAGTAGACGCCCGTCTAGCGAGGCTGCTGGTTCCGGCACCGCACGTGGTGCCGGAGAAGAAGGCCAAGAAGGAGGCCACGGGTGCTCAAAAGAGTTCCCGCTTTCAGGTGTTCGACAACTCCGGGGCGGACTCCTCCCCCGAAAACGGGGAGGAGAAAGAGGACTCTCTCCCAGAGGAGGGAGAGAGGAAGAGGAAGGCTTCCCCAACAGGGGAGGTCGAAGGGTCCAAGAGGGGAAGGAATATTCCCCCGGACAGCTTTGCCAACATCAACGTTGGCGAGGAAGAATGGCCTTCAAGGGCCAGGCCTCCGGCGAGATCGTAAGTATCCGGATTCCTGAATGATTTATAATTTCTTTTTCTACGTCACATAGTGTCATTCTGATGCCGCATGCTGCCTGTAGTCCAGCCAATGATGATCTCCCCGCTTCATCGAGCGGGTCGTTGGCTCCGTCGGATGTAGACTCCATCCCGACCGCCTTCACCCCTCGCGACACCGAGGACACCGAGGTGGGATCCCAAGAAGGGACCCATCAGGGGGAGGCTCCGGAGGCGCCACAAGGCAGCCTCCCGGACTTTGTGTCGGACTCCACATCAGAACCCGCAGTGGTTCCGGAGTCCGGCCGGCGGCCCCTTCGCACGAAGGGCAAGACCGTGACGCCGGCGGCTTCCGTCCAACTGGAGGCGCCGGACAATTTGTTGGAGGCGCTTCAGAGCGCTTCCATCGAGGAAGAACACCGCACTATCATGAGTGCGGTGATTCAGAAGGTACAGCTCGCCAAGAGCGGGCTGACCGAAGCCTGCAGTAGCCTTCTATCAGGCTTTGAGGTAAGAAGATAAAAATATGCAATGTAATACCGCATAGACAGTAGCCCCTGATGCTCGGTTCGGTGTTCGGAAAGAAAAACCGGACTAAGGATCTGAAAAAAAGAAGATATACGCAGGGTTGCTAAAAAATTATGTCAATATGGGTTGCAGGCTGCGCTGCTGACCTCTGCCGCACTGACTGCGAAGGTTGGTGCTTTGAAGCAGGAGCTCGAGCGGTCCGAGCAAGAGCTCGGCCGTGCCAAGAAGCAGCTCCAGGACAAAGAAGGTGAGTAACACCACTTTGAACTTGTACCTTACAGAAAAGGATTTAGGTTGCAACAAAAAATAACAAGGATAACATGGGTACTGCAGGGGCCACGAACGAGGTGGCGACCCTGAAGGAGGCCGTGTCTGTGGCCGAACGCAATGCGGCCGCGGAACAGGCAGAGCGAGAAAAGCAGGAGGCGCGGGTGGCGGTGGTTCAGCAAGAGCTCCAGGCTCTCATGGAAAAGCATGAGAGTTTGGAGCGTGACTCAAAGACTCGAGAGTCCGAGCTTGCCTCGGCTCTCGAAAGTGCCAAGACTGCCAAGGCCGATGCCCATAAGTCCCTTCAGGAGATTGAGTTGGTGAGGAAGATAGCGGCGGGTAAGGCATTTTTCATGCAAAGCAAGCATGTGAATGTAAATTACGTGTTACTTACCCAAATTCGAAGCTCTCCAGGGGCGTTTGCAGATCTGCCTCGCAGCATGTCTGATGTCGCCGCATTCTATCGAGCCGAGGAGGGGAGCTCAACAGAAAAGGTCTTCTGGTCTCAGTATGCTGAGGCCGGCCATCTGGTGCCCCCTAGCGACTAGCTGAAGCAGCTGGTCGAGCTCCACAAGGTGGCCGAGCAGGCCATGAAGGGCCTCATAGTCCGGCTGTGGCCTGGAGAGGCCATGCCTGGGAGCTACTTCGGTCTCGTGCGACGGTTGGTGGATGCGTGCCCCTTGGTGGAGGTTATCAAGCGCTCCGCCTGTATTGAAGGTGCTCGTCGGGCCGTTGCCCGCGCAAAGGTGCATTGGGGCAAGCTGGATGCGGAGAAGCTAATCACTGACGCGCCACCAGCGGGCAAGGAATATCGTACGCCCGAGATGTACTATAAGACTATCCTGAAGGGTGCCCGCAAAATTGCGGATGAGTGCCCCAGGGATGTAATTATTGAGTAAATTTGCAATGTGTTATCCTGTGCGCTGAAAACTTTGTTCATATGCGCTAAGCAACGCTTGTTAATTTAAAATATTACCTTCTGTGCGGCCGTTTATTAAATCTGAGAGATGGCAAGTCATCGGCTTCAGCCCCCATGCCACGAGTGCTGGGGTGTTCGGGATAAACTTGAGCGCTCTTGTTCCCATTTTTGGGTCCATCTAGGGAGGCGCTCAACACAACGAACAAGGCAACCGGACTTATAGTGCTTGAACACTCTCACTTAGCCATAGAATTCTATAATTTTAGATTTTGGCGAAGCGCCTAGTATTCGGAAGACCGAATTCGGGGCGCTATCCACGCCTTCGTCGGACATTATCCGGAACTTCGCTCGAAGCGGCGTAGGTCTTTAAGGACCCGAAAGGACCTCTCGAACAGCGACCAGTCTCTCGCCTTATCATGATGGTCAGTTTTAGCTTTCTCCACTGAGGCGTTAACCCGGCTCAACAGGGGCGCAATCGCAGTGGTTCTCCCAGTGCTACCTTAGCCGATAGAACGGAACGTAAGGTGCCAAACATGGGAGCTGGGCAAACCCAACTATTGGCCCAAGACATGATTCGGAGCCGATTCATATAATGCTATAAGTTCGGGGTGCCGCACTTGTGAAAGTGTTCGGACTTTATCACACCATAATGCGGGGAACATAAGCCCCTGGTGTATTTGGCCGTACCAAAATGTATAGATGCAACATGTCGTAAATGAACATATATATAAGGTAATGCAATTATGGGCAAAAAGTGCTGCATTTTATTCGAGAAGATCTGCTATGAGTGCGGAATGATACAAATAGTGCGGAAAGCAAGGGATTGGACGAATTAAAGGCGTCTCCCTCCAGGGGTAGGCCGCGGAATGGTGTATTTAACAAATTTAATGCTCGTAATGGAGACCACCTTAGTGTTCGTCGCGGCCTTTGTCCCTCCCTGGCTATTGCATCATGAGTTTGGCAGGTTCGCCGCCGGACAGAGTTCTGTATAAAAAAGAGAAAAATAAAAGATAAAAAGAGCGACACACTTGGGAGCCCCTGGTGTGGTCGAACCGCACTCTGGGTCTGTTGTGGTTGTGCCTCTCCCCCTATGCCCATGGTATCTCCAGGGCGTAATTATGTACGCGGAGAGTTTGTCTTACAATTGTGCGAGGGCTGGGGTTGAGGCCGCATTGCTACGCGTGCTCGGAACGTGCCAGGTGGTCTTGGTTCATGTTGCTCCGGGCGCGTTTGGCCGTGTCCGGTCGTTTAACGGACGGACTCGAAAATTGCCTTAAAAGGCTGCTCTGTACTTCTGCCGCGAGAGCCGCTGTATGTTCCTCCGTTCGGAGGGAGCGTTCCGTGTTTCCATTGACCGTGATGACTCCACGAGGGCCTGGCATCTTGAGCTTAAGGTATGCATAATGCGGCACCGTGTTGAATTTTGTGAATGCGGTTCGTCCTAGCAGAGCGTGATAGCCACTGCGGAACGGGACTATGTCGAAGATTAACTCCTCGCTTCGGAAATTATCCGGGGATCCGAAGACCACTTCCAGTGTGACTGAGCCTGTACAACTGGCCTCGACACCTGGTATGACGCCTTTGAAGGTTGTCTTTGTAGGTTTAATCCTTGAAGGGTCTATGCCCATCTTGCGCACTGTATCCTGACAAAGCAGGTTCAGGCTACTGTCGCCGTCCATCAGGACTCTTGTGAGGTGAAAACCATCGACGATTGGGTCTAAAACCAATGCGGCGAATCCGCCATGGCGGATACTGGTCGGATGGTCTCTTCGATCGAAAGTGATCGGGCAAGAGGGCCATGGGTTGAATTTTGGGGCGACTGGCTCCATCGCGTATACGTCCCTTAGCGCACGCTTCCGTTCCCTCTTGGGTATATGCGTTGCGTATATCATGTTTACCGTCCGAACTTGAGGGGGGAATCCCTTTTGTCCTCTGTTGTTCGGCGGTCGGGTCTCTTCCTCGTCATCGCTGTGTAGCCCCTTGTAATTGTATTCGGCGATTAATTTGCCTGCCTGCTTGAATACCCAACAATCTCTGTTGGTGTGGTTAGCTGGCTTTTCGGGGGTTCCATGTATTTGACAGGAGCGGTCGAGTATTCGGTCCAAATTGGACGGGCCCGGAGTGGTTCTTTTGAATGGCTTCTTCCGTTGACCGGGCTTGGAGCCTCGGAATCCGGCGTTGACTGTCGTATCCTCATTGCTGTCGCCGTTAATGCGGCGTTTGTTTTTGTTTTGACGCGACCTGCCATTGCGGTCCTTGGTATCCGGACTGCCAGCGTTTTTGCTGAGGTTGTTGCTGCGAGCTAGCCAGCTATCCTCTCCCGCACAGAAGCGGGTCATGAGTGATGTGAGGGCTGCCATGGATTTCGGCTTTTCCTGTCCTAGGTGCCGGGCCAGCCACTCATCGCGGATGTTATGTTTGAAGGCAGCGAGGGCCTCTGCATCCGGACAGTCGACGATTTGATTTTTCTTTGTTAAGAACCGTGTCTAGAATTGCCTGGCCGATTCGTCTGGCTGCTGGCTTATGTGGCTTAGGTCATCTGCGTCCGGTGGTCGCACATACGTGCCCTGGAAGTTGTCGAGGAATGCGGCTTCCAGGTCTTCCCAGCATCCAATTGACTCTGCGGGCAGGCTGTTAAGCCAATGCCAAGCTGGTCCTTTAAGCTTGAGCGGGAGATATTTGATGGCGTGAAGATCGTCGCCGCGGGCCATATGTATATGGAGGAGATAATCCTCAATCCAAACCGCGGGGTCTGTTGTGCCATCGTAGGATTCGATATTAATGGGTTTAAACCCTTCAGGGATTTGATGATCCATTACTTCGTCAGTGAAGCATAGTGGGTGTGCGGCGCCTCTGTATTGAGCAATATCGCGACGTAGCTCGCGAGAGCGTTGTCTGCTGTGTTCGGCCCGGCGGGAGTAGTTGTATCCGGTGCGACGGTATTCGTCGTGGGTCTTGGGGCGCCCACGTGATCCATAGATAGATCTGGATTGTCTTGCCTTGTCCTCCAATATATCCCGCAAGTCCGGCGCGTTCCCCCGTGGCTTCATGCTTTTTGAGCGATGCCGGGGTACGGTTTTGGTGGAGGGCTTGCACGCCTCTCTGTCGCGGCCACGAGGTGGTCGGTCTGCCGTATTGTGCGCTGGTGATGCAGGTTTGTATGCTTCCTCCTCTAGTCGGGGGAGCAACTTGCGTTTTGGGTAACTTTTGGAGGGGCGTTCGAGTTCATACTCTTCGGCCGCGAGGACCTCGGTCCATCTGTCGGCCATTAGGTCTTGATCAGCTTGAAGCTGTTGCTGCTTTTTCTTTAGGCTGTTTGCCGTGGCCATTAGCCTGCGTCTGAAACGCTCTTGTTCGACGGGATCCTCAGGCACGATGAATTCGTCGTCGTCGAGGCTTGCCTCGTCTCCGGAGGGAGGTAAGTAATTATCATCCTCGACCTCTTCGTCTGCCGCCCTCTCGTGAGGGCTTGCTTCTGCCTCCTCCTGCGCTGGATCGTGCTGGAGGGGGTTGTCTTCGGCACTTTCTGGGGTGTTATTATCTCCTGTGCCGGAATCTCTATTCTTGCTGTGGCGGGATTTAGAGCGGCGCCGCTGATGTCGGCGCTTGGGCTGTTTCTTTAAGGAATCAGCCTCCGTTGTTTCTTCGCCGTCCCCATCTTTTGGGGTGTCCACCATATATATGTCGTATGACGAGGTGGTCTTCCAGTGCCCTGTAGGCACTGGTTCTTCATATTCTCCGGCATTGTCGTCCATACCGTCGATGTCTTCGGAGTTGTAGTCGAGTACGTCGGTTAGATCGTCGATGGTGGCTACGAAGTGGGTGGTGGGTGGGCTCTGAATTTCTTTGTCGTCCATGTCCCGACCATCCTGGCCGTAGTTCGGCCAGGGCTCTCCGGATAGCGAGAGATGCTTCAGCGAATTTAAGATATCGCCGAAGGGTGAGTGCTGAAAGATGTCCGCAGCGGTGAATTCCATGATCGGCGCCCAGTCGGATTCGAACGGCAGGGGCGCAGGAGGTTCGGAGTCCGGCAGAGAGTCCGGCACCTCGGAGTCATGAGCTTTATGCGGGACAAGGTAAGTGTTCGGCTCCATCGCCGTAGAAGTTGCAGCTCCCGAGGCGGTGTCCAGCCATCCATCCTCGATCTGAGCGATCGGCTCCGGATTATGGGTCGGAGCGGATTCATGTGCGGCCTCCAAGGTGCTGTCCGGCGGCAGAGTTAGGTCGTGCCCATCGTGACAGCACGGCATGCTCGGCTGTGGCTCAGATCCATCGAAGATCAAGTCCCCGCGGATATCGGCCATGAAGTTTAGGCTTCCAAACCTGACCTGACGGCCAGGGGCGTAGCTTTCAATCTGCTCCAGATGGCCAAGCGAGTTGGCCCGCAGTGCGAAGCCGCATAATACGAAGATCTGTCCGGGGAGAAAAGTCTCACCCAGGACTGCGTCGTTGTCGATTGAAGAGGCCATCAAGCCTATCGGTGACGACACAGAGGAACTCTCAATGAAAGAACCAATGTCGGTGTCAAAACCGGCGGATCTCGGGTAGGGGGTCCCGAACTGTGCGTCTAGGCGGATGGTAACAGGAGACAAGGGACACGATGTTTTACCCAGGTTCGGGCCCTCTTGATGGAGGTAAAACCCTACGTCCTGCTTGATTGATATTGATATTGTAGATGTTTACAAGAGTGGATCTACCACGAGATCAAGGAGGCTAAACCCTAGAAGCTAGCCTATGGTATGATTGTAATGGTTGTTGTTGTTGTTGTCCTACGGACTAGAGCCATCCGGTTTATATAGACACCAGAGAGGGCTAGGGTTACATAGAGTTGGTTACAATGGTAGGAGATCTACATATCCGTATCGCCAAGCTTGCCTTCCACGCCAAGGAAAGTCCCATCCGGACACGGGACGAAGTCTTCAATCTTGTATCTTCATAGTCTTGGAGTCCGGTCGATGATGATAGTCCGGCCGATGATAGTTCGGCTAATGATGGTAGTCCGGCTATCCGGACACCCCCTAATCCAGGACTCCCTCAGTGGCTCCAGAACCTATCATAGGAGATCATTGGCTTATGGTATGGATTCTTGGCCTTGTCAAAGAAGGTACTGTGCTCTCTGAATCTCAAGACACTGAAGTCACCTTGATTTGTAACAGCACTTGGAAGCCTTGGCAATCTGGGCTTCGGCTTCTGCGTCTGAGGCCCTTGCTCAACATGGTAATGATATTGGGGACTATGAGCAACTGGAGGCGTCATAGTTGGCCACTTGATGGTGACGAGCTCACCTTCACAATTGAATGCCCTTGCCATCGTGTGTGGAATAGGTGGAGCAGTAGCAACATCCGAGGTGGATGGCTACACAGTGGCTTCAGTTGCTTCAGGCTGCACATTATCTTCAGCCATGACAACATCATTGGCTTCAGTAGCAGTGGCATTAGCATCATCAAGTGCAGAAGATTTAGTGGCTTGAACAACCGGCGGGTCAGGCACAATCACATCTTCTTGAACAACTGGATCAATGGTAGGGGGAATAACTTCACGGCCTTCTTATTCGTTGTCATCGGCTCATGCAGCCGGAATATCTTCAGCCTCTTTTGCTTCAAACTCATGAGCAGTAACTGAAGGGATGGCTTTAGGAAACACTCGCGTACAACTGAGCTTGTGGTGTGCACATCCTCCTCGGGAATGCTTGACATGGAGACCATGGGCCTAGGGCCTCTGCAAAGCCTTCGAAAAGATGGTGACGCCTTTGGTGAAGGGGTGGTATTCTCCATGTCATATGGAGTCACTTGTGAGGTCTCAAGCACCGGAGTGGTGACATGAGCGGGTGGACTACGAGGAATAACCTCATGCGACGGGGAGTTGGGGTGTTGCTCTTTCCAGAATTCAAATTATGTGATTGGCGTTGTGAGACCGCTAATGCTGATATGTTCACTGCTCGTGGGAGCAGGCGATGATACCGGGTTGGGCATGATCAGAGGGAACTTAGGAAGGACTACATCATCTTCAACATTGTCTTCATGACCAATGTCTTCAGCTACGATGGGGTCGGTAGCTGGAATATCTTTAGATTCATGAGCCTATGTGGTAGCAGGCTCATGTATGACGAGACGATGCTCATGGTTGGTGGATGCTGGTAGTGCAACAGAAATGGGCTCAACGATCAATGGTTTTTGGGGAGCAGCATGGTCTTTGCGACTTTGTCTTCAGCTTCTTCTTGGTTGGAACAGCAACAGTGGCTTCATGATGCTTTCGCTTCTTGGCTTCATCTTCAGCCTGCTTCGTCTTATTCTGCTCAGAAGCCGCTGAAGGGACCTTTGGCTTTGAGCCAGTCATACAAGTAGTGAAGACAATGCTTGGTATTTCCTGCCTTGGAGCTTTAGAGTCAACAGCAACAGTCTTCTTCTTTTTGGCAGCCATCTTCGGGTCAATGCCTGGACGCCCAAGTGATTTCCTCTTCAAGGCTTCATTATGAGCCTGAACGCATTTTTCAGCATAGTGCTTGAGGCACTCTCTTGAGCCTTTGGCTTCACCACGTCTCTTTTGGAACTCAGCCTTGAGGTCAATCATCATTTGCTTGAAGTTTTGCACTTCAGTGACACTGAGATGGGCCATGTGCTTCTTGCAGAGGGCCTTTTCATGGTCAATCTTGTTCTTCTTCTGAATGGCCTTTTGTACAACGGCCATCTCTTTGGCAATGTATCCCTGGAAGGTGACCCTGATGCCAATTGGAAGTTGCAGGTCGTCGAGGGTAAGAGAAGTATCTTCAAACTACTCGTCTATGATCGATGATGCCAATTGGAAGCTGCAGATCATCGAGGGTAAGATAAGTATCTTCAAACTAATCGCACTAATCGTCTATGAAGTTGTTGAGTATATCAACATCAAACAGAGGCAGATCATTGAAGATTTCATCCTCCTACTTGCTCTTGATCAGCATCTCAAGGGCATCATGATCAATGTCTTCATCACTTGAAAGATCAATAAAGTCATCATCATTGCGCAGGACGCTTGTAGTTCTAAGAGCTTGCCTTGAGGTTTTCTAGGGATTCGAGGACTTCTTGGATATGTGAAGTCCTCAGACTGCACACTAGATTCAGGAGGTGCAGATTGCAATGGATTCACCCTTCAAGCCTTTGGTGCAGCAGAAGATTTTGAAGCCTTTGCTTTCTTCTTTGGCTTCAAAGGCTCTGGAACTTCAGAGTCTTCCTCTTCCACAGTGGCCTCATCTACAGTGGCCCTTTGAGCAGCAATATGAGTGAGAATCCCATCCAAGCTGTTGAAGGGACCAATGAGATTCTGTTCAGCTTCATGACTGCCATCTGGCCTTGGGGCAGCTGGACCAGGGTTGAAGTCAATGCCCAGGTCCTTCTTGTTTTGAGTTGCAGAAGCCCTTGCAAACTGAAGATTTTGAAAGTGCTAGTTATCGACTAGAGGGGGGTGAATAGGCGATTTTTATGAAAGTCTTCAAAACGTCGAAGTTTCGAAGACATACAATAGAAATGACCTAATTGATATGCAGCGGAAGATAAACTACAACAAGCAAACCATAGTCAAGTATGCAATAATGTGAAAGTACATGACTAATAGCAACTTAGTAGTAAGGATCAGGATGGAAGATAGTATGAAGCCAATCGATGATAGTAGTCAAGCAATGAAGTCAAACAGGTACGACAAATAGGGAATGACTTCACGAAGACAAACTTAAAGTAAAGGGAGGGAGAGGATAGAACCAGTCACTTGTTGAAGACACGGGATTTGTTGGACCAGTTCTAGTTGCTGTGACAACTGTACATCTGGTTAGGGAGGCTGAGATTCAACTTAGAAGACCGCATCTTCACCTTATTCCCCTTGAGCTAAGGACACACAGTCCTCGCCCAATCACTCTGGTAAGTCTTCAAGGTAGACTTCCGAACCTTCACAGACTTCGTTCACCGGCGATCCACAATGACTCTTGGATGCTCAGAACGCGAAGCCTAACCGGCTGGAGGATTCACACTCCTCAAGTGTAATAAGTCTTCAGGTCACATAGACAGAAAGACTTCAGTGATGCCTAACACTCTTTGGCTCTGGGTGTTTGGGCTTTGTCCTCGCAAGGATTTCTCTCTCTCAAAGGCTTCGAGGTGGGTTGCTCTCAAACGACAAAAGCCGTGTACTAACTCTGAGCAGCCACCAATTTATGGTGTAGGGGGTGGGCTATTTATAGCCACTAGGCAACCCGACCTGATATGTCCGAAATGACCCTGGGTCACTAAGGAACTAACACGTGTTCCAACGGTTAGATTTCAAACACGCACGGCAACTTTACTTGGGCTACAAGCAAAGCTGACTCATCCAGCTCTGGATAAGATTTGCTCTCATTGTCTTTGCTTGAAGACATAGGATTTGGGTTGAGCATCACTTCAGTCATTCTGACTTTGTTCACTTGGACCCCACTTAACAGTACGGTGGTTCCTATGACTCAACAAAGAAGAAAAAGGAAACAACGAAACGACACAGTCTTCGCGCTCCATAGTCTTCACTCAATGTCTTCTCATGTCATAGTCTTCAATATGAATATCTTCACATACCACCATTGTCATCAATGTCTTCATACATTTTTAGGGGTCATCTCCGATGGGTAAACCGGATCAATGAGGGACACTACCTGCATTATCCTGCAATTCTCACAAACGCATTAGTCCCTCAACCAAATTTGTCGTCAATACTCCAAAACCAACTAGGAGTGGCACTAGATGCACTTACAATCTCCCCCTTTTTGGTGATTGATGACAAACTATTTGAAGTTTTCAACGGGGATAAAGTATGTGAAATTGTAAAGGATAGGGTATTGTCTTCATAAGTAAGGCTCCCCCTGAAGATGTGCATATAAGTAATTTGCTTTTGGAATGCAAATGCACATGGCAGGTTGTACTTGTGGAGATCCTCTTCAACTTATGAAGATAATTCATCATGCATGAAATGATATAACAAAGAGAATGACATGCATAATGAAAAATGGACGTCTGCAGAATGATCTAAGTGCGGAAGTTATCATCGCACATGCGGAATTTATCATCACAACACAGAAAAGCAAATAAGTAGCAGACGACCATCGAGTTTAAGTGTTACAACTCAAAGAACCAAATGTATCAAAAGCGAGAGTTGTAAACACTAGGCAAAATGTAAAGCAACGGCCCATATGAACCCGCTTGAATACTATCAAACTCATATGCTTCTCCCCCTTTTGTCAGTAAGGACCAAAAAGGTTTGAAGACATAGAGCATCTACTCGTCCACATGAGGAGTAGGTGAAGCAGCAGGGTTGTCGTTGGTGTTTGGCAGTGCAGACGAACTTGGTGCAGTGTCGATGTGTGCAGAAGTAGGGGCGGTGAAGTAGCATCGTCTTCATCATCGATCACTCTGGCATTCACAGTTGCCGCGGAGGAAGAATAGTCAGAGTCTTCAAGGGATGGAGTTCGACGTAGGACAGCATTCCATGGAGGAGTGGAGTCAAACTTGAATCTTTCAGTGAAGACATCTTCTTGAAGATCTGCTTCAGCACTGAGCAGCGTCAAACTCTTCCATGATCACCGACAGGTCTCGTGGGTGACAAAGGCATTCTTGGTGGCAAGATTTCGAATGCGATTGACGTCCACCAAGAGGCTTTGCATTTGTCGCTTGAGCCAAAAGTGATGCTTATCTTGTTTCTGATGCAGTGCCACAAGAAGTTCTCGGTCATTTAGGACGCGAGAGCGCTTCTTAGGCCTTTGGGAAATTGTGCTCTCAGTAGCTTTAGTTTGCGCACGGTGAGGCAGACGAGTGTTCCTAGCCATTGGATAGACACGAGTTACTGCTTGGACTCCTTCCATGGGCTGAGTGAAGCTTTGGTGATCAGCATTTTGAAGACAAAGAGGCTTCTTGGCAGGCTCAGGGTATATGGCTTCAACTGACCTTTGGCTTCGAGCCAGTCATGCTGCTTGGGAAGACTATGCGAGGTGCTTCCTGCCTTGAAGGTGCAGATTGGGCAGTTGATAGCTTCTTCTTCTTTGCAGCCATTCTGCGGTCAATGCCAGGACGACCAAGAGCCTTGCGCTTCTCAGCCTCATTGTAGGCTAGCACACACTTGTCAGCCAGACTCTTCATACGCTCACGAGAGCCTTGAGCTTCTTCGCGCTTCTTGAGAAAGGCTTCTTTGAGCTCGCGCAGCATGATCTTGAAGTTTTTGACATCTTGCACGCTGAGCCTAGCCACATGCTTCTTGAACTGAGCTTTCTCATAGAAAATCTTGTGCTTCAGCTCAATGATGCGCTGAGCAAGAGCTAGCTCAGAAGCAATGGCGCCATTGAAGGAGACGTTGAGCCCAATGGGAAGTTGCAGATCTTCAAAGCTGAGATTTGGGGTGTCAACCCACTCATCAATGAAGTTATGGATGATTGCCACATCGAAGAGAGGCAAATTATTGAAGATCTCTGCTTCTTCCTTGCTCTTGATCAGTTGCTCAAGAGCATCATCTGCAAGATCTTCATCGCTGGACAGATCAATGTGCTCTTCTCGCAGAATGGCAGCAGGAGTCAAGGTCTGATCAGTATGCTTGACAATTTTCTTTTTCTTCTCCGTCCTCTTGGAGATACGTGATTGATCTTCAGACTGCACACTGTCTTCAGGAGGTGCAGTGGTCAGTGGCTTCGCACGTGAAGCTTTTGGAGGAGGAGCTGAACTTGAAGCCTTAGTCTTCTTTAGCTTCTGTGGCTTTGGAGGAGGAGCCAGGGCTTCATCAGTGTCAGCATCATTATCAGAATGATCCACTTTGGCACCTTGGACCAAGATGTAAGTGATGAGGCCATCAAGGTTGGAGAAGGGGCCGATGACATTGGGTTCTACATCATGTGAGCCGTCAGCACGGGGAGCAGAGGGACCAGGGTTGAAGTCTAACCCCAATGACTTCTTGTTTTCCTTGGCCGATGCCTTTGCGTGCTGGAAGTTGCACTTGAAGAGATTATCATCACAACACCAGAGCAATGATGATGGGTCGGCATTTTCAGGCTGAGGTCCACGGACCATACAAGGATAGAAACCCTGTGCAATAGCTTCAACTCTGTTCTTGGATTGAAGGCCTCGATAGAGAATATCACCACAAGGACTTTTGATAGCATTCTTCTCAGCATATTCCTGGGTCACGAACTTGTATTTGAACCATTGTTCATCCCAATATCGTCGAATCCATTGGATTCGTGTCTTGCGCTGATGATAATTCTCTTCAGGATCTGTCTTGTAAAGCTCTGCGAGGTCATTAGGCAAATATGTTGATGTTCCCCCACGTCGCTGTCTGCCACCCTTCCTTACTGATTTCTCTGCAGCCATGAACTTCAAACTGAATGGCTTCAACACGTTCAAAGGTTTCAAAGGCTTTCTCTTGCTGGTCAAACAGGAACTGGCTTCGGGAGAGTAAATGTGATGCTGTAGGAATTCTGCAAACGAATGCAGACTATGAGAACCAAGGGATTCTCCCACGGACATGTACCTGTGACAGCATTAGAGATGCGAGGGAAGGGGAAGAGGTCATATGCATTCTCAGAAGATTTTGAAGATAAATCAGTTTGAAGACATTGACCTCATGATGCGAAGACATTCACTTATATGTTGAGAGTTGGTTCCAGATTTGTACGAATCCGTGAATAAGTACAAGTGAGGAATCAAACTAGATATGAAGTTTAAGTGAATATGCTAGGCAGTATGAGACGCAGACAGAATAGATCTAACATTGTATAGGCAGAAACCAATTTTGGTAAATTGAATGAATCTTTGAGGATCAAAAAGATGGTAAAAATAGAGTTATATTTACCACACGAAGAACTGCTAGATGAGATGAATAGGAGACCGAGCAGTTCAATCCACCGTGCCCTAACTTGGCGACGGAGGACACCTACGGCGGCGGCGGAGAGGACGATGTCCGCGGCCGACGTGAGGACAGCGTCAGAGAAGTCGCGGCAGCTAAGCGCTTCGTCGCCGGCATCGTCGAGAGCTAGCAGTGGCGCTAGGGTTTTTATGAGGTGGAGAGGTGGAAGAAGGTTTTTTTTACCGCAGCGGACATGTATTTATAAGGAAGTGTGCGGTTCAGCACAATTACGCAGGTGCCCCTGGCGGTTCACATCTGAGGGGCACGTGGCAAGCATGCAACATACTCAGAGTTGTCCCACGTTCCCACGCCCGCCACGTTTGTCGGATGGTTGTTCTGGCTTCTCCGGATTTTAAACAATAAGGATGAATCATTTAAAACAGACTTAATGTTTGTCTCTGTGTCTTCTGCTGACAAGGACGCAGAGAAGACATTCGACAGTTACAATAGAATGCATATGATTTGAACAGATAGAGCTTGAGATAGAAAGCATAGAGAGATTAGGGTCCGATCACATTCACTTAGTTCAAAAAATTCAACTAGGAAGACATAGCTATAAGTGAATGCTATAGAGGACAGAACACTAGTATATATATCAGAAAGTACTCAAATCATCATAGTGAAGAAAATCATGAAGATAAGTTGAAATTGAAGACAAACCAAATGCGAAGACATTGCAAAAATAACGCCATGAGTGAAACACTTCAAACCGAAAAATTTGGTGGTGGCATAACCCACCGTATAGGAAGCATTAGACCCAGACATGGCGCACAATTATCGTGGCGCTCTGAAGTCAAATTCCACATTAATGTATTCACACTCAGAATGTAAGTCTTCATTGATTGAAGATATACTTAACTTCGTGTGTTGCACATCTAAGTCATCAACATGCATAAGTGTTAGGATGTGTGCCTGATCACAGGACATTTGAGGATTCCAAGATATTTATCTCACACCGTAACTTGCAAAACCTTTTCTCATCCAAGGGCTTTGTGAAGATATCTGCCAGTTGCTCTTTAGTGTTGACGTGAATGATGTCAATATCTTTCTTCATGACATGATCTATGAGAAAGTGATGACGAATTTCAATGTGCTTTGTCTTCGAGTGCTGGACTGGATTGTTGGCAATCTTGATGGCGCTTTCGTTATCGCAGAAGAGAGGTACTTGTTTCAGATTGATGCCATAGTCCTTGAGAGTTTGCTTCATCCATAGAAGCTGAGCGCAGCAAGATCCAACAGCAATGTATTCAGATTCAGCAGTTGAGAGTGATACATAGTTCTGCTTCTTTGAAGACCAACAGACAAGTGATCGACCCAGAAAGTGACATGTGCCTGAAGTAGACTTGTGATCCACCTTGTCACCAGCATAATCAGCATCCGAGAATCCAACCAAATCAAATTTTGAGCCCTTTGGATACCATAATCCGAGTGTTGGGGTGTAAGCCAAATATCGAAGAATTTGCTTCACAGCTAAGTGATGCGATTCCTTTGGTGCCGCTTGGAATCGAGCACACATGCAAACACTAAGCATAATATCTGGCCTAGATGCACATAGGTAAAGTAAGGAACCAATCATGGAGCGGTATACCTTTTGATCGAACTCTTTACCATTGTCGTCGGGACCCAGATGGTGTTTGGCTGGCATTGGCATCGTGTAACCTTTGCAATCTTCCGTTCCAAACTTCTTCAGACAATCTTTGAGGTATTTTTCTTGAGATATGAAGATGCCATTCCTTTGCTGATGAATTTTAAGACCAAGGAAGAACTTCAGCTCACCCATCATGGACATCTGATATTGCTCTTGCATCATGTATCCAAACTCATCACTATACTTCTGGTTGGTGCAGCCGAAGATAATGCCATCCACATATATTTGGCACACAAACAGTTCACCATCATATGTCTTTGTAAAGAGTGTGGGATTGAGGGATCCAGGTTTGAAGTCTTTGCTCTTCAGGAAGTCTTTGATCGTATCATACCAACCGCGATGAGCTTGTTTGAGGCCATACAGTGCTTTGTTTCGCTTGTATACCATATCAGGATGTTTTGGATCTTCAAAGACAGGTGGTTGTGCTACGTATACTTCTTCTTCAATCTTGCCGTTGAGAAATGCACTCTTCACATCCATTTGATATAGCAAGATGTTGTGGTGATTAGCATAGGCTAGCAGTATGCGAATAGCTTCAAGCCTAGCCATTGGAGAAAATGTTTCATCAAAGTCAATTCCTTCAACTTCAGTATATCCTTGAGCCACAAGACGTGCTTTGTTTGACGACTTGACCATGCTCATCTTGCTTGTTTTGATATATCCATTTTGTGCCAATAATGTTATGCTTGCGAGGGTCAGGACGCTTGACAAGTTCCCAAACATTGTTCAGCTTGAACTGTTGAAGTTCTTCTTGCATAGCTTGTATCCATTCAGGTTCCATAAAGGCTTCAGCAACTTTCTTGGGTTCTGATATGGACACAAAAGAAAAGTGCCCATAGAAATTTGCTAATTGTGTTGCTCTTGAGTGAGTGAGTGGACCAGGTGCATTGATGCTATCAATTATCTTCTCAATTTGTACTTCATTTGCAACTCGAGGATGAACTGGACGAAGACTTTGCTCTTGCTGATCATTGTCATCATTAAGGATTGTCTTCAGTCTGAGCATTGTCTTCGGGTTGGTTAGGTGCGGAAATGATAAGTTCCTCTTCAGGCTGTGCTTCAGAAGGCATGATTTCACCAGTTCCCATCAGCTTGATCGATTCGCTGGGCGGAGCTTCGTCTAGTGTACTTGGCAGAAGCTCTCTTTGTGAACCATTAGTTTCATCAAATCTCACGTCCACATTTTCGACGATTTTGTAGAGATAGAGGTTGAAGACTCTGTAAGAGTGCGAGTCCTTTTCGTAACCGAGCGCCTTCGTGAGCTTTGGGTGCAAATTTTGACTTGTGATGGGGATCCTTGATCCAGCACCTAGCTCCAAATACTCTGAAGTAGCTGACATTTAGCTTCTTGCCAGTAAGGAGCTCATAGGATGTTTTGTTCATAAGCTTATGGATGTAAACACGGTTGATGATGTGACATGTTGTATCAATAGCTTCAAGCCAGAACTTTCTTGGTGTCTTGTACTCGTCGAGCATTGTTCGAGCCATCTCAATGAGGGTTCTGTTCTTGCGCTCAACGATGCCATTTTGCTGAGGTGTGTATGGAGCAGAGAACTCATGAGTGATTCCCATTGTATCCAGATAAAGATCAAGTCCGGTGTTCTTGAACTCAGTGCCGTTGTCACTTCTGATATGCTTGATCTTGACGCCATAATTGTTCATGGCTCGATTGGCGAAGCGTCTGAAGACATCTTGCACTTCAGTCTTGTAAAGAATTATGTGCACCCATGTATATCTTGAGTAGTCATCAACAATGACGAAGCCATAGAGACAAGCAGTTGTTGTGAGGGTAGAGTAGTGAGTAGGGCCAAATAAGTCCATGTGTAACAGCTCGAAGGGTTGAGATGTCGTCATGATTGTCTTCAAGGGGTGCTTTGCCCTAGTCATCTTTCCAGCTTCGCAGGCACCACACAAATGATCCTTCTTGAACTTGACACCTTCGATGCCAATGACATGCTTCTTCTTGGCGAGTGTGTATAAGTTCCTCATGCCAGCATGCCCTAGCCTCCGATGCCAGAGCCAGCATTCTGAAGCTTTTGCCAAAAGACATACGGCAAGCTGTGGACCTGCTGAGAAATCTACCATGTATAGATCATCTTTCTGATACCCTTCAAAGACTAGAGACTTGTCAGATTCCATTAGTACAAGGCAACGATATTTTCTGGATAGCACAATCATGTTCAAGTCACAAAGCATCGAGACAGACATTAAGTTGAAACCAAGGGATTCAACATGCATCACTTTATCCATGTGTTGATCCTTTGAGATTGCAACTCTACCTAGACCCAATACCTTGCTTTTACCAGTGTCAGCAAATGTGATGTGACTCTTGTCTGATGGACGTAAGGTTGAGTCCATGAGAAGACTTCGATCACCAGTCATATGATTAGTGCATCCGCTGTCCATAATCCATTCTGAAGCATGAGGTGTCATACCCTACAGTGCAGTTAGGAGGATAGGCTTCACAAAGAGTGTTGTGAAGCATAAGAATTTGACGCACACAAGGATTATCACAACATAGATCAAGGTTAGGACTCATAGTATGACTGGTAAGCGATTCAGATGTGAAATGCATAGTAAGACCATTTTATCATGCATCCCTTAATGTGTTTTAGGTCCCCAGCAATAGCATCGGACGCCTTTGATTACAGGCTGGAGACCTTTCCCTACAAAAGAAAGTTAGTTCTTCTTAACCACCCACATCTTCAGGGGTGGCTTAGAAGCAATGAGTCTAAGTGCAGCATCTGAGAACTTAGGCTTTGGAGCCCTAGCAAATAGCCTTGCAGGAGATGAATGATACTCATATGAATAAGCAGAAAAGTTCTTAGTTCTATGAACATAGCGCTTTGAAGACACATGCTCATATTCATAAGTCTGAGTATGATTTCCCTGCAAAACATTGGTGTTAGAGTGACTCAGGTGAGCCCAGTATCTGTATGAAGCCTTTGGGCCATATGAAGCCATAGGTCTGGGGTTTGTCTTCTTCCTTGGTGGTGTCATGATGACATTCACAGGAAGATTCTCAATACAGCTTTTGGGAACCCAGATCTTCTTCATAGGTGGTCCATTCCTGCAGTTAGTACCAATATACCTGGCAAACACTTCACCATTCTGATTCTTAAATAGTTTATAGTTTGCATCAAAGGATTCATCAATGATGATATGGTTAGTGCAAGTGAAACTAGATAAGGTGGATGGATCCACTCAAGGTCCCTTTGCAGCAACCCATGTGGTTTTGGGATACTGCTCAGGCTTCCAGTAGGAACCATCAACATTCATTTTCCTCTCGAACCCAACACCCTCTTTCCTAGGGTTTCGGTTCAGAATCTGCTTTTTGAGGACATCGCAAAGTGTCTGGTGTCCTTTCAGACTTTTATACATCCCTGTTTCAAGCAATGTCTTCAACCTAGCATTTTCATCAGCAATAGTAGTGGTATCCTCCGCAGAGGGGTTAGTTACCACATCAGTAGTTGAAGACAACGCAACAATAGCAGCAGTGGAACACTCAGCAATAGAGGTAGCGTTATCACGCTCAATGCATTTTAGACATGGTGGTTCAAATTCATCTTGAGCGGGATTGATCTATTGAGCGCGAAGTGACTCATTCTCTTTTTGAAGATCTTCATGAGCCGCTCTCAATTTCTCAAGCTCTTGCTTCCTTTGAAGATAATCATAGGAGAGCTTTTCATAAGTGGTTGAGAGTGTTTCATGACGACTTTCAAGTTCTTGGTACTTAGCATGAAGATTTTTTATGTCTTCAACTAAGGACTGTGAACGTGTCATTTCCGCGTCCAACGGGTCATCGGTTTTGTCTAATAGTTTTTGAGTATGTTCCATAGCCTTTTGTTGTTCAGTTGCAATTTTAGCAAGTGTTTTGTAGCTGGGTTTGGATTCACAATCAGAGTCATCTTCACTTGATGTTTGAAACTAAGCATCACATGATTTTACCTTAGCACCACGTGCCATGAAGCAGTAGGTGGGAGCAGGGTCGTCCTTGTCATCAGCTTCAGCGTTGGAGTGGAAGTCATTGTCTTCAGTGTTGAAGATGGACTTGGCAACATAGGTTGTGGCTAGAGCCGGACTTGCAACGCCAGGGTCGGACTCCTCTTCAGACTCCACCTCCGCCTCCTCAGAAGCAGACTCCTCCTCTGAATCCATCTCCTTGCCAACAAAAGCACGAACCTTGCCAGATGAGCTCTTGTTATGAGATGAAGACTTTGACGAGGACTTGGAAGAAGACATTGAAGATTTCTTCTTCTTCTTGTCATCAGAATCATATTCCTTGCTCTTCTTCTTCTTCTTCTCATTGTCCCACTGTGGACACTCAGAGATATAGTGTCCAGGTTTCTTGCACTTGTGACATGTTCTCTTCTTGTAGTCATGAGTGGAAGCTTCATCATTTCTTGAGCTAGATTGTGAAGACTTTTTGAAGCCCTTCTTCTTAGTGAACTTCTGAATTTTTTTCACAAGCATAGCAAGTTCCTTTCCAATGTCTTCAGGATCATCAGAACTGCAGTCAGATTCTTCTTCAGATGAGGAAACAACCTTTGCCTTCAAAGCGTGAGTTCGGCCATAGTTGGGACCATAGATATCTCTTTTCTTAGAAAGTTGGAACTCATGTGTGTTGAGCCTCTCAAGTATATCAGACAGATCGAGTGTCTTGAAGTCAGGGCGTTCTTGTATCATGAGGGCAAGGGTGTCAAAGGAGCCGTCAAGTGATCTCAGTAGTGTCTTGACAATTTCATGCTTGGTAATCTCAGTGGCGCCGAGAGCATGAAGCTCATTTGTGATGTCAGTGAGGCGATCAAACGTGAGCTAGACATTTTCATTGTCGTTTCTCTTGAAGCGGTTGAAGAGGTTGCGAAGAACACTGATCCTCTGATCTCTCTGGGTTGAGACGCCTTCGTTGACCTTGGATAGCCAGTCCCAGACTAGCATCGACGTTTCCAGAGCACTCACACGGCCATACTGTCCTTTGGTCAGATGACCACAGATGATGTTCTTGGCAGTAGAGTCCAGTTGAATGAACTTCTTGACATCAGCAGGGGTGACACCTTCACCAATTTTGGGAACGTCGTTCTTGACGACATACCAGAGGTCGACATCAATGGCTTCAAGATGCATGCGCATCTTATTCTTCCAGTAGGGATATTCAGTTCCATCGAACACGGGGCAAGCAGCGGAGACTTTGATTATCCCTGCAGTCGACATAGATAAAACTCCAGGTGGTTAAACTGAATCACACAGAACAAGGGAGTACCTTGCTCTGATACCAATTGAAAGTGCTAATTATCGACTAGAGGGGGGGTGAATAGGCAATTTTTATGAAAGTCTTCAAAATGTGGAAGTTTCGAAGACAAACAATAGAAATGACCTAATTGATATGCAGCGGAAGATAAACTACAACAAGCAAACCATAGTCAAGTATGCAATAATGTCAAAGTACACGACTAATAGCAACTTAGTAGTAAGGATCAGGATGGAATATAGTATGAAGCCAATCGATGATAGTAGTCAAGCAATGAAGTCAAACAGGTACGACAAATAGGGAATGACTTCACGAAGACAAACTTAAAGTAAAGGGAGGGAGAGGATAGAACCAGTCACTTGTTGAAGACACGGGATTTGTTGGACCAGTTCTAGTTGCTGTGACAACTGTACATCTGGTTAGGGAGGCTGAGATTCAACTTAGAAGACCGCATCTTCACCTTATTCCCCTTGAGCTAAGGACACACAGTCCTCGCCCAATCACTCTGGTAAGTCTTCAAGGTAGACTTCCGAACCTTCACAGACTTCGTTCACCGGCGATCCACAATGACTCTTGGATGCTCAGAACGCGAAGCCTAACCGGCTGGAGGATTCACAATCCTCAAGTGTAATAAGTCTTCAGGTCACATAGACAGAAAGACTTCAGTGATGCCTAACACTCTTTGGCTCTGGGTGTTTGGGCTTTGTCCTCGCAAGGATTTCTCTCTCTCAAAGGCTTCGAGGTGGATTGCTCTCAAACGACAAAAGCCGTGTACTAACTCTGAGTAGCCACCAATTTATGGTGTAGGGGGTGGGCTATTTATAGCCACTAGGCAACCCGACCTGATATGTCCGAAATGACCCTGGGTCACTAAGGAACTAACACGTGTTCCAACGGTTAGATTTCAAACACGCACGGCAACTTTACTTGGGCTACAAGCAAAGCTGACTCATCCAGCTCTGGATAAGATTTGCTCTCATTGTCTTTGCTTGAAGACATAGGATTTGGGTTGAGCATCACTTCAGTCATTCTGACTTTGTTCACTTGGACCCCACTTAACAGTACGGTGGTTCCTATGACTCAACAAAGAAGAAAAAGGAAACAACAAAACGACACAGTCTTCGCGCTCCATAGTCTTCACTCAATGTCTTCTCATGTCATAGTCTTCAATATGAATATCTTCACATACCACCATTGTCGTCAATGTCTTCATACATTTTTAGGGGTCATCTCCGGTGGGTAAACCGAATCAATGAGGGACACTACCTGCGTTATCCTGCAATTCTCACAAACGCATTAGTCCCTCAACCAAATTTGTCGTCAATACTCCAAAACCAACTAGGGGTGGCACTAGATGCACTTACAGATTTGATTCAAACAGTTCGTCCTCATGACACCATAGGAGACTTGATGGGTCAGCATTTTCAGGCTGTGGTCCCCGGACTATGCAAGGATAGAAGCCTTTGGCAAGGGCTTCGGCCTTCGTCTTGGGAATGAGGTTCATGTACACAATATCATCCCATGTGGGCCTCACTACATTCTTCTTTGCATACTCAGGAGTAACAAAGTGATACTAAAACCATTGCTCTGCCCAATATCTTCAAATCCATTGGACACGAGTTTTGCGTTCACCATAGGTTTCTTCAAGGTCAGACTTGTATTGCTCATAGAGATCTGGGGGCAGGTCCAAAGCAGTGTTGTCCCGGTGCTGCCTGCCACCCTTATTTGTAGATTTTTCCGCCGCCATTGGCTTCAGAATGAAGGGCTTCACTATTGTGGTTGGCTTCAATCTACTTGTCAGACAAGAGCTAGCTTCAGGTGATTCAATATGATGCTGTAAAAACTCTGCAAATGAATTCAGACTATGAGAACCAAGGGACTCTCCCACGGACATGTACCTGTGACAGCATTAGAGATGAGAGGGAAGGGGAAGAGGTCATATGCATTCTCAAAAGATTTTGAAGATAAATTAATTTGAAGACATTGACCTCATAGTGCTAAGACATTCGCTTATCAATGTGAGTTGGTTCCAGATTTGTACGAATCCATGAATAATTACAAGTGAGGAATCTAACTAGTTGTGATGCATAAGTGAACATACTTGCAAGTTATGAGATTTATAAAAGGAAAGATCCAGATTTGGAAGTGTAAGAACAACTTTTGGAAGATGTGAAGATTTCAATGGATCAAATAAACAGTAAAAAGTGAGTTCATATTTACCGCACGAAGAACTGCTAGACAGGAAAGTTGGAGGCCGAGCATTCCAATCTCCCACGCCCTAACTTGGCGGCAGAAGACACCTACGATGGTGGCGGAAGGAAGATGTCCGCAGCCGGCGTGAAGACGGCGTCGGAGAGGTCGCGACAGCAAAGCGCTTTGTCTCCAGCGATGATGGATGCTAGCGGTGGTGCTAGGGTTTGAGCGAGACGGCGAGGGGAGAAGAGATAATGACCACGAGGGGAGAAGTATTTATAAGGAGGAGGGGTGGCGCAGTGCAATTACGCAGCTGCCCCTGGCGGTTCACATCTGAAAGACATGTGGCAGGCATGAAACTTATTGGAGGTTGAGCCACGACCCCACGCGCGTCTGGTTTGTCGGGTGGTCATTCTGGCTTCTCCAGTATTCAGGCAAAAAGGATAAGGATGATAAAAGAAGTATTAAATGTGTGTCTCTGTATCTTCAGCTGACAAGGACAAAGTGAAGACATTCGACACGTGTCAATAGAATGCATATGAATAGGCAAAGAGAATTTGAGGTATAAGCACAGAAGGGGTTGATAAGTCTTCGTCATATCTATAATTTTTGTTTGTTTCATGCTAACATTATACAAGATTTACATACTTTTGGCAACTTTTTATATGATTTATTTGGACTAACTTACTTATCCAGTGCCCAGTGCCAGTTCCTGTTTGTTGCCTATTTTTGTATCGTGGAAAATCCATATCAAACAAAGTCCAAACATGATGCAACTCCACGAAGAATTATTTTGGAATATTTTTTATTTTTGGGAGTTGGAATCACCGCAAACGGAGACCCGTGGTGGGCACAACCCACCAGGGCGCGCCAGAGGAGCCAGGAATGGCGTGGTGGGTTGTGCCCACCCCATATGTCGGTTGGATATGTACTTCGGTCGCAAGGAAGCTTATATTTGGAAAACATTCGTGTAAAAAGATCAGCGCAATCGGAGTTACGGATCTCTGGGAATATAAGAAACAGTTTTCGGCCAGATCTGGGGAGCGTGACATAGAAGAGAACAGAGAGGGAGATCCAATCTCGGAGGGGCTCTTGCCCCTCCGCCGCCATGGAGGCCATGGACCAGAGGGGGAACCCTCCTCCCACTTATGGGGGAGGCCAAGGAAGAATAAGAAGGAGGGGGCTCTCTCCCCCTCGCTTCCGGTGGCGCCGGAGTGCATCCGGGGCAACGATCGGGTCGGCGATCTACATCAACAATCTTGCTACTGTCATCACCAACTCTCTCCCCCTCTATGCAGCGGTATAACACCCCTTCTCCCCACTGTAATCTCTACTTAAACATGGTGCTCAACTCCATATATTATTTCTCAATGATCTATGGTTATCCTATGATGTTTGAGTAGATCCGTTTTGTCCTATGGGTTAATCGTGATCTTGGTTGGTATGATTGTATATTTTATTTATGGTGTTGTCCTACGATGCCCTCCGTCTCGCACAAACGTGAGGGGCCCCTGCTGCAGGGTGTTGCAATATGTTCATGGTTCGCTTACGGTGGGTTGCGAGAGTGACAGAAACTTAAACCCGAGTAGGTGGGGTATGACGTATGGGAGTAAAGAGGACCAGATACTTAATGCTATGGTTGGGTTTCACGACCTTAATGATCTTTAGAGTTGCAGATGCTTGCTAGAGTTCCAATCGTAAGTGCATATGATCCAAGTAGAGAAAGTATGTTAGCTCATGCCTCTCCCTCATATAAAATTACAAGAATGATTACCGGTACTTGTTATCGATTGCCTAGGGAGAAATAACTTTCTTGTTGACACAAACCCTTTTACTAAACACGTAACTTTTATTATCTTTCAAAGTACTTCTAGTTTTATTCTTGCAAAGTAGTCTAGCATCACACCTACAAAATAGTTTCATACTTGTTCTAGGTAAAGCGAATGTCAAGCGTGCGTAGAGTTGTATCGGTGGTCGATAAAACTTGAGGGAATATTTGTTTTACCTTTAGCTCCTCGTTGGGTTCGACACTCTTACTTATGGAAAGAGGCTACAATTGATCCCCTATACTTGTGGGTTATCAAGACCTTTTTCTGGCGCCGTTGTCGGGGAGCAATAGCGTGGGGTGAATATTCTCGTGTGTGCTTGTTTGCTTTATCACTAAGTAGTTTTTATTTCCTGTTCCAAGTTATTCCCTATCTTTAGTTATGGATATGGAACACGAACCACCAAAAAAATAGTTGTACTTGCTACTCATGGAGATGGGGAACCTCCTAAAGCCCTCGATGCTCGTTATGTAAAAGATATTATGCACTACTTTGATAATCCTGAGAAAAACCCATTCAACTATATAATGGGAGTAACGTTGGATCAACGTGAATACTTTAGGGATTATCGCTTGACACAAAAAGGGAAACTTTTATGGGATCAAATTTACATGTTGCATTGGTATTCTCGAGATGTATGCTTGAGATATGATTTTACTTGTTGCTCTAGGATGAATGCTCCACACCTTTCCTTTTCATGTGAATTTAATGATAATGAAACATTGGCTTCTTATGCTAGAGGTATATATGATTATTATGATGTGGAACGAATAGAAGAATTTGTTCCTTTTAAGGGTGCTTACGAAATTGAATCTTTGTTTGAAAAGTTTGAAGCTTTTAATGCTGATGTTTACAGGCCTGAAAATTTTTCCATCCTTACATATTGCTATGATAATTGTAAATTCAATTACGATATTGATGCATTTATTGAGAATGTCTCCGCTGTCCAAGAAGAGACTAATATTTTGCAGGAGTCTATGGAAGAAGGAATTGATGAAACTGTGAGCTCATTGGATGAAAAACATGATGAGGAGAGTAAAGAACAAGTGGAGGAAGAACGGATTAGCTACCCGTGCCTAATGAGAGTAACCCTCCAACTCATACATTATTTAATGCCCCTTTGTTCTTACAGAAGGATGAATGCTATGATAATTGCTATGATCTCGTTAATTCATTTGAAATATCCCTTTTTGATGAACTTGATGCTTGTTATGCTTGTGGCCAAGATGCTAATATGAATTATGCTTATGGAGATGAACTTGCTATAGTTCCTTATGTTAAGAATGAAATTTTTGTTGTTGTACCCACACATGATAGTCCTATTATCTTTTTGAATTCTCCAAACTACACTATATCGGAGAAGTTTGCTCTTATTAAGGATTATGTTGATGGGTTGACTTTTACCGTTGCACATGATAATTTTGATGAATGTAATATGCATGTGCTTGCTGCTCCTACTTGCAATTACTATGAGAGAGGAACTACATCTCCACCTCTATGTTTCCAACACAGTAAAATTGCAAGAAACTACTTATGCTATGTATTGGCCTTTACTTGATGTGCATGAATTGTTCTTGTATGACATGCCGATGCATAGGAAGAGAGTTAGACTTCGTCATTGCTTTATATATGTTGCTTTGTGCTCACTACTAAATTCCAAATCATTGTTAATTAAAATTGGCTTTGATATACCTTGGGATCCGGGTGGATTCATTACTTGAGCACTTTATGCCTAGCTTAATGGCTTTAAAGAAAGCGTTGCCAGAGAGACAACCCGGAAGTTTTAGAGAGTCATTTATTTCTGTTGAGTGCTTTTATAAACTTTCAAAACAACAACAAAAAATATAGAGGGGAACACAAAACTTTTCAAAAAGGAAAGTGAAAGTGAGAGAGACAAGCATTGTTGAAGTGGGGGAGCTCCTTGAACTTTGTTCATGCTCACGGAAACTTTGTGAATCTTAATTACAGAAACTTTTCAAAAAAAAAAATATCCCCTTGTACAATTCCATTGTATTATAAAAATAATGTGCCAAGATTTGCCTTTAGGATGGGTAGATTGCTTGTTGGTTTGTGCAATGCAAAACAGAAACTTTGGTTGTAGTGCACGATTTCACATTTTTTACTTGAACATCAAACGGTTCTGAAACCTTTTGTACTGTCTTTCTATACAAAATGTTTATTTTTCCTAATTTTCTCAGAATTTTTGGAGTACCAGAAGATGGTAGTGTTCAGATTACTACAGACTGTCGTATTTAAGACAGATTCTGTTTTTGATGCATTGTTTTGCTTGTTTTGATGAAACTATCGATTCTATCGGTGGTATAAGCCATGGAAAAAATTATATTACATTAGCAACAATGCAAAAACAAAATATGAATTAGTTTGCAACAGTACTTATATTAGGGATTTTCTTTATTATACTAACGGATCTTACCAAGCTTTTTGTTGAGTTTTGTGTGGATGAAGTGATCAAAGATCGAGGAGGTCTCGATATGAGGAGAAGGAGGAGAAGCAAGAGCTCAAGCTTGGAGATGCCCAAGGCACCCCAAGTGCATATTCAAGGAGAATAAAGCATCTAACCTTGGCGATGCCCCGGAAGGCATCCCATCTTTCTTCAACAAGTATCGGTATGTTTTCGGTTTCGTTTCGTTCGCGTGATATGTGCAAATCTTGGAGCGTCTTTTGCATTTTGTTTTCATTTTTCTTTTATGCACCATGCTGGTATGAGATAGTCCATGGTTGATTTATAGAATGCTTATTGCACTTCACTTATATCTTTTGAGTATGGCCTTTATAGAATGCTTCATGTGCTTCACTTATATCATTTGAAGTGTGGATTGCCTGTTTCTCTTCACATAGAAAACTGATGTTCCTAGAATGCTCTTTTGCTTCACTTATATTTGTTAGAGCATGGTATTTTGTAGAAAGAATTAAACTCTCATGCTTCACTTATATCTATTTAGAGAGTCAACAGGAATTGGTCAATTGCATGGTTAGTCATAAAATCCTACATAAAACTTATGGATCACTGAATATGATATGTTTGATTCCTTGCAACAGTTTTGCGATATAGAGATGATAAATATGTGGGAAGTACTAGTAAATGGTTGTGGTTAAGTAAGATTATTGGTGTTATGATTCCCGAAGCATGCATGTATAGTCTCTCGTTATGCTATGGAAGTTGGAGCGCAATTTATCCCTGATTGTCTTCCTTATGAGTGGCGGTCGGGGACAAGCGATGGTCTTTTCCTACCAATCTATACCCCCCCCGGGGGGCATGCGTAGTAATTTTCTTCGAGGGCTAATAAACTTTTGCAATAAGTATATGAGTTCTTTATGACTAATGTGAGTCCATGGATTATACGCACTCTTACCTTTCCACAATTTGCTAGCCTCTATGGTACCGTGCATTGCCCTTTCCCTCCTCGAGAGTCAGTGCAAACTTCGCAGGTGAATCCAAACCCCGTGATATGATACGCTCTATCACACATAAGCCTTATTATATCTTCGTCAAAACAACCACCATACCTACCTATTATGGCTTTTCTATGGACATTCCGAGATATATTGCCATGCAACTTCCACCGCTTCCGTTTGATGACTTGATCATTCATTGTCATATTGCTTTGCATGATCATATAGCTGACATAGTAGTCGTGGCTCAGCCACCGTGCATCATTTTTATACATGTTACGCTAGATCATCTATCAGAGGCATTCATATAGAGTCATATATTGTTATAGGTATTGAGTTGTAATTTTTATTTCTGTTGAGTTATAAGTAAATAGAAGTGTGATGATCATCATTTTTAGAGCAGTGCCCCAGTGAGGAAAGGATGATGGAGACTATGATTCCCCCAAAAGTCGGGATGAGACTCTGGACATTGAGAGAGAAAAAAAAGAATAAGAAAAAAAGAAAAGAAAAAAAGAAAAAAAAAGAGAAGGGGCATTGTTAGTATCCTTTATCACACTTGTGCTTCAAAGTAGCACCATGTTTTTCACATGGAGAGTCTCCTATGTTGTCACTTTCATATACTAGTGGGAATATTTCATTATAGGATTAGATGCACACCCACATAGTTTTCATATGGAGCTTTCATACACTTATAGCTCTTAGTGCATTCGTTACATGGCAATCCCTACTCCTCATGTTGATATCAATTGATGGGCATCTCCATAGCCCGTTGGTTATCCGCGTTGATGTGAGACTTTCTTACTTTTTTGTCTTCTTTATATTTACCCCTATCATCATACTTTATTCCACCCGTAGTGCTATATCCATGGCTTGCGCTCATGTATTGCGTAAGGGTTGAAAAAGCTGAACCGCGTTAAAAAGGATGAACCAATTGCTCGGCTTGTCATCGGGGTTGTACATGATTTATACTTTATGTTAAGAAGATAGAGCATGACAAGACTATATGATTTTGTAGGGATAGCTTTATTTAGCGTTGATATTCTGAAAGACATAATTGTTTGTTGGGATGCCTAAGTATTGATGTCTATATGTCAAATTATATACTATTGCTTTGAATGACTTATGTCTAAATATTCATGCCATGACTAGACATATGATCAAGTTTATGTTAGGTATCATACCACATAGAAAATTATATTTTTTATGATTTACCTACTCGAGGACGAGCAGGAATAAAGCTTGGGGATGCTGATACATCTCCGTCGAAACTATAATTTTTTATTGTTTCATGCCAATATTATACAAGTTTTACATACTTTTGGCAACTTTTTATATGATTTATTTGGACTAACTTACTTATTCAGTGCCCAGTGCCAGTTCCTGTTTGTTGCCTATTTTTGTATCACAGAAAATCCAAATCAAACAAAGTCCAAACGTGATGCAACTCCATGGAGAATTATTTTGGAATATTTGTGATTTTTGGGAGTTGGAATCACCGCAAACGGAGGCCCGTGGTGGGCACAACCCACCAAGGCGCGCCAGAGGAGCCAGGCGTGGCGTGGTGGGTTGTGCCCACCTCGTACATCAGTTGGAGCTGTACTTTGGGTGCAAGGAAGCTTATATCTGGAAAAAATCGTGTAAAAAGATAAACACAATCGGAGTTACGGATCTCCGGGAATATAAGAAACGGTTTTCGGCCAAATCTGGGGAGCGCAAAACAGAAGAGAACTGAGAGGGAGATCCAATCTCGGAGGGGCTCTTGCCCCTCCACCGCCATGGAGGCCACGGACCAGAGAGGGAACCCTCCTCCCACCTAGGGGGGAGGACAAGGAAGAAGAAGGAGGAGGGGGGCTCTCTCCCCCTCGCTTCCGGTGACGCCGGAGTGCCGCCGGGGCAACGATCGGGACGGCGATCTACATCAACAATCTTGCTACCGTCATCACCAACTCTCTCGCCCTCTATGCAGCCGTGTAACACCCCTTCTCCCTGCTATAATCTCTACTTAAACATGGTGCTCAACTCCATATATTATTTCTGAATGATCTATGGTTATCCTATGATGTTTGAGTAGATCTGTTTTGTCCTATGGGTTAATCGTGATCTTGGTTGGTATGATTGTACATTTTATTTATGGTGTTGTCCTATGGTGCCCTCCATCTCTCGCAAACATGAGGGGCCCCCGCTGTAGTGTGTTGCAATATGTTCATGGTTCGCTTACGGTGGGTTGCGAGAGTGACAGAAACTTAAACCCGAGTAGGTGGGGTATGACGTATGGGAGTAAAGAGGACTTGATACTTAATGCTATGGTTGGGTTTCATGACATTAATGATCTTTAGTAGTTGCAGATGCTTGCTAGAGTTCCAATCATAAGTGCATATGATCCAAGTAGAGAAAGTATGTTAGCTCAAGCCTCTCCCTCATATAAAATTACAAGAATGATTACCGGTACTTGTTATCGATTGCCTAGGGACAAATAACTTTCTTGTTGACACAAACCCTTTTACTAAACACCTAACTCTTATTATCTTGCAAACTACTTCTAGTTTTATTCTTGCAAAGTAGTTCTAGCATCACACCTACAAAATAGTTTCATACTTGTTCTAAGTAAAGCGAACGTCAAGCGTGCGTAGAGTTGTATCGGTGGTCGATAGAACTTGAGGGAATATTTGTTCTACCTTTAGATCCTCGTTGGTTTCGACACTCTTACTTATCAAAAGAGTCTACAATTGATCCCCTATACTTTTGGGTTATCAGGGGTTAGGGTCCGATCACATTCACTTAGTGCAGAAAATGGCAACTTGAAGACATAGCTATAAGTTAATGCTATAGAGGACAGAACACACACACACACACATACATACATATATATATATATATATATCAGTGAAGACCAAACCAACGTTGCGCAGATAAATCTTGAAGACAAACCAATGTTGAAGACAAAACAATGATGAAGATAATGCAATCATGACATCAAATGAAAATCTTCAAGAAAGATTGGTGGTGGAGTTACCCACCGTATAGGAAATATTAGACCCAGACACGGAGCACAATTATCGTGGCGCCCTGAAGTCAAATTCCACATTAATGTATTCACACTCAGAGGGTAAGTCTTCATGAATTGAAGATATACATTACTTCATGTGTTGCGCACCTAAGTCATCAATATGCATAAGCGTTAGGATGTGTGTCCATTCACAAGAGATTTGAGGATTCTAAGATATTTAGCTCACAACACAGCTTGCAAAACCTTTTCTCATCCAAGGGCTTTGGAATATATCTTCCAATTGCTCTTCAGTGTTGACGTGAATGATATCAATGTCTTCCTTCATAACATGATCTCTAAGAAAGTGATGACGGATCTGAATGTGCTTTGTCTTCGAGTGCTGAAATGGATTGTTAGCAATCTTGATGGCACTTTCATTGTCACAGTAGAGGGGCACATGCTTCATGTTGATGCCATAATCCTTGAGGGTTTGCTTCATCTAGAGAAGCTGAGCGCAGCAAGATCCAGCAGCAATGTATTTAGATTCAGCAGTGGAGAGTGATACACAGTTCTGCTTCTTTGAAGATCAACAGACAAGAGATCGTCCAAGAAAGTGACATGTGTCTGATGTGGACTTGTGATCAACCTTGTCACCAGCATAATCAGCATTTGAGAATCCAACTAGATCAAACTCTGAGCCCTTTGGATACCATAATCCAAGTTTTGGGGTGTGAGCCAAATATCGAAGTATTCGCTTCACCGCGAGGTGATGCGATTCCTTTGGTGCCACTTGGAATCGGGCACACATGCAAACGCTAAGCATTATATCTAGCCTAAATGCACATAAGTACAATAAAGAACCAATCATGGAGCGGTATACCTTTTGATCGAACTCTTTACCATTGTCGTTAGGGCCCAATTGGCCTTTGGTTGGCATTGGCGTCGTGTACCCTTTGCAATCTCGCATTCCGAACTTCTTCGGGCAATCTTTGGGGTATTTTTCTTGTGATATGAAGATGTCATTTTTCTGTTGACGGATTTGAAGACCAATAAAGAATTTCAGCTCACCCATCATGGACATCTGATATTGCTCTTACATCATATGCCCAAACTCATCATTGTATCTCTTATCAGTGCAACCGAAGATAATGTCATCCACATAGATTTGGCATACAAACAATTCTCCATCATATGTCTTCGTGAAGAGAGTGGTATCTAGAGAATCGGGTTTGAAGCATTTGCTCTTCAGGAAGTCTTTGAGTGTGTCATACCAAGCGCGAGGTGCTTGTTTGAGGCCATACAGTGCCTTGTTGAGTTTGTATACCATATCAGGACGCTTTGGATCTTCAAAACTAGGGGGTTGAGCTACATACACTTCTTCTTCAATTCTACGGTTGAGGAAGGCACTCTTCACATCCACTTGGTACAGAAGAATGTTGTTGTGGTTAGCATAGGCTAGCAGTATGCGGACGGCTTCAAGCCTAGCCATGGGAGCAAAGGTTTCATCAAAGTCAATTCCTTCCACTTGTGTGTAACCTTGGGAAACGAGACGAGCTTTGTTTCTGACAACTTGACCATGTTCATCTTGCTTGTTGCGATAGATCCATTTGGTGCAAATAATATTGTGTTTGCGAGGATAGGGATGCTTGACTAGCTCCCAGACATTGTTCAGCTCAAATTGTTGAAGCTCTTCTTGCATAGCTTGAATCCATTCAGGTTCCATGAAGGATTCATCAACCTTCTTGGTTTCAGATATTACAAAGTGTCCACAGAAATTTGCTAGTTGTGTAGCTCTTGATCAAGTAAGAGGACCAGGTGCATTTATACTATCAATGATCTTCTCAATCTGGACTTCATTGGCAACCCGAGGATGAACAGGGCGAACACTTTGTTCTTGTTGATTTCTATCTTCAGCTTCAGCATTGTCTTCAGGCTGAACATTGTCTTCATGTTGATTGGGTGCTGAGATGATGATTTCCTCTTCAGCATGTTCCTCAGTGGGTATGATTTCTCCAGTACCCATTAGCTTGATAGATTCACTAGGATAAGCTACATCTAGCACATTTGGCAGGTGCTCTCTTTGCGAGCCGTTAGTCTCATCGAACCGCACATCTACAGTTTCAACCACTTTATAGTGAAAGAGGTTAAAGACTTTGTAGGTGTGTGAATCATTTCCGTAACCAAGCATAAATCCTTCATGTGCTTTCGGTGTAAATTTAGAAGTGTGATGTGGATCCTTGATCCAGCACCTGGCACCAAAGACTTTGAAATAGCTAAGATTTGGCTTATTACCAGTCGGGAGTTCATAGGATGTCTTCTTGAAGAACTTATGAAGATAAACTTTATTGATGATGTGGCAAGCAGTATCAATGGCTTCACGCCAGAACTTTCTTGGAGTCTTGTACTCATCAAGCATCGTACGTGCCATCTCAATGAGGGTTCTGCTCTTGTGCTCAATGACGTCATTCTGCTGAGGTGTGTATGGAGCAGAGAGCACATGAGTGATGCCCAGAGTATCAAGACAAGTGTCGAGGCTAGTGTTCTTGAATCATGTACCATTATCACTCCTGATGTGCTTGATCTTGATGCCATAATTGGTCATGGCACGATTGGTGAAGCATTTGAAGACATCCTGCACTTCAGTCTTATAGAGAATTATGTGCACCCAGGTGTATCTCAAATAATCATCAACAATAACGAAGCCATAAAGATGTGCAGTGGTAGTTAGGGTAGAGTAGTGAGTAGGACCAAATAAGTCCATGCGTAGCAGCTCAAAGGGACGCGGAGTCGTCATGATTGTCTTCGAGGGATGTTTTGCCAAAGTCGTCTTCCTGGCTTCACAAGCACCACATAGATGATCCTTCTTGAACTTGATGCCCTCGATGCCAATGATGTGCTTCTTCTTCATGATGGTGTGCAAGTTCCTCATGCCAGCATGTCCTAGCCTTCGATGCCAAAGCCAGCACTCTGAAGCTTTTGCTAGAAGACATATGGCAAGTTGTGGTCATGTGGAGAAATCTACCAGATACATATCACCTCTCCGATAACCTTTTAAGACTAGAGATTTTTCAGTTTCCATAAGCACAAGGCAATGATATTTTCCAAATATCACAATCATGTTCAGATCACAAAGCATTAAGACAGACATTAAGTTGTATCCAAGGGGTTCAACAAGCATCACTTTATCCATGTGTTGATCCTTTGAGATAGCAACTCTACCTAGGCCCAATACGTTTCTTTTACCATTGTCAGCGAACATGGTGTGGCTTTTAGTAGATGGACGTAGGGTTGAATCCATGAGAAGATTTCGATCACCAGTCATGTGGTTAGTGCATCCACTGTCCATTATCCACTCAGTAGCTTTCGGAGTCATACCCTATAGTGCAATTAGTGGGATAGGCTTCACCAAGAGTATTGTGAAGCACAAACATATAATGAACAAGCATACTATCAAAGTTAAGATTCTTGTTTGGTAAGACAGGATGCTCGTCAAGAAACCCTGGGACAAAATACATGGTAAGATCATTCTGGCATTTTATCTTGCGTCCCACAAGATGTTTTAGGTCTCCAGCATTGTCTTCAGAAGTCTGTGATTTCTGGTTGGAGACCTTTCCCTGCAAGAGGAGTTAATTCTTCTTAACCACCCACATCTTAAGGGGTGGCTTAGAAGCAATGAGTCCAAGTGCAGCATCTGAGAACTTTGGCTTTGGAGCCCTAGCAAATAGTTTTGTAGGAGGTGAATAGTACTCAAAAGAATATGCAGAAAAGTTCTTTGATTTGTGAACATAGCGATTAGATGAAACACGCTCATATTCATGAGTCTGATGGTAATTTCCCTGCAAAACATTGGCGTTAGGGTGACCTTGTGAGGTCCTCTTTCTGTATGAAGCCTTTGGATCATATGAAGCATTCGGCCTGGGGTTTGTCTTCTTCCCTGGTGGTGTCATCATGACATTCACAGGAAGCTTCTCAAGACAACTTTTAGGCACCCAGATCTGGTGGCCATTCCTGCAGTTAGTACCAATAAACCTGGCAAACACTTCACCATTCTGATTCTTAAACAGCTTATAATTGGCGTCAAAGGACTCATCAATGATAATGGGGTTAGCACAAGTGAAGCCAGATAAAGTGGATGGGTCCACCGAAGGGCCCTTTGCAGCAACCCATGTGGTTTTGGGGTACTGCTCAGGCTTCCGTAACCATCAACATTCATTTTCCTCTCGAACCCAACACCCTCTTTCCTAGGGTTTCGGTTCAGAATCTATTTCTTGAGGACACCACATAGTGTCTGATGCCCTTTGAGGCTTTTGCACATGCTAGTTTCAAGAAATGCCTTCAACCTAGCATTATCATCAGCAATAGTAGTGGTGTCCTCAGAAGAGGGGTTAGTTATCACATCAACAGTTGAAGATTTTGCAATAGCAGAGGCAGTAGAACATTCAGCAACAGAGACATCATTATCAAGGCATTTTAAACATGGTGGCACAAAATCTTCCTGAGCGGAACTGATCTATTTAGCGAGTAGTGAATCGTTCTCCTTTTGAAGATCTTCATGGGACGCTCTCAGTTTCTCTAGATTTTGCTTCCTTTGAAGATAATCATAGGAAAGCTTCTCATGAGTGGCTGAGTGGGTTTCATGATGATTTTCAAGTTCCTCGTACTTAACATGAAGATTTTTTATGTCTTCGATTAAGGATTGAGTTCGATTCATTTCCTCGTCCAACAGGTCATCGCTTTTTTCCTAGCAACTTGTGAATATGTTCCATAGCAGTTTGTTGTTCAGTTGCAATTTTAGAAAGAGTCTCATAGCTGGGTTTGGATTCACATCCAGAGTCATCTTCACTGGAGGTTTGAAAGTAAGCATCGCATGAGTTTACCTTGGCACCTCGTGCCATGAAGCAGTAAGTTGGAGCAGAGTCGTCCTCATCATCAGCTTCAACATCGTCGGCATGTCCATTGTCTTCAGTGTTGAAGATAGACTTGGCTACGAATGCCGAAGCTAGAGCCAGGCTTGCCACGCCAGAATCAGACTCCTCCTCGGACTCCACCTCTTCCTCCTCAGAAGAAGACTCCTCCTTTGAATCCATCTCCTTGCCAATGAATGCATGAGTCTTGCCAGCTGAGCTCTTTTTGTGAGACAAAGACTTTGATGAAGACTTTGAAGAAGACTTTGAGGATTTTTGCTTCTTCTTGTCATTAGAATCATATTCCCTGCTCTTTTTCTTTTTCTTGGCTTCCTTGTCCCATTGAGGACATTCAGATATGTAGTGGCCTGGCTTCTTGCATTTGTGTTATGTTCTCTTCTTGTAGTCATGAGAGGAAGCCTCATCATTTCTTGAGCTGGATCTTGAAGACTTTCCGAAGCGATTCTTCTTGGAGAAATTTTGGAACTTTCTCACAAGCATTGCTAGCTCTTTGCCAATGTCTTCAGGATCACCAGAACTGCAGTCAGATTCTTCTTCAGATGAGGAAACAACTTTTGCCTTCAAAGCACGGGATCGGCCATAATTGGGGCCATATATATCTTGTGTGTTGAGCCTCTCAAGTATGTCAGACGGGTCGAGATCTTTGAAGTCAGGGCGTTCTTGAATCATCGGGGCTAAGGTGTCAAATGAGTTGTCAAGTAATCTCAGTAGCTTCTTCACAAATTCGTGCTTGGTGATCTCAGTGGCACCAAGTGCGCGAAGCTCATTGGCGATCTTGATGAGGCGATCAAACGTGAGCTGGACATTCTCATTGTCGTTTCTCTTGAAGCGGTTGAAGAGATTTCAAAGTACATCAATCCTTGAGTCTCTTTGAGTTGAGACACCTTCGTTGACTTTGGATAGCCAGTCCTGAAAGTGCTAGTTATCGACTAGAGGGGGTGAATAGGCGATTTTTATGGAAGTCTTCAAAACATGGGGGCTTCGAAGACGAACAGTAGCAATGAACCTATTGATATGCAGTGGAAGGTAGACTACACTAGGCAAGCCATAGTCAAGTAAGCAATGAAGTGAAAGCATGAAGACTATCAACTGCTAGGTAGTAAGGATCAGGATGGAAGATAGTATGAAGCCAAACAACAACAGTGTTCACAGAGTGAAGACAATTAGATCATGCAGGGAGGGAATAACTTCACGAAGACAAACTGTAATTAAAGAGAGGTAAAGGATAGAACCAGTTGCTTGGAGAGGACAAGGATTCTTTGGACCAGTTCCAGTTGCTGTGACAACTGTATGTCTGATTAGGGAGGCTCAGATTCAACTCAGAAGACCGCGTCTTCACCTTATTCCCCTTGAGCTAAGGACACTTAGTCCTCGCCCAATCACTCTAGTAAGTCTTCAAGGTAGACTTCCAAACCTTCACAGACTTCATTCACCGGCAATCCATAATGACTCTTGGATGCTCAAAACGCGATGCCTAACCGGCTAGAGGATTCACAGTCCTCAAGTGTAACAAGTCTTCAGATCACGCGGACAGAAAGACTTCAGTGATGCCTAACACTCTTTGGCTCTGGGTGTTTTGGGCTTTGTCCTCGCAAGGATTTCTCTCTCAAATGCTTCGGAGGTGGGTTGCTCTCAAACGACAAAAGCCGTGCACTAACTCTGAGCAGCCACCAATTTCTGGTGTAGGGGGTGGGCTATTTATAGCCAGGAGGCAACCCAACCTGATTTGTCTAAAATGACCCTGGGTACTAAGGAACTGACACATGTCCAATGGTTAGATTTCAAACACACGCGGCAGCTTAACTTGGGCTACAAGTAAAGCTGACTCATCCAGCTCTGGATAAGAGTTGCTCTCATTGTCTTCGCTCGAAGACATAGGATTTGGTTGAGCATCACATCAGTCACTCTGACTTTTTCACTTGGACCCGCCTTAACAGTATGATGGTTCCTATGACTCAACAAAGAAGAAAAAGAAACTACGAAACAACTATGTCTTCGCACTCCATAGTCTTCATGCGATGTCTTCTCATGTCATAGGCTTCAATGCGAATATCTTCATAGACCACCATTGTCTTCAATGTCTTCACACATTTTTAGGGGTCATCTCTGGTAGGTAAATCGAATCAATATGGGACTACTACCTATGTTATCCTACAATTCTCACAAACACATTAGTCCCTCAACCAAGTTTGTCATCAATACTCCAAAACCAACTAGGGGTGGCACTAGATGCACTTACAATCTCTCCCTTTTTGGTGATTGATGACAAACTGGGTGAAGTTTTCAACGGGGATAAAAGTATGTGAAAGTTTAAGGACTAAGGCATTGTCTTCATAAGTAGCAAAAGGCTCCCCCTGAAGATGTGCATATAAGTAGTTTGCTTTTGAATGCAAATGCACATGGCAGGTTTTACTTTGTGGAGATCCTCTTCAACTTATGAAGACAATTCATGATGCATATAAAGATATAACAAAGATAATGATATGCATAATGAAAAATGGACGTCTATGGGATGACTTCATGCGGAATTTATCATCGCATCACAAAGTAGCAGAAAAATAGCAGACGACCATCAAGTTTAATTGTTACAACTCAAAGAACCAAATGTATCAAAAGATGAGAGTTGTAAATACTTGGCAAAAATAATGCAACCACCCATAAGGACCCGCTTGATGACTATCAACTCATATGCTTCTCCCCCTTTTGTTAGTAATGACCAAAAAGGTTTGAAGACATAGAGCATCTACTCGTTCCCTGAAGGAGCAGATGATGGAACAGGGTCGATGTTGGAGTTTGGTGGTGCAGAAGGGCCTGATGCAGTGTCAAGATGCAGTGCAGCCATGGTCGGTGAAGTGGTGTCGTCTTCTTCATCGATGACTCCCGCAACAACAGTTCCAGACGACGACTCCTGACTCTTTTGCAAACTGATAGTTGCGCTTGAAGAGATTGTGTTCGCAACACCATAACATAGATGATGGGTCAGCATTCTCTGGCTTCGGTCCTCGGACCATGCATGGGTAGAAGCCTTGAGCAATGGCTTCAGACTGGACTTGGGCTGTAGATTCCTGTACAGAATATCTCCCCATGGACGCTTGATGGCATTCTTTTCAACATACTCCACAGTGACGAATTTGTACTTGAACCATTCTTCTGCCCAATATCTTTGAATCCATTGGATTCGGGTCTTGCACTGGCCATAGCTTTCCTCAGGATCTGACTTTTACACTTCATACAGATCAGGAGGTAAATCCTTAGCAGTATTCCCACAGTGCTGCCTGCCACCTTTTCTTGCAGATTTCTCAGTTGCCATTGTATTCAGACTGAATGGCTTCAGAACTGTGAATGGCTTCCTTTTGCTGGTCAGACAAGAGCTGGCTTCAGGGGAGTGAATGTGACGTTGTAAGAACTCTGCAAATGAATGCAGACTATGAGAACCAAGGGATTCTCCCACGGACATGTACCTGTGACAGCATTAGAGGTGTGAGGGATGGGAAGAGGTCATATGCATTCTCAGAAGATTTTGAAGATAAATCAGTTTGAAGACATTGACCCCATAGTGCAAAGACATTCACTTATTTGAAGAGAGTTGGTTCCAGATTTGTACGAATCCATGAATAAGTACAAGTGTGGAATCTAACTAGTTATGAATCATAAGTGAATATACTTGGCATGATATGAGATACAGATGAAGACAGATCCATATTTGGAAGTGAAGAAACCACTTTTGGTTGAAGTGGATGGATTTGACAGATCAAAAAGGCAGTAAAAAGTAAGTTTTAATTACCGCTTATGAACTGCTAGATGAGGTAGAGAGAGAGGCTGAGCAGTTCAATCTCCCACGCCCTAACTTGGCGGAGAAAGACACCTACGGCGGCGGCGGAGAGGAGGAGGTCCGCGGCCGGCGTGAGGACGGCATCGAAGAAGTTGCGGCAGCTAAGCGCTTCGTCTCCGGCTTCAACACGAA
Organism: Triticum dicoccoides; assembly: GCF_002162155.2. NCBI lineage: Eukaryota > Viridiplantae > Streptophyta > Magnoliopsida > Poales > Poaceae > Triticum > Triticum dicoccoides. The sequence goes on from NC_041393.1 coordinate 163,361,725, forward strand.
CTAGCGGAGGCGCTAAGGTTTGTGCGAGGTGGAGAAGTGGAAGAAGAGATAATGACCGCGGGGTGTGAGTATTTATAAGGAAAGGGACAGCACATCATAATTACGCAGGTGCCCCCGGTGATTCACATCTAAAGAACACGTGGCATGCATGCAACTTATTGAAAGTTGTTCCATGTTCCCACACTCGCCTGGATTGTCGGGTGATTGTTCTGGCTTCTCCGGTATTCACGCAATAAGGATACAGCATTAAAAATAGATTTAAATGTTTTTCTCTTTGTCTTCTGCTGACAAGGACTCAGAGAAGACAATTGACATGTTTCAATAGAATGCATATGATTTGGACAGATAGAATTCGAGCAAGAAGCACAGAAGAGGTTAGGGTCCGATCACATTCACTTAGATCAATAAAGATTCAAGTACGAAGACATAGCTATTAGTGAATGTTGTAGAGGACAGAACACAAATATATATATATATATACCAACTCAACATTGCGAAGATAAACCTTGAAGTCAAATCAATGTTGAAGACAAACCAAATGCGAAGACTATGCAACCATGACGCCAAAAGAAACACTTCAATAAGAATTTGGTGGTGGCGTTACCCACCGTATAGGAAGTATTAGACCCAGACACGGCGCAAAATTATCGTGGCGCTCCGAAGTCAGATTCCACGTTAATGTATTCACACTCAGAGTGTATGTCTTTATTGATTGAAGATATACGTTACTTCGTGTGTTGCACATCTAAGTCATCAACATGCATAAGCATTAGGATGTGTGTCCAATTACAGGACATTTGAGGAATCTAAGATATTTAGCTCACGCCGCAACTTGCAAAATCTTTTCTCGTCCAAGGGCTTTGTGAAGATATCTGCCAATTGGTCTTTAGTGTTGACGTGAATGATATCAATATCTTCCTTCATGACATGATCTCTAAGAAAGTGATGACGGATCTGAATGTGCTTTGTCTATGAGTGCTGAACTGGGTTGTTGGCAATCTTGATGGCGATTTCATTATCGCAGTAGAGTGGCACATGCTTCAGATGGATACCATAGTCCTTGAGAGTTTGCTTCATCCATAGAAGTTGAGCGCAGCAAGATCCAGCAGCAATGTATTCAGATTCAGCAGTGGAGAGAGATACACAGTTCTGCTTCTTTGAAGACCAACAGACAAGAGATCGTCCAAGAAAGTGACATGTGCCTGATGTGGGCTTGCGATCTACCTTTTCACCAGCATAATCAGCATATGAGAATCCAACTAGATCAAACTCTGAGCCCTTTGGATACCATAATCCTAGTGTTGGGGTGTAAGCCAAATATCGAAGAATTCGCTTCACAGCTAAGTGATGCGATTCCTTTGGTGCCGCTTGGAATCGGGCACACATGCAAACACTAAGCATTATATCAAGCCTAGATGCACATAAATATAGTATAGAACCAATCATGGAGTGGTATACCTTTTGATCGAACTCTTTACCATTGTCGTTGGGGCCTAGATGACTTTTGGTTGGCATTGGCGTCGTGTATCCTTTGCAGTCTTGCATTCCAAACTTCTTCAGGCAATCTTTGAGGTATTTTTCTTGTGATATGAAGATGACATTGCTCTGCTGACGGATTTGAAGACCGAGGAAATTTTTTAGCTCACCCATCATGGATATCGGATATTGCTCTTGCATCATGTGCCCAAACTCATCACTGTATCTCTTGTCAGTGCATCCGAAGATAATGTCATCCACATAGATTTGGCACACAAACAGTTCACCGTCATATATCTTCGTGAAGAGTGTAGGATCTAGAGAACCAGGTTTGGAGCCTTTGCTCTTCAGGAAGTCTTTGAGTGTGTCATACCAAGCGTGAGGACCTTGTTTGAGGCCATACAACACCTTGTTGAGCTTGTATACCATATCAGGATGTTTTGGATCTTCAAAGCCAGGTGGTTGTGCAACACACACTTCTTCTTCGATCTTGCCATTGAGAAATGCACTCTTCACATTCATTTGGTACAAAAGAATGTTGTGATGGTTGGCATAGGCTAGAAGTATGCGAATGGCTTCAAGCCTAGCCACAGGAGCGAATGTTTCATCAAAGTCAATCCCTTCTACTTGAGTGTAACCTTGAGCAACTAGACGAGCCTTGTTTCTGACAACTTGACCATGCTCATCTTGTTTGTTGTGATAGATCCATTTGGTGCCTATGATATTGTGCTTGCGAGGATCAGGACGCTTGACCAATTCCCATACATTGTTCAGCTTGAACTGTTGAAGCTCTTCTTGCATAGCTTGAATCCATTCAGGTTCCATGAAGGCTTCAGCAACTTTCTTGGGTTCAGATATAGATACAAATGCAAAGTGCCCACAGAAATTTGCTAGCTGTGTTGCTCTAGAATGAGTGAGTGGACCAGGTGCATTGATGCTATCAATTATCTTCTCAATCTGTACTTCATTTGCAACACAGGGGTGAACTGGACGAAGATTTTGCCCTTGCAGATCATTGCCTTCAGCTTCAGCATTGACTTCAGGCTGAGCATTGTCTTTGGGTTGATTTGGTGCAATGATGATTTCTTCTTCACCCTGAGCTTCTGAAGGTATGATTTCTCCAATACCCATCATCTTGATAGATTCACTAGGTGGGACTTCATCTAGCACATTTGGCATGTGCTCTCTTTGCGAGCCGTTAGTCTCATCGAACCGCACATCCACAGTTTCAACCACTTTATAGTGAAAGAGGTTGAAGACTCTGTAGGAGTGCGAATCCTTTCTGTATCCAAGCATAAAACCTTCATGTGCTTTCGGTGCAAATTTTGAAGTGTGATGTCGATCCTTGATACAGCATCTAGCACCAAATGCTCTGAAGTAACTGACGTTTGGCTTCTTACTAGTTAGCAGCTCATATGATGTCTTCTTCAGAAGCTTGTGTAGATAAACACGGTTGATGACATGGCATGCAGTATCAAGGCTTCAGGCCAGAACTTCCTTGGAGTCTTGTACTCATCAAGCATCGTCCGAGCCATCTCAATGAGGGTTCTGTTCTTGTGCTCTACGATGCCATTCTACTGAGGTGTGTAAGGAGATGGGAACTCATGAGTGATGCCCAATGTATCAAGATAAGTGTCGAGGCCGGTGTTCTTGAATTTTGTGCCATTGTCACTTCTGATGTGCTTGATCTTGATGCCATAGTTCGTCATGGCACGATTGGCGAATCATTTGAAGACATCCTGCACTTCATTCTTGTATAGGATTATATGCACCCATGTATATCTTGAGTAATCATCAACAATGACGAAGCCATAGAGACAAGCAGTGGTAGTAAGAGTAGAGTAGTGGGTAGGGCCGAATAAGCCCATGTGAAGCAGCTCGAAGGGACGTGATGTTGTCATGATTGTCTTCGAGGGATGCTTGGCCCTAGTCATCTTTCCAGCTTCGCAAGCACCACATAGATGATCCTTCTTGAACTTGACGCCCTCGATGCCCACGACATGTGATACGTCTCCATCGTATCTATAATTTTTGATTGTTCCATGCCAATATTCTTCAACTTTCATATACTTTTGGTAACTTTTTATACTATTTTTGGGACTAACATAATGATCCAGTGCCCAGTGCCAGTTCCTATTTGTTGCATGTTTTATGTTTCGCGGAAACCCAATATCAAACAGAATCCAAACGGGATAAAAACGGATGGCGAATTATTTTGGAATATTTGGGATTTTTCGGAGGAAGAATCAACGCGAAACAGTGCCCGAGGTGGCGGCGAGACAGGGGGGCGCGCCCTCCCCCCTGGGCGCGCCTGGCACTCTCGTGGGCCACCCGTAAGGCGGTTGACGCTCTCATTTTGCCGCAGAAAAGCTAATTTTATGAGAAAAATTTTGGCAAAAGATTCACCCCAATCGGAGTTACGAATCTCCGGATATAAAAGAAATGGTGAAGGGGAAGGATCTAGGAACGCAGAAACAGAGAGAGACAGAGAGATAGATCCAATCTAGGAGGGGCTCTTGCCCCTCCCACGCCATGGGAGCCAAAGACCAGAGGGTAAACCCTTCTCCCATCTAGGGAGGAGGTCAAGGAAGAAGAAGGGGGGCTCTCTCCCCCTTGCTTCCGGTGGCGCCGGAGTGCCACCGGGGCCATCATCATCACCGCGATCTTCACCAACAACTTCACCGCCTTCATCACCAACTCTTCCACCCTCTATGCAGCGGTGTAATCCCTCTCTTACCCGTTGTAATCTCTACTTAAACATGGTGCTTAACGCTATATATTATTTCCCAATGATGTATGGCTATCCTATGATATTTGAGTAGATCCGTTTTGTCCTATGGGTTAATTGATGATCATGATTGGTTTGAGTTGCATGTTTTATTATTGGTGTTGTCCTATGGTGCTCTCCATGTCGCGCAAGCATGAGGGATTCCCGCTGTAGGGTGTTACAATGTGTTCATGATTCGCTTATAGTGGGTTGCATGAGTGACTGAAACACAAACCCGAGTAAGGGGGTTGTTGCGTATGGGATAAAGAGGACTTGATGCTTTAATGCTATGGTTGGGTTTTACCTTAATGAATCTTTAGTAGTTGCGGATGCTTGCTGGAGTTCCAATCATAAGTGCATATGATCCAAGAAGAGAAAGTATGTTAGCTTATGCCTCTCCCTCAAATAAAATTGCAATAGTGATTACCGGTCTAGTTATCGATTGCCTTGGACAAATAACTTTCTCGTAACAAAAATCTCTCTCCTAATATTTACTTTATTGCTTCTTTATGTAAACAGCCCCTACCTTTTATTTACGTGATCTTTATTATCTTGCAGATCTATCCAACAACACCTACAAAGTACTTCTAGTTTCATACTTGTTCTAGGTAAAGTGAACGTCAAGCGTGCGTAGAGTTGTATCGGTGGTCGATAGAACTTGAGGGAATATTTGTTCTACCTTTAGCTCCTCGTTGGGTTTGACACTCTTACTTATCGAAAGAGGCTACAATTGATCCCATATACTTGCGGGTTATCAAGGCCTTTTTCTGGCGCTGTTGCCGGGGAGTCATAGCATGGTGTGAATATTCTCGTGTGTGCTTGTTTGCTTTATCACTAAGTAATTTTTATTTGTTGTTCTTAGTTGTTTTCTATCTTTAGTTATGGGTAGGAAATGCAAAATACCAAAAAAATAGCTGTACCTACTGAACCAATGGTTGAAGAACCACTCAAAATCTATCACACTCCTGAAGCTTTTTACTTGGATCATCTTTGATCCCTTTGTGCTCGTGCTGAAACCCCAACTAGCTTAGTTGAGGGCAAATCTTTAGATGAGCATGCTTGTTATGTGCGACACCGTATTTCTGAAAAAGGAAACTTTTACTGGATCAAATTCATCGTTTGCAATGCTATGCTTGGAATTTATGTGAAATATATGATATTACTTGTTGTTCTGAAAACCCTAAGAAACACCTTCCCTACCAATGTGAGTTTATTGATAATGCAATTGTATCTTCATATGCTAAGGGTGTTTATAATTACTATGATGTTCAACAAATTGAAGAATTTGTTGCTTTTAAGAGTGCTTATGAAATTGCTTCTTTGATTGAAAAGTATGATGCTACTCTCTACAAATCTGAAAATTTTGCCATACTTGAATATTGTTATGATAATTATGCTCCTAATGCCTATGTTAAACTATATATTGAGAAATTCTCCGCTGTCCAAAGAAGAGACTAATATTTTGCAGGAAGCTATGGAAGAAGAAATTGATGAAACTGTGAGCTCATTGGATGAAAAAGATGATGAGGAGAGCGAAGAACAAAAGGAGGAAGGGCGGATTGATCACCCGTGCCCACCTTCTAATGAGAGTAACTCTTCAACTCATACATTGTTTAATTCCCCTTCGTGCTTACCGAAGGATGATTGCTATGATGATTGCTATGATCGAGTTGATTCTCTTGAAATATCCCTTTTTGATGATGCTTGCTATGCTTGTGGCCAAGATGTTAATATGAATTATGCTTATGGAGATGAACTTGCTATATTTCCTTATGTTAAACATGAAATTGTTGCTATTGCACCCACGCATGATAGTCATATTATCTTTTTGAATTTTCCCGACTACACTATATCGGAGAAGTTTGCGCTTAGTAAGGATTATATTGATGGGTTGCCTTTTACCATTGCTCATGATGATTTTGATGAATGTAATATGCATGTGCTTGCTGCTCCTACTTGCAATTATTACGATAAAGGAACTATATCTCCGCCTCTTTATGTTTCCAATATGATAGAATTGCAAGAAACTGTTTATACTATGCATTGGCCTTTACTTGGTGTGCATGAATTGTTCTTTTATGACATGCCGATGCATAGGAAGAGAGTTAGACTTCGTCATTGCTTGATATATGTTACTTTGTGCTCACTACTAAATCACAAATCATTGTTAATTAAAATTGGCTTTGATATACCTTGGGATCCGGGTGGATTCATTACTTGAGCACTAAATGCCTAGCTTAATGGCTTTAAAGAAAGCACTGCCAGGGAGACAACCCGGTAGTTTTAGAGAGTCATTTATTTCTGTTGAGTGCTTTTATATAGTCTAAAAACAAAAAAATAAAGAAGGCATCCTAAAAACTTTTCAAAAAGGAAAGTGAAAGTGAGAGAGACAAGCATTGTTGAAGTGGGAGCTAGCCTTGAACTTTGTTCATGCTCAAGGAAACTTTGTGAATCTTGATTACAGAAACTTTTCATAAAAACTAATTATCCCCTTGTTTAATTCCATTGTATTATAAAACTAATGTGCCAAGGTTTGTCTTTAGGATGTTTACGATGCTTGTTGGCTTGTACGGTGCAGGACAGAAACTTTGTCTGTAATGCGCGATTTTGCATTTTTTAACTGGAACGTCAAATGGTTCTGATTCCTTTTGAACTGTCTTTCTGTACAATTTTTTTATTTTTACTAATTTTGGTAGAATTTTTGGGGTACCATAAGTATGGTGAATGTTAAGATTGCTACAGACTGTTCTGTTTTTGACAGAATCTGTTTTTGATGCAGAGTTTGCTTGTTTTGATGAATCTATCAATTTATATTAGTGGATTAAGCCATGGAAAAGTTATATTACAGTATACACAATGCAAAAACAAAATATGAATTGGTTTGCTACAGTACTTAGAGTAGTGATTTGCTTTATTATACTAACGGATCTTACCGAGTTTTCTGTTGAAGTTTTGTGTGGATGAAGTGTCTAATCGAGGAGGTCTCAATATGAGGAAAAGGAAGAGAGGCAAGAGCTCAAGCTTGGGGATTCCCGAGGCACCCCAAGTAAATATTCAAGGAGACTCAAGCGTCTAAGCTTGGGGATGCCCCGGAAGGCATCCCCTCTTTCTTCAACAAGTATCAGTATGTTTTCGTATTCGTTTTGTTCATGCGATATGTGCAAGTCTTGGAGCGTCTTTTGCATTTAGTTTTCACTTTTATTTTATGCACCATGTTGGTATGAGATAGTCCTCGGTTGATTTATGGAATGCTCATTGCACTTCACTTAAATATTTTGAGTATGGCTTTATAGAATGCTTCATATGCTTCACTTATATCATTTGAAGTTTGGATTGCATGTTTCTCTTCACATAGAAAACCGCCATTTGTAGAATGCTCTTTTGCTTCACTTATATTTGTTAGAGCGTGGGCATATCTTTTGTAGAAAGAATTGAACTCTCTTGCTTCACTTATATCTATTTAGAGAGATGACAGGAATTGGTCATTCACATGTTTAGTCATAAAATCCTACATAAACTTGTAGATCGCTAAATATGATATGTTTGATTCCTTGCAATAGTTTTGCGATATAAAGGTGGTGATATTAGAGTAATGCTAGTGGGCGACTGTGGATTAGTAGAAATACTTGTGTTGAGGTTTGTGATTCCCGTAGCATGCACGTATGGTGAACCGCTTTGTGATGAAGTTGGAGCACAATTTTATTTATTTATTGTCTTCCTTACGAGTGGCGGTCGGGGACGAGCGATGGTCTTTTCCTACCATTCTATCCCCCTAGGAGCATGTGCTTAGTACTTTGTTTTCAATGGCTTGTAGATTTTTGCAATAAGTATATGAGTTCTTTATGACTAATGTTGAGTCCATGGATTATACGCACTCTCACCCTTCCATCATTGCTAGCCTCTTCGGTACCGTGCATTGCCCTTTCTCACCTCAAGAGTTGGTGCAAACTTTGCCGGTTCATCCAAACCCCGTGATATGATATGCTCTATCACACATAAGCCTCCTTATATCTTCCTCAAAACAGCCACCATACCTACCTATCATGGCATTTCCATAGCCATTCCGAGATATATTGCCATGCAACTTTCATCATCATCATATACATGACTTGAGGATTCATTGTCATACTGCTTTGCATGATCGTAAGATAGCTAGCATGATGTTTTCATGGCTTGTCTGTTTTTTGATGTCATTGCTACGCTAGATCATTGCACATCCCGGTACACCGCCGAAGGCATTCATATAGAGTCATATCTTTGTTCCAGTATCAAGTTGTAATATTGAGTTGTAAGTAAATAAAAGTGTGATGATCATCATTATAGAGCATTGCCCCATGAAAAAAAGAAAAAAAAGAAAAGAAAAGAGAAGGCCAAAGAAGCCTAAATAAAAAAGGGGGCCAAAGAAGCCCACCCAAAAAAGAAAAAAAGAAAAGGAAAAGAAAAAGAAAAGGGGCAATGTTACTATCCTTTTTCCACACTTGTGCTTCAAAGTAGCACCATGTTCTCCATATAGAGAGTCTCTTGAGTTATCACTTTCATATACTAGTGGGAATTTTCATTATAGAACTTGGCTTGTATATTCTGATGATGGGCTTCCTCAAATGCCCGAGGTCTTCATGAGCAAGCAAGTTGGATGCACACCCACCTAGTTTCAGTTTGAGCTTTCATACACTTATAGCTCTTAGTGCATCCGTTGCATGGCAATCCCTACTCCTCGCATTGACATCAATTGATGGGCATCTCCATAGCCCGTTGGTTAGCCGTGTCGATGTGAGAATTTCTCCCTTTTTGTCTTCTCCACATAACCTCCACCATCATATTCTATTCCACCTATAGTGCTATATCCATGGCTCATGCTCATGTATTGAGTGAAAGTTGAAATTTTTTGATATTACTAAAGTATGAAACAATTGCTTGGCTTGTCATCGGGGTTGTGCATGATTAAATACTTTGTGTGATGAAGATAGAGCAACAGCCAGACTGTATGATTTTGTATGGATAACTTTCTTTGTCCATGTTATTTTGAAAAGACATGATTGCTTTATTGGTATGCTCGAAGTATTATTGTTTTTATGTCAAATGATAGACTATTGCTTTGAATCACTCATGTCTTAATATTCATGCCATGATTAGACATATGATCAAGACTATGCTAGGTAGCATTCCACATCAAAAATTATCTTTTTTATTATTTACCTACTCGAGGACGAGCAGGAATTAAGCTTGGGGATGCTGATACGTCTCCGTCGTATCTATAATTTTTCATTGTTCCATGCCAATATTCTTCAACTTTCATATACTTTTGGCAACTTTTTATACTATTTTTGGGACTAACATATTGATCCAGTGCCCAGTGCCAGTTCCTGTTTGTTGCATGTTTTATGTTTCGCAGAAACCCAATATCAAATGGAATCCAAACGGGATAAAACGGACGGAGAATTGTTTTGGAATATTTGGGATTTTCCGGAGGAAGAATCAACGTGAAATGGTGCCCGAGGTGGCCACGAGACAGGGGCGCGCCCTCCCCCCTGGGCGCGCCTGGCACTCTCGTGGGCCACCCGTAAGGCGGTTGACTCTCTTATTTTGCTGCAAGAAAGCTAATTTTATGAGAAAAATCTGGGCGAAAGATTCACCCCAATCGGAGTTGCGGGTCTCCGGATATAAAAGAAACGGTGAAGGGGAAGGATCTGGGAACGTAGAAACAGAGAGAGACAGAGAGATAGATCAGATCTCGGAGGGGCTCTCGCCCCTCCCACGCCATGGGAGCCAAAGACCAGAGGGGAAACCCTTCTCCCATCTAGGGAGGAGGTCAAGGAAGAAGAAGGGGGGCTCTTTCCCCCTTGCTTCCGGTGGCGCCGGAGTGCCACCAGGGCCATCATCATCACCGCGATCTTCACCAACAACTTCACCGCCTTCATCACCAACTCTTCCCCCCTCTATGCAGCGGTGTAATCCCTCTCTTACCCGTTGTAATCTCTACTTAAACATGGTGCTCAACGCTATATATTATTTCCCAATGATGTATGGCTATCTTATGATATTTGAGTAGATCCGTTTTGTCCTATGGGTTAATTGATGATCGTGATTGGTTTGAGTTGCATGTTTTATTATTGGTGCTATCCTATGGTGCTCTCCATGTCGCGCAAGCATGAGGGATTCCCGTTGTAGGGTGTTGCAATGCGTTCATGATTCGCTTATAGTGGGTTGCGTGAGTGACTGAAACACAAACCCGAGTAAGGGGTTGTTGTGTATGGGATAAAGAGGACTTGATGCTTTAATGCTATGGTTGGGTTTTACCTTAATGAATCTCTAGTAGTTGTGGATGCTTGCTAGAGTTCCAATCATAAGTGCATATGATCCAAGGAGAGAAAGTATGTTAGCTTATGCCTCTCCCTCAAATAAAACTGTAATAGTGATTACCGGTCTAGTTATCGATTGCCTTGGACAAATAACTTTCTCGTAACAAAAAGCTCTCTACTAATATTTACTTTATTGCTTCTTTATCTAAACAGCCCCTAACTTTTATTTACGTGCTCTTTATTATCTTGCAAACCTATCCAACAACACCTACAAAGTACTTCTAGTTCCATACTTGTTCTAGGTAAAGCGAACGTCAAGCGTGCGTAGAGTTGTATCGATGGTCGATAGAACTTGAGGGAATATTTGTTCTACCTTTAGCTCCTCGTTGGGTTCGACACTCTTACTTATCAAAAGAGGCTACAATTGATCCCGTATACTTGCGGGTTATCAACATGCTTCTTCTTTGCGAGAGTGTAGAAGTTCGTCATGTCAGCATGTCCTAGCCTCCGATGCCAGAGCCAGCACTCTGAAGCTTTTGCTAGAAGACATACGGCCAACTGTGGTCCTGCTGAGAAATCTACCATGTAGAGATCATCTTTTCGGTACCCTTCAAAGACTAGAGATTTTTCAGATTCCATAAGCACAAGGCAACAATATTTTCCAAATATCACAATGATGTTCAGATCACAAAGCATTGAGACAGACATTAAGTTGAAAGCAAGGGATTCAACAAGCATCACTTTATCCATGTGCTGATCCTTTGAGATTGCAACCCTGCCTAGACCCAATACCTTGCTTTTACCAGTGTCAGCAAATGTGATGTGACTTTTGTCAGACGGACGTAGGGTTGAATCCATCAGAAGACTTCGATCACCAGTCATGTATTAGTGCATCCACTGTCCATAATCCATTATGAATCCTTTGGTGTCATACCCTACAGTACAGTTTGGGGGATAGGCTTCACCAAGGGTATTGTGAAGCATAAACATTTGACGAACAAGCGGATTATAAAAGTCCAGATCTTGGTTAGGATAAATAGGATGATTGTCAAGGAATCCTGGGACGAAAAACATAGTAAGACCATTTGGACATTCTATCTTGTGTCCCACAAGATGTTTAAGGTCCCCAGCATAAGCATCAGACGCCTTTGATTTCCGGCTGGAGACCATTCCCTGCAAAAGAGAGTTAATTTTTCTTAACCACTCACATCTTCAGGGGTGGCTTAGAAGCAATGAGTCTAAGTGCTGCATCTGAGAACTACGGCTTTGGAGCCCTAGCAAATAGCCTTGCAGGAGGTGAATAATACTCATAAGAATAAGCAGAAAAGTTCTTGGTCTTATGAACATAGCGGTTTGACGAAACACACTCATATTCATAATTCTGAGTATGGTTTCCCTGCAAAACATTGGCGTTAGTGTGACTCTGGTGAGTCCTCTGTCTGTATGAATCCTTTGGACCATATGAAGCCTTTGGTCTGGGATTTGTCTTCTTCCCAGGTGGTGTCATGATGACATTCACGGGAAGATTCTAGAGACAACTCTTGGGTACTCAGATCTTCTTAAAAGGTGGTCCATTCCTGCAGTTAGTACCGATATACCTGGCAAACACTTCACCATTCTGATTCTTAAATAGTTTATAGTTTGCATCAAAGGATTCATCAATGATAATCAGGTTAGCACAAGTGAAGCCAGATAAGGTAGATGGATCCACTGAAGGTCCCTTTGTAGCAACCCATGTGGTTTTGGGGTACTGCTCAGGCTTCCAGTAAGAACCATCAACATTCATTTTCCTCTCGAACCCAACACCCTCTTTCCTAGGGTTTCGGTTCAGAATCTGTTTCTTGAGGACATCACATAGTGTCTGGTGCCCTTTGAGACTTTTGTACATTCCTCTCTCAAGCAATGTCTTCAACTTGGCATTCTCATCAGCAATAGTAGTGCTATCCTCAGTAGAGGGGTTAGTTACCACATCAGCAGTTGACGATATTGCAACAGTAGTAGCAGTAGAACATTCAGCAATAGAGACAGCATTATCATGCTCAAGACATTTTAGACATGGTGGTTCAAATCCTTCCTGAGTGGAACTGATCTGTTGAGCGCAGAGTGACTCATTCTCCTTTTGAAGATCTTCATGAGCCGATCTCAAGTTCTCAAGCTCTTGCTTCCTTTGAAGATGATCATAGGAGAACTTTTCATGAGTAGTTGAGAGCGTTTCATGACGACTTTCAAGTTCCTCGTACTTAACATGAAGATTTTTAATGTCTTCAATTAAGGACTGAGTTCAGGTCATTTCCGCGTCCAACGGGTCATCGCTTTTGTCTAGCAACTTTTGAATATGTTGATAGCATTATGTTGTTCAGTTGCAATTTTAGCAAGTGTTTTGTAGCTAGGTTTAGATTCACATTCAGAGTCATCTTCACTTGATGTTTGAAAGTAAGCATCGCGTGAGTTTACCTAAAGCAGTAGGTGGGAGCAGAGTCATCCTCATCCTTAGCATCAGTGTTGGTGACGAGGCCATTGTCTTTAGTGTTGAAGATGGACTTGGCGACATACGCTGAAGCTAGAGCCAGGCTTGCCACGCCGGAATCATATTCCTCTTCAGACTCCACCTCTGCCTCCTCAGATGCAGACTCCTCCTCTGAATCCATATCCTTGCCAACAAATGCACGAGCCTTGTTGGATGAGCTCTTCTTGTGTGATGAAGACTTCGACAAAGACTTGGAAGAAGACTTTGAGGATTTCTTCTTCTTCTTGTCATCAGAATCATATTCCTTGCTCTTCTTCTTCTTCTTCTTAGTCTCATTGTCCCACTATGGACACTCAGAGATGTCGTGACCAGGTTTCTTGCACTTGTGGCATCTTCTCTTCTTGTGATCACGAGAGGAAGCTTCATCGTTTCTAGAGCTGGATCTTGAAGACTTTCTGAAGTATTTCTTCTTAGTGAACTTCTGGAACTTCTTCACAAGCATAGCAAGCTCCTTTCGAATGTCTTCAGGATCCCCAGAACTGCAGTCAGATTCTTCTTCAGATGAGGAAACAACCTTTGCCTTCAAAGTACTAGTTCGGCCATAGTTGGGACCATAGATATCTCTTTTCTCAGATAGCTGGAACTCATGTGTGTTAAGCCTCTCAAGTATATCAGACGGATCAAGAGTCTTGAAGTCAGGACGTTCTTGAATCATCAGGGCCAGGGTGTCGAATGAGCTGTCAAGCGATCTCAGAAGCGTCTTGACGATTTCGTGCTTGGTGATCTCAGTGGCGTCGAGTGCATGAAGCTCATTTGTGATATCAATGAGGCGATCAAATGCGAGCTGGAAATTCTCATTGTCATTTCTCTTGAAGCGGTTGAAGAGATTGCGAAGAACACTAATCCTTGAATCTCTCTGGGTTGAGACGCCTTCGTTGACCTTGGAGAGCCGGTCCCATACTAGCTTCGTAGTTTCCAAAGCACTCACACGACCATACTGTCCTTTGGTCAGATGACCACAGATGATGTTCTTGGCAGTCGAGTCCAGTTGAATGAAACTCTTGACATCAGCAGTAGTGACACCTTCACCGACCTTGGGAACGTTGTTCTTGACGACATACCAGAGGTCGACGTCAATGGCTTCAAGATGCATACGCATCTTATTCTTCCAGTAGGGGTAGTCAGTGCCATCGAAGATAGGGCACGCAGCGGAGACTTTGATTATCCCTGTAGTCGATATAGCTAAAACTCCAGGTGGTTAAACCGAATCACACAGAACAAGGGAGCATCTTGCTCTGGTACCAATTAAAAGTGCTAGTTATCGATTAGAGGGGGTGAATAGGCAATTTTTATGAAAGTCTTCAAAACACGGGGGCTTTGAAAACAAAAAGTAGCAATGAACCTATTGATATGCAGCGGAAGGTAGACTACACTAGGCAAGCCATAGTCAAGTAAGCAATGAAGTGAAAGCATGAAGACTATCAGCAGCTAGGTAGTAAGGATCGGGATGAAAGATAGTATGAAGCCAAACAACAACAGTGTTCACATAGTGAAGACAATCAGATCATGCAGAGAGGGAATGACTTCCCGAAGGCAAACTATAAGTAGAGAGGGGTAAAGGATAGAACCAGTTGCTTGGAGAGGACAAGGATTTGTTAGACCAGTTCCAGTTGTTGTGACAACTGTACCTCTAGTTAGGAAGGCTGAGATTAAACTCAGAAGACCGCATCTTCACCTTATTCCCCTTGAGCTAAGGACACTTAGTCCTCGCCCAATCACTCTGGTAAGTCTTCAAGGTAGACTTCCAAACCTTCACAGACTTTGTTCACCAGCAATCGACAATGACTCTTGGATGCTCAGAACGCGACGCCTAACCGGCTGGAGGATTCATAGTCCTCAAGTGTAACAAGTCTTCAGATCACACGGACAGAAAGACTTCAGTGATGCCTAACACTCTTTGGCTCTGGGTGTTTTGGGCTTTGTCCTCGCAAGGATTTCTCTCTCAAATGCTTCGGAGGTGGGTTGCTCTCAAACGACAAAACTCGTGCACTAACTCTGAGCAGCCACCAATTTATGGTGTAGGGGGTGGGCTATTTATAGCCAGGAGGCAACCCAACCTGATTTGTCTAAAATGACCCTGGGTCACTAAGGAACTGACACGTGTCCAATGGTCAGATTTCAGACACACGCGGCAGCTTAACTTGGGCTGCAAGTAAAGCTGACTCATCCAGCTCTGGATAAGAGTTGCTCTCATTGTCTTCGCTCGAAGACATAGGATTTGGTTGAGCATCACATCAGTCACTCTGACTTTGTTCACTAGGACCCCACTTAACAGTACGATGGTTCCTATGACTCAACAAAGAAGAAAAGGAAACTACGAAACAACTATGTCTTCGCACTCCATAGTCTTCATGTGATGTCTTCTCATGTCATAGACTTCAATGTGAATATCTTGACATACCACCATTGTCTTCAATGTCTTCACACATTTTTAGGATCATCTCTGGTAGGTAAACCGAATCAATATGGGACTACTACCTGTGTTATCCTACAATTCTCACAAACACATTAGTCCCTCAACCAAGTTTGTCGTCAATACTCCAAAACCAACTAGGGGTGGCACTAGATGCACTTACAAGTCCCAGACTAGCTTCGCAATTTCCAGAGCACTCACACGGCCATACTGTCCTTTGGTCAGATGACCACAGATGATGTTCTTGGCGGTTGAGTCCAGTTGCGCGAACCTCTTGACATCAGCAGCGGTGACACCTTCACCGACCTTGGGAACGCCTGTCCAGACGACATACCAGAGGTAGATGTCAATGGCTTCAAGATGCATGCGCATCTTATTCTTCTAGTAGGGGTAATCAGTGCCATCAAAGACCGGGCACGGAGCGGAGACCTTGATTATCCCTGTAGTCGACATAGCTAAAACTCTAGGTGGTTAAACTAAATCACACAGAACAAGGGATCATCTTGCTCTGATACCAACTGAAAGTGCTAGTTATCGACTAGAGGGGGGTGAATATACGATTTTTATTTAAAAAAAATCAAAATAAGAGGTCTTTGAAGACAATCAATCCGATTGGACCTATATGATATGCAGCGAAAGATAAACTACACTAGACAGGCCATAGTCAAGTGAGCATAGTAATGAAAGCACAAAGACTAATGGCAGCTAGGTAAATTGGATCATAATGGAAGACAGTATGAAGCCAAGCAGGTAATTGTCTTCACACAGTAAAGTCAAACATATCAGGCAAGCAAGCAATGACTTCACGAAGACAAACTGAAATGTAAATGTGTTGGAAGATAAGACCAGTAGCTTGGTGAAGACAAGGATTTGGTGGACCAGTAGTTTCAGTTGTTGTGACAACTGTACGTCTGATTAGGGAGGCTGAGATTGAACTCAGAAGACCACGTCTTCACCTTATTCCCCTTGAGCTAAGGATAGGGCTGCATGAAAAGTTCGAGGCTCATTAGCTGCTTGAGATCGACTCGTTTTTTGGCTCGACTCAAGATCGACGCGAAAAGAAACGAGTCGAGTTTGAACACTTTATGTAGCTCGATCGAGAAACAAGCCGATCTTGAGCCAATATTGGCTCGCTCAATTTTAGCTCGATAGCTCGACATAATACCATTATGTTAAATGATCATATGCCATATATTAAATGAAAATAAGATAATTTGTTACCATATATGATGTCCATGATTTTTCTCCATTTTATTTAGCAGCAAACATGGAAGCTTAATTAAGTGCAAAGAAGATTTAGGCCTAATTATAGTAGCAAAAACGAAGACCGTCATCTATTGCTAGTTTGCCCAAGAGACAAAGATGAGCTCTTCGAGCACGACGAGATTGTCGTACAAAGTTGTGTCGTCTTGTGTCCTTATCTAGTTGGAATAATCGTCATAGATTTATAATATTTACTATTTCATTTAGCTCGAAACTAGCTCGAGATCGACTCAAGATCGTTACAAGATGAGCACGAGTCATGTTCTACAGCTTGATCTTGAGCTTCACTCAGTTTGAACTCGCTCGAATTTTAATATGAGTTGAGCCGAGCCAACTCTAACTCGCTCGAACTCGACTCGTTTGCAGCCCTAGCTAAGGACACACAGTCCTCGCCCAATCACTCTGGTAACTCTTCGAGGTAGACTTCCAAACATTCACAGACTCCGTTCACCGGCGATCCATAATGACTCTTGGATGCTTAGAACGTGACACCTAACCGGATGAAGGATGCACAGTCCTCAAGTGTAACAAGTCTTCAGATAACGCGGACAGAAAGACTTCAGTGATGTCTAACACTCTTTGGCTCTGGGTGTTTGGGGCTTTGTCCTCGCAAGGATCTCTCACTCAAAGGTTTCGGAGATGGGTTGCTCTCAAAACGACAAAAGTCATGCACTAACTCTGAGCAGCCACCAATTTATGGTGTAGGGGGTGGGCTATTTATAGCCAGGAGGCAACCCGACATGATATGTCCGAAATGACCCTGGGTCACTAAGGAACCGATACGTGTCCAACGGTCGGATTTCAAACACGCGCGACAACTTGGCTTGGGCAACAAGCAAAGTTGACTCATCCAACTCTGGATAAGATTGGCTCTCATTGTCTTCACTCGAAGACATAGGATTTGGGTTGAGCATCACGTCAGTCTTCTGACTTTGTTCACTTGGACCCTACTTAACAGTTCGGTGGTTCCTATGACTCAATAAAGAAGAAAAGAAAACTACGAAAGAAACTATATCTTCGCACTCCATAGTCTTCAAGTGAGTGTCTTCACATGTCATTATCTTCAACGTGAATGTCTTCACGAACCACCATTGTCTTCAATGTCTTCATACATTTTTAGGGGTCATCTCTGGTAGATAAACCGAATTAATGAGGGACTACTACATGTATTATCCTGCAATTCTCACAAATACATTAGTCCCTCATTCACGTTTGTCGTCAATACTCTAAAACCAACTAGGGATGGCACAAGATGCACTTACAGTACGAAGATAGTCCCTCCCAGAGGGGAGGCGCGAGTCCTGCTGCCAAAGTTTTAAGTCGTCGCTGCAGCCACAACAAGTTTCAGCAATAGCTAGGAACCTAGAAATTTAAGGGAAATCCCAAATTAGGAGTACGACCACAATTGCACATGGACTATAATCGGTTCCCAATAGCACATTAGCTAGTCCAAACACATGAACTAGATCAACAGGAGCAACAATGAGTCATTTCTAAACCTATGAGCAGCACAGTGAGTAAATCGTGCCACTGAACAAAGTATAGCACCGCTGCACCAGATCCACCACAGATAATAGGAGGAGCTCCGTACGAGGTTGTAGCCAAGGCAGTAGCACAGCCTCTCGCCGTCGTCCCTACAGCTGCAGCACGAGGACCACCGGATCATACGCGTCTGGACTCACAGCCACCGGATCCAGACTCGCCGACACTGGATCCTTAAACGCCGAATAGGAGCCAAAAAAGCCAAAACTTTTTGGTGAAGGGGAGCGCCGCAGGCCGAGGGAAGGTGGAGTGAAGCGTGCCGGCAGGGTGGAGGGAGTTGCAGAGAGCGCGAGTGCAGCGGCAAGGCTAGGAGTAGTGGAATGCAGGTTGAATACGAAAAGAGGACAGTTTTGCAAAAATACCATTCACGACTGATATTTCAGGACGGGGGAGATTAAACTAAGCAAATTACCAGACAAAACAAACGATCATCTGTTATTCATAACCGAGCCTACCAAGATCAACAAGACATCACGGCAGAGTTCCGCCTCATATATTGCACAATCTCCATCTATGTCGTTTGTTGCACAACCTCCATATATAACATATGTTTATCCAGACCCCATCTTCGCCTATCAACTACTTCACTTATTTTCCGGCTTGCTCAGCGTTCTCGTTGCTAGTTGTTGATGCGGTGGCCCCTTGCTGCATCATTTGCAATTGGATTTGCAACACCTGGAACAAGTGGCATATGCATTACGTTGACAATAGAGCCTTAGTGAAAAGATAACAATCACACGACATCATCTTATTCCCGGCAAGCATGCCATATGATCAGTTACTTCCATCTCATTGGTCGCTGCTAGTTACCAGACGAACATTTATATCTTG
Source organism: Triticum dicoccoides (assembly GCF_002162155.2). Lineage (NCBI taxonomy): Eukaryota > Viridiplantae > Streptophyta > Magnoliopsida > Poales > Poaceae > Triticum > Triticum dicoccoides. The sequence goes on from NC_041393.1 coordinate 163,380,843, forward strand.
AGCAATGTTGCATATTATAATCGTGCAGTGATGAAAAAGACTATCCTTGGAAGCTGATGAACTATGTTTAATGTCTATTTGATCATTATAGTTTCCCATCCAGAATGTTATGACATACAGTACTAGAATGCTGGATACTGTTATTTAAGAATCAAGGGTTTGTTAAGATAGTAATAAAACTGAGTAACTAAAATAGCAGGAGAAACAAACTTATTGGCATGCTGTTAACTCTCACAACATTGTACGCACAGTTACAAGTCACAACTGCTAGTGACCAATATAAATGTGTCAAATGAGCAATAAACATAAGAATTGGGATTATATCCGGTGCACATCATCAATTGGATGCAATCATGCAAACCACTTTGGCTTCAATATCAAATCATATTAGAAGTCACCAAACAAATGTCAAGGTGGTGGATTAATGTAATATACCATGTAAAATTTCAAATTCAATTCAGTTTGCATTGAGGTTCCAAAAGAAAATGGAAAATAATGAAAGAAAAGAAAAAAAATCTCCTTTATGTCTTTCTTAACTAATGTGGAGTTTTTACTGGAAATTTTGAAGGGGGGCAATACTCAATATAGTGTACCCTCACAAAACTAACTTTTCACATTCATTTCAGTGATAGCACTTAATGTATTTGAACTATATATGTCTGCATAGACAATACAAGGGAGTTTTCTCCACACAAAAAAAAGAACAATGCGAGGGGCATATAGAGTGCAATAAATTCACTTATGTGTGAAATCATGCAAACTCTCGCATGAGTAGTTGGATGCTAGTTGAATGGTCTAGATTCCTTAGTTAATCGTAGATGTCATCCCTCATTAAAAAAATTGAGTGTATGTGTTATTCAGAAAGTTATCTATCTGGTTGTTACAGCCTTTTCATACACAATAGCTAGTGCTCTACAAATACCATGGTTAAGCAGATTGCGTTAGGAAGAAAGTTCTTACCTCTATCTGGCTCCTTATAGCCTTTTCATATGCCTTTTGTAGTGAATTTCCAGGGTCCCCGCTACCAGTTATTGAACTAACTGGACCACGTGAATAAGAAGGCTGAGGTTCTAATGGATGGCCAGTGGAAGTACTTGCTTCTCCTGATTGTGAGGTACTTGGTGTAGCGTGCAGAGGTCCTGAGTGCCTGATGATTAATAAAAGGGCACTTCAATTCATTGGCATTAAGAAGTACTCCCTCCGTCCCAAAATAAGTGTCGCGGACTTAGTACAGAGGGAGTATTTGACAAAGCAAATGCCGTTTTCAATAGTCCATCAGTGCAATAGTGGAACTGACAGAGACAGTGACTAACCCAATCTCAGGTAGCTAAGTATGATGAAAGTTGGTCACATACAGTAATAACTTGCTGTACAAAAAGTCAAAACCCAGAAGGCCAGAACTGAATAAAAGCATGTTAACTTAATATGATGCAATAACAATTAAGTTATAATGTGTTCCCACTTTCCCAGGCCCAAAAAAAAGTAGAAGGCGGTGTTAGTGTTTTCCCAGGCCATGCATTCATCCCCATTTTTGCCGTTGTGCACTCTTTGGGTCAACCACTTCAATTAGACAACCACAGTGCAGAAACATAAAAATGGCGCGACCAAATGCAAAGGACTAGTGGCAAAAAGAAAATTGCTCCAAAGTGTGTATACTTATCACGGAAAAAATAACAAGTTCTACCAATTGTTATCCACTATATTAAACCACCATCAAAATGGCACGGGCAAATTAAAAAATTATTAACTAAACTGGCAAAAATCGCAGATATATTCCAAGTCAAAAGTGTCATAGCTGGCAACTGAGAGATCAGAGATCTAAGAACTATGGAAGTTGCAAATTTAATCTATGGAAAAAAAGAGCCATCATTTATTATCATAGCTAATGGATCTCTAGCATAATCATAAAGAGCTTCACATTTTAAAGTTTAACCTATTCCAGAAAAACATACCTATTCAAAGTGTTCACTGGAGGATAAGCAAATGATCTCCCATACAAGGAAGCAGCTGAAGCAGCAGCCTCAAGTTTTAATTGACGCATGTTCACGTTCTCAGTTGGTGCTCCTCCTGAACTTGGAGTACCAGTGCCTGCACCGATTTTCCTTGCATTGAATTAGGATTGACATACAAAACTGGTTGCATAATGTACTACTGACTGATAAAAATGGTTAAATGGGAAAGTACAATTCAAAAACTCAGACCAATGAAGAGAAGCTCACCAGGCTGAACTCCAGGTTGAGCTCCATGCTGTTGTGCTGATGCTGCACGTCCATTATCTGGGGGGATAATTGGAGCTCTACATGTTGGGCAAGTATGTTGGCGCTGTAGCCATGACCTCAAACAATGTACATGGAACAAGTGCCCACAAAGCAGCTTCTTTGCTGTGGTCATCTCTTCACGGCAAATAATACATGTGACATCACTCCTGAATATATAAAGAATCTAAATCATAAACAAGTTCGATTGCTGAATCAGTAAATCAACCAAAACAGTACCAATGAAACTAAATGTACTCACGCATCGAGCTCATCTGGTGTAGCATCTGGAAAGCGTTCATTCATGTTGGAAGTCACCTTTCTGTAGCGCACATAATCTGAAATGCGAATTCTGAAGTTGCGGAAGGTCTCATACAGCTCACGAATCAAGTGCAGTGGGACACCATAGTTCCTGATATCAAAATAACAGATCAGCCTTAGAAGTTCGAACTACAAAATCCTAAGGGGAAAGAACATTTTATAAAAGAACTTACAGGAAGATCGCTATGAAGAATAGCATATATAAAGACAAGTGCACAAGGTCGCTGATAAGCTCCAAATAAAATGTATACACTGCTTTATTCTCCCATTGACCTTCCGCTAGCATGTCGCTGACATAGAATACATACTTCACGAATGTCGATACTGTCGATGTTGCCAGTATCATATACCTAAAACATGTTTTGCACATGTGTGAGCTACCATGAATCTCAATGTCTAGAAATAATACATCAGTAATCATCTGCAGATATTAAGAATAATAGAACTATTATAACCTGAAGTAAATAACGCAAGATTAATCATCAGCTCAATATGGTAGTTTTCTCGGGGTATAACTCAATATGGTAGTAACCTTGCCTGAAAGGCATGTCCCGTGCTTTAAAAAGCAATAATCAACAAAGAAATTCCATAACTGGTGAGATTTACCTCAGTTTAGACAACTGATCAAATGATTGGCACTGCTTTCACTTAAATGTATTGCTTAAACTTAGAAGAAGAATTCAACAAGTTCCTGGACTCAGATTTTGACAAATGACAATCATAACATATAAATGAAAGGATAATAGGCTTGATGTGGTAAACATACAAGAAAAACTATCCATGGTCTAGTGGATGCGCAAAATGAAATGTTAACTGTTGAGTGCCATAGCGTTAGAAGTTGCTAGATAAAATCGATGGCAAACATTACTTAAGAATGAGTAACAAGTAACATGTCATCCTACTAGTGCGTCTTCAAGCATATATATAACAAGAAATTCTGGTGTTTATCTGTGCTGTGCTGCATGTTTATTGAAAACTATCCACTTCAAATTCACACACGTTATATTAATCTGTCATATCATGAAAGAGGGGCTTTCCAGGAACAGTTCGCATTTTTCACAAACTTCCACCCTTAGGTATACAACCAAAGCATGCCCTCCATATTTGAGATCAAACAGCTGATGCTTTTTTTTCAATTTGATCAGATGGATACTATTTGAAAGGTCGCGTGGCATAATAAAGATGCTATATTGCAAGCAAGTAAAGAGTGATTTATGAAAACTTACTCAAAGGAAAAGAAGATTGCAACAGATGCCTCCCGCTTCTGTATCAGCGACCCCAGCGAGTTCGCCAGGAAGAGGCAGTCGACGACAAGAAGGAATAGCATGAAGGACACGATCCTTATGTGCGACAGCATTGGCACGGAGGGTGTGGTCTCAATGTACTCGACCCTCTTCTGCGCAAGCCAGTGCAGAGCCTTGACGAGGAGCAGGGCGGCGACCATGGCGAGGAAAGAGACGGAGAAATCCTGGCGGAAGATGGTGACCGCGAAGAGGATCTCCACGACCTCACGCCACGACTGCTCGTTGAGCCGCTCGACCTCGGCCTCCCGGAGCGTCCCCAGGAAGACGCGCTTCACGAGCTGCCAGGCGACGCACATGGCGACGAGGCCCGTGTTGAGGAGCAGCACGAAGCATATCTTGGAGGTGGAGAGGTAGACCATGGCCGGGTAGAACTGCTCCCTGCTGCTGAACGCATAGTACACCGACGTTATCGTCGCCAGCAGGCTGAACACGGCGTACGTCTGCAACCGGATCATCTCGGCCGCCGCCCTCGGCGAATCCCCTCGCGAAAAATTCCGCCGGAAACCCTACGCGCGCCACCAGCGGATCACCTGGAGCAGAAAGCGAATATCAGCGGCCCGATCCGCAAAAGTTCTCTCTCGAATTTTGCGCAGATTGGGAGGTGAATCGAAGAGACGCGGCGCGCGAATCCATGCCCTAGGCGAGCAGGCTGCGTCGGAGTGCGGTAGCGTGCTCGTGGTGGCTTACCGATGCGAGGCTGGGGGGCGGTGCCGGAGTGAAATCTCGTCCCGGGATGCGGCGGCGCCCCTATCCGGATTTCGTACCCTTGTGATTGGTTGGATTGGGAGAAACTCTAGGCTGTGGGAGGGGAGATAGCATCAAGGTATTCCACCTGCGAGGACCATGTGAGTGAATTGGGTGCGGGGAGGAAGAGGGGGCGTGTTCGCTCGGGGAGAAGGGGGGTCTGCACGCCGGCTGCGAGGGAGGTGCGCCGGTGGACATGCGTCCTCGTGCCAGCACGGCGGTGGCGTGTCGCTGGCCAATGGGCGGCATCCACGTGTAGAAAAGACGTGTCATCTTCGGTCTTGTTTTTCTTTTTAATTTCTTTTTTCGTTTTTGAGGGGCTCAATCTTCGGTCACTACTCACTAGGGACCGGCAGGGAAAAATGAAGATATGAACCTCTACACTTGCCCAATTAATGTGGCAGAGTAAATTAGCGTCATGTGGATAGATTAGGAAAACAAATATTTCCCACTTTGGATATTTGGCTTCTCAAAATTGCCGACGTTAAGAGTTCCATGAATTCCTAAAGTTTAGGATTTAATAACCGTTACAACATCCTAATCATCTGCTAAAACATCTAGTAGGTAATTGGCTGAACGTAAGAATACCTTGATTGCCCTGGTCATCGGAGACAAACGTGACGATCCTTGCCTGCTTGGAGCAGACATGGTGAAGGACCGCTGCAATCATCCGGGAAGTAGATCTGATTGCCCTGGTCATCGGAGACGAAGGTGACGAACCTTGCCTGCTTGGAGCAGAGTAGACATGGTGAAGGATCACTGCAATCATCTGAGAAGTAGATCTGTAGATGGCATCAGAAAGTCATCGGCACAGCCTTGCGGTGGCCGGCGATGGTGGTTGGTCTTCTGATCTCCTTTTACACTCTTTTTAAGATCGGCATTTGAGAATAGATGAACTTAATCAATACGCGCGCCCAAAAGGGCGGGTTGAGTGGCGCTGGCGTGTGGGTAGGTGGGGCAAATGGCGATGGCGGTTAGGTACGCGTGTGTGTGCGCGCCCAAGGGGCGGGTTGAGTGGCGCTGGAGCGTGGGGTAGGTAGGACAAATGACGATGGGGGTCGGGTATGCGTGTGTGTGCGCGCCCAAGAGCGCGGCTTGAGTGTTACTGGCGCGTGGGGTAGGTAGGACAACTGGCGACGGGATCAGATACGCGTGTGTGTGTGTGCGCGCGCCCAAGGGACGGGTTGGGTGGCGCTGGCGCTTGGGTAGGTGGGGCAATTGGTGATGGCGGTCAAGTACATGTGTGTGGTGCCCAAGGGGCGGTTTCGCGTGGCGCGTGTGGGTAGGTGTGGCAAGTGGCAATGGCGATCAGGTACATGCGTGTGTGCGCGGCCAAGGGGCGGGTTGAGTGGCGCTGGCGCGTGGTTAGGTGGGGCAAGTCGCGATGACGGTCAAGCAGAGCGAGCAGGCAACAATCGAGTGGTGCGAGCAGTCACAACAATCGGGTTGGCAGCACAAAGAAGTATTCTTACTGAAGATGATGAAAAAACTGAGAGGGGAGAGGGGTAGTGGCGAAAAGATTTGTATATATCCGTAAGTTTAGCATTTTTGTAGCCGGACATTCTTAGATATGTAAAATTGGTCTTTTTTCTGGTGCCTATAAAAGACGACCCGGTAATAAAGGGGCAAATGGGTTGGATGGCAATTTAGCTAATCCATCTTTGAAGTGACAATTTTGAGAAGCCACAAATTCAAAGTGGCAAATATTTGACTTTCTCCTAAATAAACCCATCCCAGATAACAGATTAATTTTCGAAATGAAATATATGTTTGAGTTCACATTTTTTTATTTCGTTTTGAAAATTGTGTAGAATCACTGACCCTAGATAATAGATTATTTTCCAAAAAGAAATACAATTTTAATTCACATTTTTAGTTTGTTTCTAAAATTGCGTAGAATCACGATTACCCACCATAAATGAAGGTTGAACAATGTGACATATGACGCCCATTAATCAAGAAAAATAGTCTTACCTAGATCAAGAAGTGACAACTTGGTTTCGAGGGTTGTCCCTGGTTGTTGCATCACCCCAGAATGTTGCAAATATTAAGACTTGTGTGTATGTTTTCTTATTTGCGAGAACTTCGTTTGGTAATTTGAACTACCATAAGAAAGATCAATACTGTGTGAAAGTGTTCGTTTGCTCTGTTTGCTCGTTAGTTCAAACGCTAGTACAGTTTGGTACTGGTCGTCTTTTGTAGCCGCCGTCTCCTCCGTCTCCTCCACAAAAGCTAGGGTTTTTGCCTCCCGCCGCCGCCGCCGCCGCCGCAGGTCCATCTCCTCTCCGATGGCCTTAGGGCCATGGGGGCGTAGTGGATCTCGGCAAGGGTCGGCGGGAGGGCTTCGTTTTTAATCGTTTCTTTCAGTTTTGCTAGGGTTTGTGTCCTGCTCAGGAAGACGAGACGGCGGCGGCTCCCTGAAGATGGAATAAAGGTCTCCCCGCCTAGCCCCCGTTCCGGCGATGCGTCTAGCATCGTTGGTGGGCGTGTGGAGGTGTGTCTCCGGCGGATCTATCTTTGGTGAATTTGCTCGGATGTCGTCGTTGTTCGTCTACGTTCGTGTGTCTTCGGATTGGATTTTTCTGATCTACGTTATTCTTCATCTGCGGCGGTTGCTGTTCTGGTGCGCTGGTCCTATGGGGCCTTAGCACGACGACTTCCCGACTGTCTACTACAACAAGTTGTGCCCGACTTCGGCTCGCTTCAGTGCTGGTAGTTGTCGCTAGATGGTCTACGGATCTGGATGTAATTTCTATTATTTCTGGTATTCGTTGTACTGCCATGATTGATGATGAATAGATCGGAAATTTTCTCGCAAAAAAAATAGTTCAAACGCACCCATGATGAACAGTAAAACAGAAAAATATAGTAAACAAAAATTTGGAAAACTGTTTTTTTTTTCAACAAAGATTGACGAACTGTCTATGTACATGCAAATTTTTGTGAATAGAAAACATCCCTAATGTTGAGGGAAAAATTGCTCCAAAATGCTTTCCACTCCTGAACATTAGGGATGTTTTCTATTCACAAAAAATTGCATATGTAGGCAATTTATCAATGTTTTGTTGCCAAAGTAATTCAGATTTTTAACATCTTTTACTATTTTTTCATTGGGACAATTGCATTTTTACCCCTAGTTGGTTCCTACCCACAGGTTTTGCCCTTACTTTTCGAGCTTGCTCAGTTTTGCCCTTACTTTTTCCATCGAGGTCCCTCGAATGCCCTTTGACCGTTTGACCAAAACTTTAAAAAATCATAACTAATTCATACGAACTTAGAAAAATGCAAATAAGATATCAAAATGTTCAGATAAACATTACCTTTATGGGCATATCATTTGCATTGAGGACAAAAACTTCGTTTAAACTACCCGAGGTAATTAATGTTATTAACATTATTAAAAATAAACAGGTATAAACAATATTTTTTCATGAATAAAAATTACATGCAAATGTAGGTGATGTTTTCTGAACATCCTGATAACTTATATGCATTTTTTTGAGTTTGTATCAACTTGTTATGAATGTTCTAACGACTTTGACCATTATTTGAAAACTTCATAACAAGTTGATACGAACTCAGGAAAATGCAAATAAGGTATCAGAATGTTCAGAAAACATCACCTACATTTGCATATAATTTTTGTTCATGAAAAAAATATTGTTTATATCTATTTATTTAATTACCTCGGGTAGTTTAAACGAAGTTTTTGTCCTCAATGCAAATGATATGCCCATAAAGGTAATGTTTATATGAACATTTTGATATCTTATTTGCATTTTTCTGAGTTCATATGAATTAGTTATGAATTTTCAAAGTTTTGGTCAAACGGTCAAAGGGCATCCGAGGGACCTCGATGGAAAAAGTAAGGGCAAAACTGAGCAAGCTCGAAAAGTAAGGACAAAACCCGTGGGTAGGAACCAACTAGGGGTAAAAATGCAATTGTTCCATATTTTCATTTTATTGTTCATGAAGGAGCATTTCAGCTCACAAGCAGAAACTAGAACAATACTGCACTTCCAGCTATAGAACCCTTGAATCAAAGGCCAGGGTTGGCTACCATGGAACAAAAGAAAGTGAATTCAATACCAACAACTCAAGAAGAAACAATTGGTCGGGATCGTCTTCCTTTACTTGATCCGCATCCGACTAATTCTTCTTATCATAGTTGTTAAAGAAACTTCCCTTACTAAAATTACTTTTGGAAAAGAAATCTAGCCAATGACGTACTCGAGCTAGAATCAAGATCTTGATGAACAAAATTTCAGAAGAAATAAAAAGATCTCGATCAACGAATAGGTGCGTGCTTAGATTTTAGGTGCACCCTTACTGGAGCAAGATTCTACTCCCTCCGTTGGGAAATAAATGACACTATTTTAGTTCAAATTTGAAAATAAGTGAAGCTGTTTTAGTTCAAAATTGAACTAATTTGAACTAAAACAACGTCACTTATTTCTGGATGGAGGTAATAGCATTTTTGCAATGTTGGGACAGGATTTATCGACTAACATTCCCTCTCAAATAATCAAATGAGTAGCCGCAGAGCACGAGCGGTAAGTTATCTCAAAACATATCAAAAAAATAATCAAATGAGTATAGTTGTTTGGTTTGAGGCCCTGATAACCTCCAACATTGTCAGCACTCGCGCTAGCAAAATTGTTTGGAACAACCAGAGCTTCCTACTGGAACTTAGGCCAAATGTTGGCTGCTACATTGACCTTATGTGTAGTACTACCAAATGTTGTAAGTAAACAAAAAAATTGTTTGGTTCACAGCGATCACTAACCAAACAGCTTATGCGCACACAATCTGATCAGTATCTTTTCAGGATCAACAAAGCTACATTTTATTAAGGTATAAGCGCGATGTTCAGGAACAAAAGTTCATGTAGAACCAGAGCAAATCGTATCTGCTCTGACTCTTCCATTAAGTAACAAAGATACCCAAATAAACTGTACGCAAGAACACAACTTTATTATTTTTCAGTGTTCTACAATTAAAAGTAATAAAACGCAACCCCTATCATCAGTAACATTTACCAGAGCACAACTTCAACAACAATAGGACTTAAAGGCTCAACTTATATAGCAGCTGCTGGCTTCTTCTTTGGTGGTGGATTCCCCCCGGCAAGCAACACGTACGAGTAGAAGCAGATCATCAAGGCACTGGCGACAAGGGAAGTGGTAAGGAGGACGGTAGTGTGCAATGAGCAGCTGAAACACGATAAAGAGACAATTGAGAACTACCTGAGCGCAGTATAAAAGCCCCAGGGAAGCAGCTTCTTTGTCTGTGCAAACAGAGTCAATTGATCAGAATAAGATTCGGCCAAATTTTTACAGCAAAGTGGCAGTGTCACTTACTGTGGCATACGCCTGGCAGTGCTTCCATGCTACAGCAGCAGCAACAGCTGCAAATAATGAACAGAGGAGGTTAATTACCGCGGGGGGTTTCCCCACAGTGGGGCACTTCAATTTGGTATAGTGGTAGATTACCAGGGTCCAGGATCAAATATTTATATAAATACCGATATTGACTGTTCAGACATGCATGTCATTGTTAACCCGAGGTTATTGGGATGTAGGTAAGGGAATCAAAATACCTGCTTGTGCCAGTATAAATGGCAAGCTGGACTTTCCACTCCTCCAACCCTTAAGACTAAGCACGGCAAGTCCCAATATAGCAAGACCAGGTGCAACGCCAAAAGTAAGACTTACAGGACTCCTCCAAAATAGAAATCCAACAAGGCCCATGGAAAATAATAATCCACCTGAAATAGGGAAATTGTGATCAGTACTCAAGCAAATCCAGATGCGCAAAGATCAGACCAATGAGGTGTCAGATGAGGATAACATAACACAAGAGAATTTAGCAGCTTTCACAAAACATGATATATTAGTATGTTACAACAGTTCGAGCCATTCTAGCGAGTGCTTGGAAGGGCTAACCAAAATAACCGAGTTACTTTAACACTCAAGTAGACTAACTTGTCATCTGAGCTGCAAATCACTTTATTAAAAAAATGCAAATCACATCAAACTTGGCTAAAAAGGAAGTTGGTATCATTACCAAAAGGGATCCCTAAGCAGAAATCATGTATTATGGCACTCTTATGTGGCGGAGCAACTTCCTGGTCTATATTTATCTCTTCACCAGTCACCACAGAGGTTGGCTCGGGAACTTCATCTTCTGTATGCTCAGGAGCAGTGGCATGATCAATGGGAGTGCTAGTACATTTTGACTTCATGCACATTGTAGTCAATGACTGCAAGGCGATAAGCTACACCGTCAAATGAGGAAAAGGTCTCCACAGAGATTAATTTGAATTTGGACGAAAATAAATACTAGTCGGCAAAATGTGCCAGAGCATGTCTAGAAAGGAATAATGTTAAGTTACTTGAATAGGAGAACTGAAATACAATTCACAGGGTGAAACTTAAGATTGTTTTGATCAGCAATATGCTCCTCAAAGACCATAAGTAACATGGCAATGTCATGCAAAACATTTCACAGCTATCTTAGCATGGAGAGAGGTGATATTTTTTAAAGCTTTGATCTCAACCAAAATGACATTTGCTTGGGTGGAACCAGATAATATTAATATATATATAGGAATCCAGCAAGATACAGCAACTTAAGGTCAGCGGTTTATACTTCAGATACATACTGAACTGTTCCATAACTACACCCCTTTTAGAGTCCCTTTTAGAGTTAACTCTTGTGGCTAAACACTATCCACCAACATTTTCTGCCACCCAACCCTTAATTAAGTGATACTGAAATCTCAAGATCAATCGGTACTACTTTTCGAAGGCAAGTCCATCTAAAGCCTCTGCCCTGATGTACTTCTAAGGGTGGTTGGCCAGCATGTACCCCCACTTTCATAATTAAACCCGCTTGAGTATGCCGATAAAGAATGCCAGCAAAACCCAGTTTGCCCATCCATCCAGGAACACTCACATTTGCAATTTTCTGAAATTCATGTAGAAATAATTGCCGTGGTGTAATATGCTCTTCTTTAAGTGCCAATTTCGAGCATCCCATTTTTGAAAAATCCAGCAAGATGTCTTTCCACTCCCTAAAGCATTGCTTAGACAGAACAGTTCCCATCTAGTTCCGCCAAGAAAACATATGATACGCTCTGCAAAAGCAGCCTGCAGCCACTCTCCTACGTAATTTGTACAGTATATATCACGACCATCGAAGCACCGAAAATTCTAGAATCTAGATCCAGGGCGCGGCAGGGCCAAACACGGGAGAAGAGCGAGGACCCACCTCCCTGACGACACTAGCGGAAAGACCACTGAAGGCTCCCCTCCGACGAAGCGACGCTGCCGGGAGCCTGGACGTGGCGAGCGGCCCGAAGCGGAGGATGGCGCCGGAGGGAGCCGGCCACCTCCTCGCCGTCCCGGGCACCGCCGATCCGCGGAGCTGGGCCGTTGCCATGGGAACTCGCGCGTAGGCCGTAGGGTCTGGGGATCTCTCGGAGCTCGGGGGAGAGGAGGGGAATGGCGTGTGCTTGGTCTCGGTGGAGGCCGGTGGTGCGAAGGGGGGAGGTGGAAGAGGGAGTCGTTGGCCACTCGGCTACTCCTCGTGCCAGCCTGTTCTTCTCGGCGGCGCGACTCGACTGGGCAAGTGGCAAGCAAGTCGCACGTGGAGAAAAATTCACCGACGGTCACATTCGTCCCCAAAGTTCACTTTGGTTTTTTGAGTATGCACGTGGAGTATTTTTTAGAAGGTAGAAAATCACATATTTACAAGAGTCTCTACTCGTCTCAGTTGGTAGGTCGCGTTTCGGGTTTATTTTCGTCTCACCTCATCCGGTCTTTTTGGTACTTCTTTGGTACTTCCTCCCACCTCCCACCCGTTTTATTTCGTTGGTTTTTTTTCGTCCCTCCCCCACCCCACCGGTTTAGTTTCGCGTCACCCTCTCACACAACGAAAAAAATCTTAACGGATCATAACTTTCCATGCTGGTGCAAATTATTTTTAGTAATGTCTTTATGTGAAAGAATCAATCACGATCAATCTCTAAATATCAAATCTAAATTAATTAATCTTACCTTAAATTGCTCAATCACATTAATTAGGAAACAAAATAACCGATTTTAAGAAAATATCTACTCTTAATGGAGGGTATTACATACCAAACATAGGTACGTCATTAGCTCGCTTTCTTCCCTTCTCTTCCCTTCGTCCCTCAGTCCCATGCTCGTGGCGCTGAAGTGGCATCGACAGGCGATGGCGGCGAGGACAGCACGTGGCAGCCCCTGAAGCACGAACACGACTGCACCTCGGGTCTGCCGTCTCCCAAGATATGGGTGAGTTCTCGTGATGCCCACCCTAAACCCTCACGTCCTACAAATTCCTCAACCTCTACCATCTCGATTTCGTCCATGCTCTGATCCAAATGACGATGCAGCTCCGGCCGATTGACAATGGAGGTTTGCCATCCTTCCTCTCAGCACCCACTCCTGGAGGAACGACACGCCATGCCGATCGAACCCGGTCGAGATCACTCACCAAGATTGCTATTCGGAAGTTTTTTGTCAAAAAGTGAAGAGTGGGACGGGATCTGCACTTTTGTTAATATCTCTACTGCTAATGTCTCAGTTGGTAGGTCGCGTTCCGGGTTTTATTTTCGTCCCACCTCATCCGGTCTTTTTTGGTACTTCTTTGGTACTTGCTCCCACCTCCCGCTCAGCCGAGACGGTTTATTTTCGTACTCCCTCCCACCTCCCAGGTAGTTCCCTCCACGCAAAAAAATCGAACCAGCCAATCTCTACTCCTAATGGAGCAGTTGGTAGTCTTCGCTGGTCAATTTTCGTCCCACCACTTTTGTCCGGTTTTTTTCGTAGGTTAACTGTCGTAGATTTTTTTCGTCGCCTCTCTCACTTCATCGGTTTATTTTCACTTCACCCTCTCACACAACGAAAAAAATTGAACGGATCAGAACTTTCCATACTGACGCAAATTATTTAGTAATGTCTTTATGTAAAAGAATCAATCATAATCAATCTCTAAAGATCAAATCTAAATTAATTAATCTTCATAACGTTTGTTTCCTTTCGAATCACGTCCATAACTTTCCTTCCTTGTTTGGGCAGAAACTGTTTGGTAGCAGAGATTAGGAAGCTTCCTATGAGTGTAGTAATAGGAAGTATTCTTTTTCTTGATGATTCGTTTTCATGCATGATGATAGTAAATTATGCCAACATTCACCACTATTTATCAATGTCATCAATCGTATCCATTTCTACCAGTTTTAAGGGAATCTGCTCGCTATGTCTTTTTTAAGGGGATCCGCTCGCTAAGTCGTCGTCGCATGTTATTTTCACAAACAATCTCTACTAGCAGAACGCCCATGCGTTGCTACGGGCTATCCGCAATATCTGTAACATCCGGGTTCAACACAAAAACCCTATCCAATGATGCACTTTCCCTTTTTTCTGTCGGAACCTCTCATTCTTGACCGATTTTCCGCCGTAGCGAGACATTTCTCGTTTTTTCTCTCACTGGCGCCACCTCCATTAAAAGCATATGACAACCAACTCATCTTCGCCATGCATCGTAGTAAGGATGAAAATTTCTTGTTTACGATATAATAGAGTGGGTTAAACTAACACATACTATTAACACAAAACAACAAATAACTACAGAGATCTTTCCTAGTCACCGATAAGCTCCACCTCTATCCATATGCTAGAAGGGATAATTATCGTTCTTCTCTTCTTCATATTTCCCTACGTCTTCTACTCCATGCCTCTTCGCCAATCCGTTTAATTGGCACCAACCAGCACCATGTCAATATTAATGTGTTCATCATCGATGCCTCATCTTCTTCTTTCTCATTCCTCGGCAACTTTAGTTCTCGTTCCTACTTATTTCCTAGAATACTCTTTCTTTCTTTTTGTTTCTCTTATTATTTGGAACACTCTTACTTTCTCGAACACCATCCACCACTTTGGCTTCAGTTCTTTTTCCTTCTTGTTTTTGGAACACTCTTCCTTTTTTACTATAGCATGAACCACCTAGCTAGTGTTGTGTCATGTTGTCCTCACCCGCGAACATTTCGGCCACCGTCATCGAGTGGACATCCCGCGGAGCATAGACTTCATCCATCTTGATGAATGCTAGGTCGCCCATGTCGCGAGCGCATGGTGGCCGGTGTCCATGTTGGCAAGCGGTGCTCGGTGGTTTGCAATGTAACTGAGAGCCCGTTGATTGTTTTTGCCCACAAGCGCTTTCAAAATGATTCACCATGACTAATTGCTTGCTTAATTAATTAAGTACACAAAAAATGAATGCCTAATTAATTGCCAACCAAATGAATTAATTATGTGACTAATTGGAAATATCCCTACTTCTAATTATCTGTAGGCGTTGGCTAACAAATTAATTAATTGCATTAATAACTCAATTTTTAAATTGATTCAGTGCGAAAAAATTCATATTCAAATGGACCTAATTAATTGCATATGTAATTAACTATCTAGATGATTAATTACATCAATGGTTTGATTTTCAAATTGGTTTAGTGCTCGATTTCTAAATTATTACCATATAATTATCATATTCGAAATTTTCTGAGTCATGACCTTACTGTCAGGACCCCGACTCAATGTCACATCGATCTAGCCGGTAACATCTCATATCACTTTGCGGCCTCACGCACGGTATCCCCACGGGTGTCGCCTTACCTTTGCTCGGGACCGTTTGCGCCTTTTGGCTCACGTATATGATAGTGTCGCTAGCATCCATATGATAAGGAGTCCGGGCTGACATGACTAGTCGTAAACCCAAAGTGGCACAGACTTACAGGGACAAGCATCCATGACCCAGCTTCGAACGTGTCGGTCATCAGCAAGTGGGTCCGAGCTGTAGCACTGGGCTAGCAGGACTCCGGTAAACCGGGCTGTAGCGGGCTAACAGGACTCCGGTACTCATAGCGTGACATTTCCCCGAAGGGACAGACACAGGAACGAAGAAGGACACATGCCGGCCAGCCTAAGTGTTCCAGAGCAGTAGCAAGCTACCATGGCTCAGCGGTAACACTAGGAGACATTTCCCGGTAAGAGAGGCTACTGAAGATAAACAACTAGATAGTCAGATCCCACACATACCAAGCATTTCAATCATACACACAATATGCTCGATATGTGCAAATACAACGAAGCATCACAACATGACTCTACGACACAAGTACTTTATTTAAGGCTCAGGGAGCCATACATAACATACACAAAGGTACGGGTCTCACGACCCAACATACAAGTCATACAGTCATACAAACCAGCAGCGGAAGTAACTTGTCTGAGTACAGACAACTAGTAAAATAAAAGAGGCTTGGAAAGCCTAGCTATACTACGTGGTCCCTCACAAGCTCAGGGTCACCACCTGGGTCTTTAGCCTACTCGTTGATGTCAACGTCTACATAGAACCCATCAGAAGGGGTTGCAGCGTCTTCTGTAAAAATGTAAATTATAGCAACATGAGTACAAAGGTACTCAGCAAGACTTACATCAGATCCTACATACATGCATATTATCAAGAAGGGTTGGTGGAGTTATTGCAGCAAGCCAGCTTTGACTCTTGGCTAGACTATCCTACGATACTCCAACTTGAAATGGTTTTGCGCACACGAGTCCACTACTCACCAATTCAATACACTACCGAGGATCCGCCTCCGTCTTCCTACGGAAGAGCCATCCTCGGCACTCACTCTTATCTTGAGGCTTTTAGTAGTTTCCATTTACTTGTCTATGAACTGTATAGGCAACCAAGTAGTCCTTTACCGCGGACGCGGCTATTCGAATAGATTATGATAACCCTGCAGGGGTGTACTTCTTTATACATGTTTCCACCACTTAGCGTCTGCACACGACATGTGCTCGGCAGACTTCAAGCGAAAGCCGACGTGGGTGTAGACCACGACCTACCTAAACACTCAAGCCTCTAGTCCAGGTTTATCGCCTATTCAGGTTCCATCCGCAGGGAGTCCGGCCGAGGTTTCCCATACGGCCCCGAACGATGTGAACAGGGTTCCCGAGATACCTAACGGGTATTCGGTACACCGTGCCACGTACCTACCGCATCACAGCCCACCCCTACGGTCAGCGCTGTCCACGGCCTCCAGTAGGCTACAAACACCAGAAACTACTTGCAACTCCTGGACAGAGAGCTAGGGTGAATAAGAAGTCGAGCGGGGTCATATTTCAGGGCCCAATGCATGGTAGTAGCTGTATCTTAAATCACGCATACAGATCTCAGTGCTTAAGGTCGGCTTCAATGAAACAACCCACCATGTACTCCTACATGGCCTTTCATCGATACCTTTACCAAATCGTGTTCACCACACCACTCTCATTACCGACATAAACATTTCACTCTAGCCCATCACCCAGATGAACCAGACCTGACACGACTCTAAGCATAGCAGGCATAGCAAGGTAGGAACAACACATACATATGGCTCAAACAACTCCTACACATGCTAGTGGGTTTCATCTAGTTACTGTGGCAATGACAGGTCATGCAGAGGAAAAGGGTTCAACTACCGTAGCACACAGCAGTTTGAAACGCGTTGTCTTAATGCAGTAAAAGAGAGCAGGAGCGAGAACATGGGATTGTATCGATATGATCAAATGGTTGGTTGCTTGCCTGATGGTTCGATGCACTGGTATTGCTCTTCGTCGGGGTTATCACGGTACTCCTCGGGGGCAGAACCTGCCGCAGAGAGCACCGATACACAAACATTACCAAACAGTATGCAACAATATGATGCATGCATGAGACATGGCAAAATGAGTGTAAACTAGGAACAGATGGGTTTGAACTAATTTGAATCATTGATTCAAAGTTCAAACTCATATATGGCCTTTTAAAGTGCTTTTCCTTGTTCTGCTTGAAACATCAATTTAACTTGTTTGATCATGCATGAAAATAGTACAGATGGATAGATTGGATTTTTCTGATCATTTTTCATATATAATTTGTCCAATTTGGAGTTACAGAATAAAAGTTATGAATTTTTGAAGTTTAAATAATATTCTGGAATTTCCTGATTTAAATTAAATCCAGAAAATCAATTACTGCGTCAGCCTGACGTCAGTGTGACGTCAGCAGGTCAACGAAACAGGTTTGGGTCAAACCTGACAGTGGGTCCCGCATGTCAGGGTGATTATTTTAATTAAAATTTAATTAAAACTAATCCTGTTTAATTAACAGGGCTGGGCCCCACCTGTCATTGACTCAGGGGAGTCAACCAGGGCCCACCCGTGGTCAAAGTCAAAGCCAGCGACGCCGGCGTTTAGCCGCCGGCGAGCCCGACGCGGCGGGGGGAGTGGTTTTGGCCATTTCGGTCACCAAATGGGCCGCGGAGACCACCGGAGTGGAGCTGAGGACAAACCGCAGCTCTTGGCGGAGTCCGTTGGGGTCGGGGTGGCCGGAGTTGGCGCCGGCGACGACTTTGGCGGCCACCGGGGTTCGGCCGAAGACGAACTTGACGCTAGAGGGGTCGGTGAGGCTCGGGGAGTGGCTAGCTAGATGCTAAGTGACACGGTGAGCATGATGGACACCAGTTTGTGGCCGGAGGATGACCGGGAGCACGTCGGCGATGAGCTCCACGGCGGTGGGTGCGGTTGAGCTCCGGGAGGTTGCTACACGGCTCGGGAGCAAGAACGGAAGGGAGGGGAAGATGGCTAAGCTCACAGTGAGTGCGACGGAGTCCTTGGTGCGGCCGGAGATGGACCGGAGCGACGACGGCGTTGAAGGGGATCTCCGGCGACGGTGAGCTCGGGCGAGGTCGGTGCGGTGGACTCGGGCGTTGCGAGCGCTCGGGGCTCGGCTGCTCGATGAAGTGGACAGCGGCGGAGCTCCTGGACACGGTGGCACGGCGTGGGGTGGACGGAGGGCGTGGCTACGGCGAGGGGGTGGCGGCGATGGCGTCGGCCATGGCTGGGGCGTGCGAGGGGGAGGAGCTGGAGAGGAGAGGGGGTGTCTGGGGGGTTCGGGGGAGAGAGGGAGGCTGATCCACGGCGTTAGCCGGGCGAGGGAGGCGGCGAGGCGGCGAGCAGCTGCGTGGCGAGCTGCGGTGCCGCCGCCGAGCACCTTGGCTGCCTGCCTGGCGAGCCAAGCAGCTCGCTGGAGCGGTGGCCGGGCTGGGCCGGCCAGGTGGGCTGGCTGGTGGGCCTGCGGTGGCGCCAGGTAAGTTTTCCCCTTTTTTTCTGTTTCTGTTTTTATTTAATATATCTGCAACTTTGTTGAATTTAATAAAATACCTAGGCAACTTCAAAAATCACCAAACTATTCCTAGCCCATAGTTGGATTAATTCCAACATGAAACATTTTAGTTTGGAGATATTTGAGCATTTAAATATTTTATATAATTTTAAATGCCCAAATTCAAATATTTATGATTTAATTCAAAAACCCTAGGATGGCCTAGGAAAATGTGCACCACTTTTGGCAGAGGTTCTGAACCAAGACAAAAATGATGGGCATTTTAGAAGGGCATTTCAGGTTCATTGAAAATTATTTTAGTAACCCTAGTTGGTTTCAGAGGGGACTGGGGGTTCTGTCATCCCCATTTCAAGTTTCTGATGAAAAAGTAAACATGATGCAACACTCTAATGCATGGCTAACTAGGATGTGACAACTCACCCCCACTCAAAAGAATCTCGTCCCGAGATTTGGGTTCCTCCGGGAGGAAGGCGGGATACTCGAGTCGAAGACGATCCTCCCTTTCCCAAGTTGCTTCATCCTCAGA
This sequence comes from Triticum dicoccoides, assembly GCF_002162155.2. Taxonomy (NCBI): domain Eukaryota; kingdom Viridiplantae; phylum Streptophyta; class Magnoliopsida; order Poales; family Poaceae; genus Triticum; species Triticum dicoccoides. The sequence goes on from NC_041393.1 coordinate 163,400,231, forward strand.
ATGGTGCGACCATTGAACCTTGAGAAACTTGATATTATGACGTCGAGTGGTACGCTCGGCCTGATCGAGGATACGAATGGGGTATTCTCGATATGTAAGATTATCTTGGAGATCAAGCGTTTCGTAGTCCACTCCACGGATAGGATCCGAGAAGCAACGCCTGAGTTGAGAAACGTGGAAGACATCGTGGACTCTGGAGAGATGCGGAGGTAGTTCCAACTGGTAGGCAACTTCTCCTCGTTTGGCGAGAATGCGAAAAGGTCCAATGTAACGAGGAGCCAATTTGCCTTTGATACCGAAACGATGGGTTCCCTTCAGAGGGGTGACCCGAAGATAAGCCTTCTCGTCAACTTCGAAAGTCATAGCCTTATGTTTTCGGTCATATTGACTCTTTTGACGAGATTGGGCTGTTTTCAACTTTTCACGAACGATGCGAACTTGTTCTTCTGCTTCCTGAATCATATCCGGGCCAAGGAATTGTCTTTCCCCGGTCTCTGACCAGTTAAGGGGTGTTCGACACCGTCGTCCATAGAGAACTTCAAAAGGGGCTTTACCCAGGCTAGATTGATAGCTGTTGTTGTAAGCGAATTCGGCAAATGGAAGGCACTTTTCCCAGTCCATTCCGAATGAGATAACAGAGGCTCGAAGCATGTCTTCTAGAATCTGGTTGACGCGTTCCACTTGACCACTCGACTGAGGGTGGAAAGCAGTGCTGAAGGAGAGACGGGTTCCCATAGCATTTTGGAAACTTTCCCAAAATCGAGAGGTGAAGAGGCTTCCTCGATCCGAGTTAATTTCCAAAGGAACACCATGGAGAGACACTATTCGGGAGATGTATAAGTCTGCCAGCTGACTAGCGGTTATACTCTCACGAACAGGTAAGAAATGGGCTACTTTGGAAAGACGATCGACCACGACAAAGATAGCATTATTCCCTCTCTTAGTCCTGGGAAAACCGGTAATGAAATCCATACCAATTTTATCCCATTTCCATTCAGGAATAGCTAGGGGTTGAAGGGTGCCAGCAGGCCGTTGATGCTCTGCTTTTACACGACGACAGACGTCGCAATTAGCAATATACTGAGCAATTTCTCTCTTCATCCTAGTCCACCAGAACCTCTGGCGTAGGTCCTGATACATCTTAGTACTACCGGGATGAATGGTGAGAGGAGATTCATGAGCCTCCTTAAGGATCAACTGCCGTAGATGCTGGTTCTTGGGAACCACTAGACGGTTCTCAAAGTACACAACACCATGATCATTGGTGGAGAAACAACTAGCACCTCCGCTAGCAATGTTCTCCTTGATCTTAGCTATTCCCTTATCTCGCTTCTGGGCAGCAATGATTTGATCCGTAAGAGTAGGTTTCGCCACCAAGGTGGAAAGAAATCCTTGAGGAACAATGTGAAGGTTAAGCTTCCGAAATTCCTCATGGAGAAGCGGTTGACTTTGTTGTAACACCAGATTGTTACAATAAGATTTACGACTTAGCGCATCAGCCATGACGTTGGCTTTCCCTGGGGTGTAGGTTATTCCTAAGTCGAAGTCTGTGATCAATTCAACCCAACGTCTTTGCCTGAGATTCAGATCCGGTTGGGTGAAAATGTACTTCAGACTTTGGTGATCAGTGAATATTTCGCAACAATTACCGAGGAGGTAATGTCGCCAGGTCTTAAGTGCATAGACTACCGCTGCAAGCTCTAGATCATGAGTAGGATAATTCTCCTCGTGTGGGTGCAATTGCCGTGAAGCATAGGCAATTACGTGTCGATCTTGCATGAGAATGCAACCCAGTCCTTGTCGCGAGGCGTCGCAGTAGATAACAAAGTCTTTGGAGAAGTCTGGCGGTACCAGTACGGGAGCAGAAGTCAGGCGTCTTTTCAGTTCCTGAAAGCTGTGCTCACATTGTGGAGTCCACTCGAACTTCTTATCTTTCTTGAGGAGTTCGGTTAGAGGTTTGGCAACCTTGGAGAAGTTCTCGACAAAGCAACGACAATAGCTCGCTAAGCCTAGAAAACTCCGAACTTGCTTGACCGATTCAGGTGGAGTCCAATTAAGGACGGCTTGAACTCGCTCAGGGTTAACAGCAATACCTCTACCAGATATTACATGACCCAGGTAGGTCACTTCTGACAACCAGAATTCACATTTAGAAAATTTGGCATAAAGGCGATGCTCTCGAAGTTTCTGCAACACTAGCCTTAGATGTTCGGCATGTTCTTCCTCGTTCTTGGAGTAGATGAGTATATCATCGAGGTAAACCACGACGAATTTATCCAAATACTCCATGAAGATTGAGTTCATTAACCGAGAAAAGGTGGCTGGAGCATTGGTTAAACCGAAGGACATGACGGTGTACTCGTATTGGCCGTAACGAGTAACAAAGGCCGTTTTAGGGATGTCCCCGTTTCTAATTTTGATTTGATGGTAGCCCAACCTCAAATCCATCTTGGAGAAGACTGAGGATCCAGCGAGCTGATCATACAGGTCGTTGATCCTGGGAAGCGGATATTTGTTCTTGATTGTGACCAAATTGACAGGTCGGTAATCTACAACCATCCGGTCCGTACCATCCTTCTTCTTGACGAATAGGACGGGGCAAGCCCACGGAGAAGAGCTAGGTCGGATGAAACCCTTTTTCAAGGACTCATCGAGTTGTTTCTTAAGCTCGGCTAGTTCTAGGGGTGCCATCTTATAAGGTCTTCTAGCAATCGGAACGGTTCCTGGAATGAGGTCTATTACGAACTCAACATCCCTGTCAGGTGGAACACCTGGCAATTCCTCTGGAAAGACATCCGGGAAGTCAC